>NC_082597.1:300000-600000 GCF_030936135.1 Gavia stellata
GCCTGTCACTCAGACGGCTGGTGCTCATGAGACCTGATCTATTGATGTCTCCTGGGTGTGAGGAGTGCAGGGTAGTCTTCCTCCAAGCACATCAGCAAACTGCGGCATGGGCTGCTGTTGATGTTTTTGTTGCAGCTTCGCTGGTAATGGAGGTGGTAAGTGGAGAGGCTGGAGTTATGTCCAGCCAGTTACTTTTCCTGGGAGAGGAACATGAAGCATCAGGACCCCACCTCTTTCCTTGCAGAGGGGAGGGAAGTCATACCTTGCTTTGAGCCACGGTACACCTCTCCCTGTTGATGGGGTTTGGATCTGGTTCACCCCAAGGCTGACAGCTGGGTGGAGGGTGGCACTGACCGGAGCTATATGGCTGCTGTCAGCCTCTTTCTCATCTGCCCGTCCTGTCTTCTGCAGGGGAAATGGACAATGTTTATGAGGTGGAGAGCCCTGGGACCTGCGCAGTGGCTCTCTACGATTACCAAGGAGGTGGGTCTGCCATCCAGGCTGTGGGGAGAGGCGCTGGAAGCGGGGTGGTGCGACAGGGGGGTGGTGGCTTACACCATCTGCAGTGGTGAAAAGATTTCGACTGGTGGTTTAAATTTCTTCCTCTTGGAAAGCAGAATGAGACCTGACTTGGGAACACAGAAGCTTCATCTTTCATTTGTGAAGTCTTGCTCCTTCTCTGCTTTATCTGTGCTGTTTGATGGGGGTTGGATGAGATGGACTCTGAGGGTTATCAGAATGCTTGTTCTGTATTCTCCTCCTGGGGTGGGAGACGGGATGTAAACCCAGTTCCCTCTGGGGTTATCTTTGCATTGTGACTATCTTTTCTGAACAATTTTTGCAGATGGAGATGATGAGATTTCTTTTGATCCTGACGACACAATCACACACATCGAGATGGTAGATGAAGGCTGGTGGCGGGGGCAGTGCCGGGGCAAAGTAGGCCTCTTTCCAGCAAATTATGTGAAGCTTCTGTAGTGAAACCAGCATTGTCCAGGCTGCTTCCTTCCAAAGTTTTGCCTCTGTCTGCTTCAGCCGTTTACATGTTACTAGCTTAATGTGGCTCAGCCTGGTGCGTCTACATGCAAGAAGCACCAAGAAGCAAACTGGCGGTGTCTGAGGGCATGTTTTGGCCTGTGCCCAAGAGGACGATGGTTTCCATCCACTTCCAGATGGGAAAGGTGGGATGGTTTAAGAGCATGTGAGCACGATATAAGACGTCTTTTCTACCCAGACTGTCCCACATGTCAGCCAGCAAACTTGCAGAAGTGTGTCCATTACTGTTCCCAACAGGGCAATTCACAGAAAAGAAACACCAACTCTAATCCCGTCACGGCAGAAGGGACATGAGCTACGGGACCTTTTTAAGTTGCTGTGGCCCTGGATTTCGTCCTACCCAGAGGTCAAGGAAAAGAGCACTGTGAAGGCCAAACTTGCCTTTGTTCCCCAGAAGGGTTTCCACTTGCCGGATGAGCCATGTTTGCAGCACAGAGTAGAGAAACATGAACCTGGTCTATCTGGCAGATTTCAGGGCTGGGGCCTGGGAATATTTGACCATCACAGTGAACACTGCTGACTTTTCCTGCATACAGACCCAAGCTTGGCTGTAGCGAGCTGTTCCATTAAACAAGAGAAGTGTGTGCTGGCTCAATGAAAATGTAGGATGATCTTGCTAAGGTAGAAGAGTACTCTCTTGGTTTTCCTCTGTGTACTAAGAATGCTCTTGGGAGATGTGTCATTTCTGGGGTAAACCTTGGAAGTGTAAAAATTAGATTATTTTCTGAGAAAAATTATTCAGGAAAATCTGTCTCGGAGCAAGAGAAAAATGCTAAAAGGCTTCACTTAACAAAGAGGCTGTTAATAACTGTCTTGGTCCTCATCCAGGCAGCCCATCAGAGGAATGTTCTGCTAGGGAAATCCTTTCAATCTAGCAAATGAATCAGAGTAAGTGCTGCTTGATACAGTCAGTAGAATATTTTTAAGAGACCTCCATTTTTCCTGTTAACTGCTCTGACAGTATCAATAAGCATACACATGCAGGTGGGGCAGGAAGAGCAGTCCCACAGCTTGTCTCTAGCCTAAGGGCTCCAGCGTGCTTTGCAGTCAATGCTAAAGGTAGGTTCCCCCACCCAGTATTTGGCTCAGCCCGTTCGTTCTCTGCTGTTGGGTGGTGTGAGTCCCTGTGCTGAAGTCAGGCCTCCCCAGTGTGGCAGTAAAATAGTTAACGCCTCGTAGGCCTTTGCAGGACTCACTAGCTAAGAAATATTTGCAGGTAACGGTCTCACCGGTCTCACCAGTTTAATTAACAAAGGAGTGAATTATTTGTTAAAGGGTGTGCTGGCTAGAGCCTCCTTATCTGAAGAATGCTGTTGTAATTTACAATATCCTGCTTACCTGACACAGTTTGGTGAAGAATGAGTTGCATAAGCTAAAGGAATATAAACTCTGTAACTGCCCCCATTTGGGCAAAGTTCATATCAGCAGTGTCTGTCACTCTGCTGCGCTGTGCTGTCCCTCACAGCGGTAATAATAAACTGCTTCTGTTCTGGCCTGACTAAAATTGCGTCCCAGTTATTCCGTGACAGCACATGTGCCCTGTGTCTGTTGTAGGCTCTGAAGCCCTCCCTTGAACCAGTATATTTCAGGCTAGATGCTCAACATGCCACTGTAGGAGTTGGTGGTTGTTCCTTTGTGGTATGCAGGTACCACCCCAGTAGGAATGGATCAGGGACACGCTGCGCGAGCGCAGCCCAGTGCAGTGCCAGCCGCCAACAGCAGCGATGCAGGGGGTCCCACTGTGACACCTTGGAGTTCAGTGCAGCTCACAGGTTGGTTCTGGACCATCCTGCACTTGAAGAAGACTGTGCTACCTGGAAGGTAGTGCAGCATCCCTGCTCAGTGGTTGATACTGAGAAAATCCACAATTTGTGTCAGTCAGTCATGGGAAAGACACATTGTGATTCTGGTTAGAAACTGTCAATTTTAAGGTAAATTTTCTGGAGGTTTTTGGTTTGGGTTTTTGGTTGGTTGCTTGGGTTTGGGTTTGGGTTTTTTTGTTTGTTTTGTTGTTTGGGTTTTTTTTCTCTGAAATAACTTTCCCAATATTTTTTCCTCATGCAGTTCACCCTTTATTTCCCAATGTTCCTCTCCAGGGGGGCTCTCCAGAATGGGCCTGCTCATTGTGGCAGACTCTCTTACGTGTCCTAGTGAGACTCTGAACTGGGGTGTTTCAAAAATTTTTTACAATCAAGAAGGGTGTATAGCAAGTAGAGCTGGCTGAGAGGCTTGCAACCTGTTTGGGTAGGAGCAACAGACCATTCCAACACATGGGTTACAGAAACATTTTTTCCCCGAAGAATAAAATTAGTGTGTGTTGTGCACTAAGAAGAACTGGAAAACTGCTCCCAACAAGTGGTATGCCTCATAGGCCCATTTTTTGACTCTCCAGTAGGTTTCTTTGGGAACAGACTGGATTTTGCTCGGTATCTCTTGGTAACTGAGCTATGGATGAGTACGTTTTGGCCCCTTCCAGCCAACGTGCCCCTTTGTGGCACAGCGGCAGAAACACTGCTGTGGCTGCAGGCGTGCACCTGCATAGAATCATAGAATCATTTAGGTTGGAAAAGCCCTGTCAGATCATCAAGTCCAACAGTAAACCTAACGCTACCAAGTCCACCGCTAGACCATGTCCCTAAGCGCCTCATCCACATGTCTTTTAAATACTTCCAGGGATGGGGACTCAACCACCTCCCTGGGCAGCCTCTTCCAGTGTCTGACAACCCGTTCGGTGAAGAAATTTTTCCTAATACCCAAGCTAAACCTCCCCTGATGCAACTCGAGGCCATTTCTTCTTGTCCTGTCACTTGTCACTTGGGAGAAGAGACCAACACCCACCTCACCACAACCCCCTTTCAGGTAGTTGTAGAGAGCGATGAGGTCTCCCCTCAGCCTCCTCTTCTCCACACTGAACAACCCCAGCTCCCTCAGCCGCTCCTCATCAGACTTGTGCTCCAGACCCCTCACCAGCTTCGTCGCCCTTCTCTGGACACGCTCCAGCACCTCAATGTCCTTCTTGGAGTGAGGGGCCCAAAACTGAACACAGCATTCGAGGTGCGGCCTCGCCAGCGCCGAGTACAGGGGCACGATCCCCTCCATACTCCTGCTGGGCACAGTTTCTGATACAGGCCAGGATGCCGTTGGCCTTCTTGGCCACCTGGGCACACTGCATGCACAGCCTGTGCCAGCTTCCCTCCCCACGCAGACCTTTGCACTGGTGGCTGGATGCTCCTGGCTGCTGCCATGGTGTCGGACACTGCTGGTCCTCGTGTACCTGCCTGCAGATTTGTCCGGCAGTGGGATTACCCCAACACCCGTGCAATCATTTGAGCTTGGACCCAGTTGCAGAGCCCCTGCAAGAAGAGGTTAAGCTGAGGCAGTGGCAGCTGGACGAAGCTGGCTGCCCCATGTCACCAGCCAGCCCTCAGCCACTACTGTCCATAGCCACACCACTCACAACAACTGCATTTTGATTTTTTTATGGCTATAAAGCAAAGCAAGCATTTCTGGTGAGGATTTAAGCAATGCCAGCTCACAGCTCAGCGCTGGTAACTTGCTGTTTGACCAAAGCACTGAGAACAATGGGTGGCCTGTTTAAACTGCTGGCTGCTGCGCTAACGTACAAAATGCTACAGAGCTTTCATGGCAGCCTGGAGAAACCCAGCGGACATCAGACTCGGTGCCAAAGCATGTGTGGAAGGAAGATGGTGCGACAGCCCCTTTGCGGAGGACGGATTTTGCGATCCAAGACGCTGCCCCTTCTCCTCTGCAGGGCCTGGCTCAGCGCCTTGGGCAGCCCCCAAGTCATTGCTCACGGCCTTGCCCGGGGCCAGCATGTGTGTGATACCATGTGGAATTGCCGTTTACGACGTTCCCTGATAGCAGCGTAGCTGCAACAGGTCCTGTGCTGAGCTCAGCACGTGGCGCTTGCAAAATAGAGGCATAATCCTGGAACTGTAGCCTTGTTCCCAACTTGATTTTGCCATTCTGCCATCAGTGATGTGCTGAGGGTCAGACAAGTGATGGCAGTGTGCCACAAGCAGCCACTGCCTGGGCAGGGAGCCCTGAGCCCGCTGCTGCCGTCAAAGATTTCCCGCAGACGGCCGATGCTGCACCGGCCCCACAGCAGCACTCTGTTGCAGCCCTGGTATTGCTCACGCGTTGCTGCCCGGGGAGCCCAGCGTGCCCCGTCCCCACATAGCCTTCCGCAGGGCCGCCCGCACCTCCTGGTTGCGGAGGCTGTAGATGAGGGGGTTCAGCATGGGGGTGACGATGCAGTACAGTACGGAGACCAGTGTGTCGGCTGCCGGGGAGTAGCTGGAGCTGTGCCGGTTGTAGTTCAGGTTGGCTGTCACGAAGTACAGGGCGACCACAAGCAGGTGGGCAGAGCAGGTGGAGAAGGCCTTGCGCCGGCCGGTGGCCACGGGCATCCCGAGGACGGTGGCCAGGATGCGGAGGTAGGAGACGACGACAAGCAGGAAGGGGCTGAGGCCCACAAAGACACTGGCAGCGTGGAGTGCCACTTCGCTGGGGCGGGTGTTGCTGCACGCAGCCCTCAGCAGTGGGGGGACGTCACAGAAGATGTGCTGGAGCTGGACAGTCCCGCAGAATGAGAGCCTGGAGGCCAGGAGGGTGTGCACGGCCGAGTCCAGCATCCCCCAGAGCCAGCAGCTGGCAGCTGCCGCCACACAGACGCCGCGGCTCATGGCACGGGCATAGCGCAGGGGCTGGCATATGGCTGCGTAGCGGTCATAGGCCATGACAGCCAGGAGTGCGCACTCGGCCCCCGCGCACCCCATCAGGAAGAACATCTGTGCCAGGCACCCGCGGTAGGAGATGGTTGCCTGTGGGCGCAGGGCATTTGCCAGGATTTTGGGCACCGTCACTGACGAGTAGCAGATGTCCAAGCAGGACAGGTGACTGAGGAAGAAGTACATGGGGCTGTGGAGATGGGGATCCAGGGACACGAGGGCGAGTATTGCAGAGTTCCCCAGCAGCGTGGCCAGGTACATGGCCAGGAAAAGAACAAAGAGGAAGGGCTGGCTGTGGGAAAAGCCCAGGAGCATGAACTCTGTCACATGAGTCTGGTTCTCACCTACCATGGGGCCAGCTGGGTTGGTCTGTGGGCAGAAACGAGCAGTGTGAGGAGGAGGTGGTGGTTGTGAGCCAGGGGACCGGAGCACAACCACCCAGGAGGCAAGGCTTTCGCTGGTAGGATGGCTTTGGTCCTACCTCCGTAGTGGCTGAAGACTTCCCATGCGGGCATTTCACAGAGACTAGGATCTTAGAGTCCAGAGAGCTGCCATTCAATGTTGGATACCTGACTGCAAGAGAATTACACAGGAGAAACCAAGAAGAGTGTACATCTAGACTAACCCGCACCTCCTGGGTTCTCCAGCCAACCCCTTGTCTTGGTGACTATACCAAGCACGTCTCTCTTTTTCTCCTGTTGCACTTACGGCGACTACATGCTTCCCTGCCCCCTGGACATGGTCACATCATTCCTTAGATGCCACAGCCACTAAGCTTGCTCTTCCCCGGCCGCCGGGTTGGGGATGCGACATCACCCTGTTAAACGATTTTTTTTTTTTATTTTATCCTGTCTCCTGCTCTGCCGTTATTGGGGTGCTTTGCTCTGCAATAACCAGCATTTAAAAAAGCATGGGTTCCAACTGAGGGTAACTCACCACATGGTGTTTGTTGAGCCACAGGCAAATTTAAGCCATCAGGGATCTCCCCTGGCCTGGGCCTCCTGACCTTTCTTCCATCATCCTACTTCAATTTTCACCCGGACACAAGGGTTTTGCTTACTGGCACGTGAAGCTGCGATGACCGTGCCTGCATGACGGGCGAGGCACGGGGAAGCAGCTGTGGATCACAAACCTCAGCCAAGGGCTGTTAAAGGTGGTGCTTGCTGGGTGCTTGTGGCCAGGGCTGCTGCTGCCCACCGTGCCAGTGCCATGAAGCCCAGCAGACATGGGCCAGGTGCTTTGTGCACAAATACGGCCTTTGTGAGGCTGCTGCAGAAATGGGTCTGAGAGAGAGGTTAAGCACCACCTGCAATCACCTTGTCTTGGGGTGCAGATCTGCCCCGGCCACCACTCGGCATGGGCACACGCTGCACTCAGCCAGTCTGAAACCAACTGGGCTAGGTGAGGAAAAGGATCCAGAGAGGCTTAAGCTCACATATATGATGATAAAGGGGCAAACAGGGCTGGAAAGCACTAGGGCAGACTGTGGCTGCATGGCAATACAGGGCACCTTGGGGAACTGTGGGTGATCTTGGGGCTGTGCAAAATAAAATCCTGTTCTCCATATGCAGCTCTGTCGTTGGCTCCGTTTGATTGCCTCAGTAGATGCTAGCACTCTGAACTATTGAAACGGAGAATAAGGTAACTGGCCAGCAGAGTACTGGCCATCGCTGAGCAAGTGTTTGCCAGGAGCTGCGGCAGGAGCAGTGCTGGCTTCTGGGCAGGTTCTCACTGACAGCACTGGGACATGGCTGGGGCGCGAGGGAGGATTGCACATCACTGAACTCAAGAGTTTAGTTCCCTGCTATTCCAACTTGGAAATTGTACGCTTCAAAACAAGGCCTCAGTACAGGGCAGCTGTGAACAGCTTTTTCTTACAGGTAACTCCGACAAACCTCCTGTGGTCAGGATTCAACAGCGTTCCCAGACAAGCTAGCAATTCATGTCACTCTCCATTTACTAAACATTAAAGATGTTGCCTGATGGTGACGCAGGGGCCCATTGCCATTATATAAGAACAAAGTGAGTATGACCAAAAAAAAAAAAAAAAAAAAAGGCAAGCATTCCCTTCCTCTTTATAGATGTGTTTTTAGCAACTGAGGTCAATTGTCATGTCTCTTCACGAGATTAAAAACCATGGTTAAATTTCAGGATAGTACCCCTGCTATATTAATCTGTTTTCAGTTTCTCTGTCCAAAGCATGTATCTACATATCAGCCATGATTTTAAAATGCTGAGCAATGGCAAGAAACGGCCAAAGCACTGTTAAAAATTGTGTGCTTTTTTTCCTGTTTGAATTGCTCGAGTGTCAGCTCTGTCTCCTTCATAATTTTCAGGTCTTTCTCTTCCAGATTAAGGACCCTCTATTCTAATAGTATTTTCTCCTTGCTTCTACTTGCGCACTGTGATCAGTAGCAGTGTTTGCTAAGTAGAAGAAGAGCTAAGTTCTGATTCATTTCTCTCTTACTCCCCAGTTTTTCAACTTTTTTTTTTAGTTTTAATATTGAGAGAAAAACTTTCAGTCAAAAGATTAATTCTTCTTTGCCTAGTGTAGTAACATCCCAACTTGTTGCTCCATCTTGGATGTGGGTGCTACAAGGCTGAGAAACCACTGCCTGGCCGAGCTCTCCAGCAGTCTTCCAGATCAACATATTCTTTAATATATATATATTTTTTTAATTACTAATTTTGCATTCTTTGAACAGGTACATAAGGACTATATCATCCAATATTCTGGGAATCTCAGACCATTGCTCTTCCTCCAGGCAGCCCCCAGCCAAAACCGTGCGCATTTTCGTGCAAGAAGAGCCCAATTTGTTCGGCCCAGCGTGGCAGCCGGGAGCAGGTGCCCGAGAGGGGCGAGAGCTGGGAGAGACCGCAGCAGTGTTCCCGAGGAATCATCTCCTGTCTCCAGCTGTCCCTGTCTGCAAACCTGCATAATGTGCACGTTGATCTGTATAAATCCAAAATTGTGTACCTTCCACAGTGCTAAGGCAGTTGGGGGCTTTGTCAGGGCACAAGTGCCTCCATGGTGCAGGTGAAGGCTCTGTCCAGGACCTTGTGGGATGCTTTTACTACTGACCTGTTAGCCAGCGGCAGGAGTCTGCTGACAAGTTACGGTGAAGCCGGCACTAGTGAAGGTGGGGATCTGCCTGTTACATAGGAGGAACAGGGGACCACAGGAACCAGCATGATAAAAATCAGAATAAGTTTAATAGTAGGAGGTTAGGCACGTAAGGGTTAGTCACCTGTTTATGCTCTGAACTGGGGCTCAACACTTGGAAATAAGAGCAGGTGAGCAAGAGGTGTGCGAGCCCATCGCACGCTACCGATGAGCCTTTGCTTTGATGTAGGTACACAGTGATGACATGTAAGTCATCCTGCTGGCAGCAGCAGCAGCAGGGAATTGTTAGTTCCACTGCAGGAGGGACAGTGAGTTCTGGAGAGCTGCAGAGGACACTCTCCCCGTGCTGACAAATTCAGGCTGGATTAAGCATGGAGCCACACAGCTACGGTACAGCCGTAGGAGTCGTGCAGAGGAATGATCCTAATTTTTCACCGTGGTCTGGAGCAACGTAGCCGCCAGTGGACACAACCACATGACAAGAAATGCCAGATTTAAACCCTTTGTCCTCAGACATCCTGTGCACAATGAAATAGGAAGGCATGGTAGGAAAAATCTCCCTTTCTCCCTCGGACTGCACAGGAATGAGCCTTGAAAGAGTCTCCACCTTGCCTCAGCTCCTTTCCTCTCTGCCTCTCTCTCACTTGCGCTAAAGGCGATTTCTCAGGGTAACTGATGACTTACCAAGTATTTCCCAGTGCAGCCTCACCTTTGCCCACTGCTGACCAGTCCAGAAAGGCTGGGTAGGGGGACAGAGAGGGAGCACTGATGCCACCAGTGCTAGGGAGGCAGCTGGTTTCTGTCATTCCCCCTGGGAGAGGGAAGGTGCCCCTGACCAGCGCGGTGGTGGTGCACTCGTCTGAGACCCGGCTCGGCTCTGGCACAGTCCCTGAAGCAGGGTGCCTTATGTCCCACTGTGCACTTCTGCATAGCTCCGGCATTTTGGGGTGCGTTATGTCACCCTTCCTCCTACAGGAGGGCAGGTGTGCTCCGTGCCCACCCAGGGAAGCCAGCTGCTCCTGCAGGAGGATGCGCCTCTCCTCGCCAAGCCACCACATCCCATTGCACACAGGTGAGCAGACCAGCTAGCCTGGAGCGTAGAGCTGTGGAAGGTAAGGTCCTGAGCCTTGCGACTGGTCCAGTCCCAGTCTGAGGTGATGGCTGGACTGAGGGAGCCGGCAACAACGCGGGATTAATGTCTCCTGAAAAGGACTGGATCGTTTTGTTTGAGGCATCACCAGCAGCCACAGCCTGCTGGCATGCCCAGACCACCTGGAAGCCCTGGGTGCCAATACTGGGTTTGTCCCCCCAAGTAGTGTGCCGATAGGGACCCCTGTGAGGGTCCCACCGTGAGCGAGGTCCTGCCCCACCACGGGCAGCAGTCCTGCCCTCCCAGCCCTCCCTTACCTCCACATCTAAGAGCAGCGGATGGCATTCAGTGCTTGGTAAGAGGGAAAAACCAGTGATGTACCCAGGTGCTGTCCCGTTTGTCTTACCTGCATGAGGAAAAGCCCGTGTGTCCTCGAGGCTTGCGAGCAGAGGAGAGGCTTTTAACCCTGCGAGGGCGCTGGGGGAGAGGCTTTCAGAGGTAGCTCTTGTTCAGTGGCAGGAGCAAGCAGCAGAGGAGCATTCCCCCAATCAGCCTGCACAAGTGGGATCTGAGCCCACAGGACAAAGCCTTCCTGGCACAGGACCCACCCAGATCTCCTGTTCTGCTCCAGGCTGTGCCAAGTGCAGACCAGCCAGAGCTCTCTAGCCCTGGCCTCCTGCTCCAGCCCTGTGGCAGCTCTCGGGGTGCCTGTGCTGCAGCACAGCTGACCATGCCAGGACCCTGGGCCATAGGAGGGTGGCTGACTGCCGAGGCTGAGAGCTGCACTCCCTGTGCCCTAAGTCCTTCTTTATGACCCCGTTTTATCTGTTGCAGGGCTATGAGGTGCCTACACCGGCCAATGCCAGCAGAGAGGCAGCAATGAGGAGGGCTGGCCACTGGCCACACTTGTAGTGACAAACCTGTGGGCAACGCAGCCATAAGGTGACTGCATGGCATCTGCACTGCGTCCGTGCTCCCACCATCTACAATAACCACGCTCACCCCCCCAGGCTGTGCAGGGGTCTCTGGAGTGGAGAGTGTGAAGGGGGGCCACGGTGGGACTGTGATCTGGCAGCAGCTCTGACTGGACTTAGTTGAGGCACCAAGTAGAGTCCTGTGAGGTCTGGAGGAGCTAGGCAGCAGGATTACATGGACTGACACAGGGTGAATGCTGCCTGCTCTGAGCCTGGAGCCGGATAGAAGCAGCAGGTTTAGCTGGAGTTCACCACATAGTGCCATGGAAATGATGGTGGGGAACCCAGGAAACGTGAAGACTGCAACAGGGAGTGAATCTGGAGATCAAGACTGGGACGTGATTGTTTCTGCAGCAGGAATACAGCATTGCTTTATTGCAATCTTTTTGCAACCTTTTGTTTCCTGATGATTGGGCAATAGGAGCTGATCCTATAATAAGCTCTGTATCTGAAATTCCAAGAGTTGAGGAGCTGAGCGGTAACACCATTTGGAAAGTAGGGAAAGCATAGGCAACAACCCTACATGGGAAGGAATACGCTGTGTGGAAATTCAGCGTAGACACTAGAGGAAGGTACTACCTCAATGAGGGGAAAATTCACGTCAGAGAGGATGCCTGAGGTTGTAAAGATGAATAGCAGTAATTATGAGCACTGTATGCCTGAGAGTGTGTTTTCAGGGAAGCTGGGCTGACAGGGTAGAAGGACCATGATAACAGGACTTTGTGACACAGACATTTGCTTTGAGTTTAGAAAATTACGCCTTTCTTTTGTGGCAATGATGAACATTTCTTTGTTTCATACAGAAACTCAGGGGCACGGCATTCCAACACAGCCTGGCTACTGTCCCAGGATTTTAGATGAAGGCACATGCTGGCAGCACTCAGAGAAACCCCCTCCCACACTGACTGTTGAAATAGGGCTTTGCTGAGACTATCAACACTTGGCACAAATATTAAACTATACTGAAATCTTGCCAGGTGCCAGAAACTTGGTATTCAGTTCTGGTAATCCATGTCCATTTTCTGTGGTAATGTCTTCAGGACAGCCTTTATGAGAAGAAAGATCAATGTTTGTATCCTTCTCTGGTCTACTGAGGCATATCAAATCTAGCCTTGGGGGTCCACGTGAGAAATCAAGTCTCCATGAATTTGTGAAATGTTAAGGGAGTTGGTTTTTAAACCAAATGCCTAAATTTGGGGGTGTAACCACAAGGATCGCGCCCAGCTCCTGTAAGTACTCAGCACTTCTGGAAATCAGACTCTTAACTGGGTGCAGGGCCCTTTACCTTCTCCAAGCATAAGTGTTGCACTTCTCCAAGTCATGTTTCCCTACTTGTTTTGAGACGTGCATTCTTCCAGCTCAAGGATTCTTTGTCAAGCAAAACCCACCATCGCTTGTATGACAGCTCACTACAGCAATACTGCCAGCTCACTCTTAATGGTCTCCACACGCGCACAAATGCTTCCTTTGGACGCAGAGAGAGGGAAAACAATGCAATTCATGGTGTTCAGGGTGGCAGGAACCTGCTTGCTGGATTGAACCCCTACCGAAAGCACAGACAGCTCCATGGTCAGACAAAGCTGCTCTGGACTGTATCCAGTCAGGTCTGGAAAACCTCTAAGGCCAGGGATCCCACAGCCGCTCTGAGACCCATCCCATTACGTAACGATCCTCAGAGTGACTGTTGTTCCTTACATCCAGGTGGAAGGAAACCTCTTGAACTTCCAACTCTGAAACCTCTGGGGGTTTTGGTTGATGGCAAGCTCAATATGAATCAACAACATGTCCTTGGTGGCCAAAAGGGCCAACCGTATCCTGGGGTGCATTAGGCACAGTATAGCTAACTGGGCAAAAGAAGCGATTGTCCCACTATACTCAGCTGTACCTCAAGCACTGTGAGCAGTTTTTGGCTCCACAATGTAAGAAGGATATAGAAATAGTAGAATGGTGAACAGTCAACAAAGGTGGTGAAAGGACTAAAGGGCATGACTTACGAGGAGGAGGTGAGGCCGCTAGGTTTGTTCAGCATAGAGGAGACTGAGGTGACCTCATTGCTCTCTACAACTGCCTCGTGAGGGGGAGTGGAGAGGGAGATGCTGATTTATCTCTGATGCCTGGTGATAAAATGAGAGGTTATGGCTTAAAGCTGTGTCAGGGGAAGTTCAGATTGGATATTAGGGAAAAGTTCTTCCCTGAGAGGGCAGTCAAGCACTTGAACAAGCTCCCCAGGGAAATGGTCATGGCTCCAAGCCTCTGTGTTCAAGAAGCATTTGGACAATGCTTATACATACAGTTTAACTTTTAGGTTGCCCTGTGTGGAGTCAAGAGTTGGACTCAATGATCCTTATGGGTCCCTTCCAACTGAGAATATTCTATACTTCTATGAACTTGAAACCTCCTGTCTGAATTTTGCCTGCTGCCTCTCATCCTCCCTCCATGCTGCATTGTGAAGAGCCTGGCATTGTTTTCTTGATCACCTCCCCACAGGTACTGGAAGGCTGCTATTTGGTCCCCCCCAAAGCCATTCCTTCTGGAGGCTGAACGCGCGCCGCTCTCTCAGCCTCTGCTCACAGTGCAAGTGCTCCAGCTCTTGGTGGCTCTCCACTGAACTCTCCTGAGTTTGTTGGTGTATTTCTTGTTTCGGGGAAGCCAGCACTGGATGCAGTACCTGGTATGATCTCAGAAGTACTGAGTAGAGGGCCATAACCACATGCCTCATTCTACTCTCTTTGGTTCTCTTTGTGCAGCCCAGGATGCTGTTGGCCACCTTTGCTGCCAGGGCACACGGCTCACTCATGTCCGGCTTGCTGCCCACAAGGGCCCCTAGGGCCTTTTCCGCAGAGCTGCTGCCCCGCCAGGCATCCCCAGACTGTCTTGTTGCCAGGGGCTATTCCTTCCCAGGTGCAGGACTTGGCATTTGTCCTTCTTGAATTTCATGGGGTTCCTTCTGGCTTGTTCTTCCAGTCTGTCCAGGTCCCTCGGGATGGCAGCCCTGCCCTTGAGCTTATTGACTCGTCCCCTCGATTTGGTGTCACCCGCAAATTTGACAAGAGTGCACTCTGTCATCTCTTTCATATCACTAATGAAGACATCAAACAGGACAGGTCCCAGGACAGATACCCATGATGTTCTACTTGTCACTGGCCTCCAGGTAGAGCACGACCTGTTAATCACCACTCTCTAAACCTGATGATCCAGACAATTTTACACCACTGCTTTCACTGATGTTGCTGTTGCATTGACATATGCAAGCTGAAAGCACTTTTCATCCTGCATTTTTTGCACACACTTCTACTGGCTGGGCAACCTCATTTGCCCTGGTTTTCTGTGGCCGTATCTGGCTCAGGAGCTCAGCGGTTTGTTAATGGCAATGTTTCTCCCTGCTCACCGCAGTGGGCTTGTGCTCCGTTTTCTCCCTCAGTGATTTTGACTGTCGCTGATGCAGTTTTGATGGTACTAAAACTGTACTGTCCACTGCAGATGTCATCCGAACAGTAGCTCAAACAGATTTAGTACAAACTGTAGCTGGGGCTTGAGTGTTTTTTCCTCTTGTTACACATCTGTAATATAAAAACTTATCTACACAATGTATGTAGGTGAGCAGGCACCTCTTTATTGCAGCGCTGGACGCGCAGGGGATCACTCCACCTAGTGTGCGTACTTAGTTTCTCCGCTACAAAAGTTGTATACAATCAAAATATACATATTCATCATATTTCCAAGAAACAATTAACATAGTCATACAATTTCAAGAACTCATTAATATATGTAAATGTTCGTGACACATGCACCTTCAGGTACACAGGTGGTCGTCTAAGGTCCTCTGGTGGTATTCCATAGTCTTCCTCATGGTGTCCTTCAGTTGAACCCAGTCTTTGCGCATGCTCAGGTTGGTTGCAAAATCCCATTCTTGGAATCTTCTTAAGTTTTCCCTGGTTTACTGACCAGGCCGACAACTTATCATTCTCTTGACAAGCAAATTCTACCTCTTCACAATGCTACATTGTTCATAGCTAGTTTATGATTAAATCAGGGATAGATCATACCTAGTTACCCTTATACAGAATATATATATATATATAAAAATTAATCTTTATTAATCACTCTCTGGATTATACTATTCTATCAATATCCATACTTAAATTAATCAATGGTTATTTCTATTAATATCTATTGATTGGCATTCTTGATACTCGAATCAAGATGGGAAAGGTAAGGAATTTTCCAAGCAGCATCACTGGTGCATATCAGGTCACATTGTCACAGGACTCAAATGAAACTTTTCTATTCAATTCTTCATCGTTCCATCTCGTTACTGTTAGTTCCTTAGTATGGAACGGCGACTCCCTGGTGAGGTTCCTATGGTTATTGTTTCTAACTTAACAATCCTAACTTATTCATTTGTATTTTATTTATTAATCAATTTTAACCTTTCTATATGATCATATTTTGATGATTTTAGAAAATCAGAGTATTTACAACACTCTGAACAACCCTTTTTAAAAATCTCCATGGGCAATGTTCTGTATGATTTTCTTATAAATACCACAGTTGTAGCACTCAGATTTATGTAACGGAGGTTATAGTAAAACATCCTGGTTTACTGTGACATCAATACAGGCGAGTGTCCTGAGCTTCCAACTCCCTTGTACCAGCCAGACATTGCCATACTGGAGTAGGTCCTGTGGAGGTCATAGGGGTGGTTGGGGTTGGAGGACCTCCTGTGGAGGTCATAGGGGTGGTTGGGGTTGGAGCACAGGGCACACAAGGAGAGGCTGAGACTACTTTGTTCAGCCCAGAAAGGAGAAGGCAAAAGAGAGACCTTACTGTGGTCTGCAGCTGCCGAATGGGAGTGGGGAGAGATGATGGATACAGACTCTTCTCACGGTTGCATGGTGATGAGAAGTGGCAACAGGCACAAGCTGTAACAGGAGATATCCTCACTGGATGGCAGGGAAAAATCCTTCAGGCACCGGATCAAAGTCCTGAGAGGCCATGGACTCTGTCCTTGGAGATACTCAGCACTCACCTGGCCCCAGCCCTGAGCAACCTGTGCTAATGGGTCCTGCTCGGAGCAGGGCTTGCACCAGGGGCTCCTTTCCACCAGCACAAGTCTGATTTCTAACATGAAATTCTCATCAGGTTTTGTAAGAACAGTATTTCAGGGTTTTCCCCCTTGATTTCCTCAGGGAAAGACCTTCCTTTGGGAATTTTTTATGTTTTTTTGCAGGTAAGTTGCCAGAGCTGCCTGTTGTCTGGACCAGGCAAGAAACAAGCAAAATTTGGCATTCCAGTTTGGCCTACCCAAGATGGGACAAGGCCTCACACTACATCTTGTGAGAATGGTAATGGAGTACTGTCCGACTTTTGTTTTCCTAACACCTGACAAGGAGGTTTTTTGGTTGAAGAAAACTGCATTGTCTCAAGTTTTTATTCCGTTTAATTGACCACTTGCGTTCATATTTCAGAAAAAAAAGGCAACGAGGGTTGCCGCTACATGATCCAACTACAAAACTGGCCAAAGCTGACCTGATTTACTTGCGTTTGTCATAGGCTAAGAGCACGCACAAACTCAAACGCCATGATCAGGCAATGTGAAGTGACCTGTTACCCTGTGGTACCATCCCTGCATCATGGGGTCTGGGGGCAGGTCTACGCAGAGTCCCGGAAAATAGAAAGTGGGGTCCTGGCACCAGCACCAGGGTCACTGTTTCTTCCTGGCCAACTTGTACTCAGAAAGTGACACGGGAAGTCTTTCCTGTCACCACTGAGCAGCACTTTTGCCTAATGATTGTACCTGGTACTGCCCCATCTCCATTCCTCCCTCTTCCTATGGCCAGCTCCATCCTCCTGCTGCACGAGCCGGAGCCGGAGCCAGCCCTCCCAGGCTTCTCACCCAGGCCTTGCCCAGGCTTGGGCATCAAGTCCGCCCCCGGGGCCAATTAGCATGCTTTAAATAAGATGCTTTAAATAGAAGGCTGAAGTTTGAGAGAGAAGTTTTCTTCTTTCCAGTTCCTCCGCTTGGAACCCATTCCCCATAGGCTTCTCTCCACAGGGGAAACCCCACTAGGGTTTCCGTGCCAATTACTGAAAGCCTAGAGCACTTCACCTCCTCACCTAGCATGTTTTTGTGAGACTTGTAAACAAGGCACAAAGTGGGCTATTAAAAGTTTGAGGCAGCCACTCCTGCAGTAACTTGGAAGCTGTTTACCTCTGCTGTAATCAATTGCATCATAATGTAGAAGCAGCAGAATAAGACGTGGAGAAAGAATGTCTTTGTTCTATATAGACTTCCCATCTTTGAAATGTTCACACTGTAGGCAAAAAAATACACACAAATTTGTTGAAGTATTAAGAGAAAAAGGTAAATAATTTAACAGTGCTTTAGCAGTCAATATGAAACACCTGAATGACAGTACACTTTATGGGAAATGTAAGTTACTGCAATGGGAAATACAAAGCTGCAGTTCCACGGCCACTTGTAATACTGATTGTGCCTTCTTGCCCAAATCCCTGCTCCGCTCCGAGGCTGTGTATCTGCACCATACACGTATACTACAGCCATGTCAGATAGGTATGACAGCTTGTTGTAGGTGTGAAGGGCAGTTTGATATCCCTGGCTTTTACTGGGAGCTACAGGTTCCTGACCCATCTGTGGGGTGGGTGCACAGGAAGATGCAGGTCCGTATTTAGTGGCTGATGTGAGCCAGACCACGGCTACCTGTCTGGAGCGGGTGCCACAAGAGGTGCTGCAGGAAAAGCCCAGGGGCAAGGGCCACTGCGTCTGGTCTAAGCACCTGGAGAGACATCTCACAGCACGAGGCTGGGCCAGAGTGTTTCATAGAAATGTATGATATTTTACAGTTTTAGGTATGAACTTGATTTACTATTGGAGAAATTTAGCGAGAGTGTTTGTGGCAACGCTGGCGGTCAGGACGTAGCATGCCTTGAGCAAATGGAGGGAGCACAGCAGAGCCCTTGGGAAAGGTTTTACAGGGAAAGACCACGCTGCTGATTTGATAGCCGGAATTCAACAGAGACACCAGCAGTGGTTTCTTGACCTCTTTAGTGTAATACATAGTGTACCACAACGATGATACGGACTCACCTGCACTAGTTACTCTGTGCTCTTTCATCAGTGGAGAGTGACTGGCGGTTTTGGGGCAATTTGCCCAATCTGTCAGGCTGGGACAGCTCAGACTCACGGTCCCTTTGGAGACCAGTGCCAGGCCTGGGGCAGTCTGAGCATCCCTGGAGTCCGCTTCCAACATCCAGCATTTTCAAGGCCATTTTACAGGTATGCAGCTGTGTACCACTTCCTTTGTCAAGCAGGGCACAAGCAATCTAGGAGGCTTCTGGATATGGGGAGATGCTCTGCCAGACGTGGTACTCACAAGAAAGAACTGGTCACGCATGTAAGGGCTGAGGGTAGCCTTAGATGCAGTGGTCACAAGACAGAGGAGTTCAGAATCCCGAGAGGATGGAGAAAAGCAAAAGATGTGAGGGCCTGAGGGCACTAATACGCCTTAAGGTCCCTGACCAGTCTCACCCAACACCTCCACCCACACTCTGCCCATGGGCCCAAGAGCTCCATTTCAGCTCAGGCTTGGACCTTAATCCCTGCTATCATGGGCAAAACCATCTTAGCTCGAGGAATTTCACTTAATTTATTGCTAATTAACAAAAAACTTTTAATTACTGATTCAGATACTGAGGAAAAACCAAGATGACAAATAATTAAACACACACTTAGGGAAACACCTTTCCTCCCTTTTCCCAGGCTCAGCTTCAGTCCGGCACCTTTTCTTCCCCCTTCCTAGTCCCAGCTCCCCTTGTCATCCCTGCATGCTACGCTCAGTTCCTCCCAATCCCTTTGGTGAAGTGACGGGCAGCACAGGAGGTTGGGGTCAGTGTGTTGTGCTTTCTTTTGCCACTCATTGTTTCTTACTCTTTTCTTCTACTGTTCTTCTTGTTTCCCCTCCTCAGTCACGGCACACCCATGGGCTGCAGTCTTCTCAGGGGCGTACCTGCTCGAATGTGGGTCCTCCAGAGGCTGCAGTTCCTCAGAGGCGTCCCTGCTCTGGCATAGTTCCTCCCTGGGCTGCAGTCCCTTCAGGGAGAAATGGGCTAAAGGTAATTTCATGAAGTTCAGTAGAGGGAAATGCGAAGTCCTTCACCTGGGCAGGAATAATTCCACGTGCCAATACTCAACTGGGGAGCCAAAGCAACTTTGCAAAGAAGTACCTGCATGTCCTGATGGGCAACAAGCTAACCATGAGCCAGCAATGAACCTTTGTGGCAAGAAAGGCCAACAGCATCCTCCGCTGCATTAGCAAGAGCATTGCCAGCAGGTCAAGACAGATCTTTTTTCCCCTCTATTCAGCACTGGTGAGACCACATCTAAAGTACTGTGACCAGTTCTAGGCTCCCCAATACAAGAAAGCCTGGGCAAAACTGGAGTCCAGCATGAATATGATTAAGAGAGTTAAGCATCTGACATGTGAGGAGAGGCTGAGAGCTGGGACTGTTTAGCCTTGAGAAAAGGGGGCTCAGAGGGGTTTATCAATGTGTATAAATACCTGATGCAAGGCAGTAAAGAAAACCAGTGGTATCCAGTGAATAGACAAGAGGCAACAGGCACAAACTGAAATACTAGAAATTTCACTTAAACATAAGAAAGCTTTTTTTTTTTACTGTAAGGGTGATAAAACAAGGCCCTGAGCAACCTGCTGTAGGGGACCCTGCTTTGAGGCAGGGATTTGGGACTAGACAATCTCTAGAGGCCCTTTCCAACCTCCGGCTTTCTACAATTCTGCGACTCAGGTACATGTGGCACGTGTGGTGGAGCCTGTATTATCACAGGCGAGGACTCCAAGGTGTTGCTGCAGTAGAGCACAGCTGCAGAGGATGCATGGGGGGGCATGCAGGTACATGAGCGGCAGGTCAGTCCTCTCCTTCCTCCCAGCATGGCCATAATTCACACCATACCCACCTCAAGGAATCTGTTGCTATTTAGTATTTCCCTTTCTGCATTTTATCTATCCTTTTTCCAGTAGCTGGTGTCCAGCTCTTTCCAGGACTGTGGAGAAGTAAAATGCTTATTACAATAAAGACAAGATTTGCCTCTTTAGATCTAACTGCATGAACCATTTGTCTTTCTTATAAAGATGCATCTTACTTTACAGCGCTAAATAGAAGGAAGTTATAAGATGCCAAAGAATTCATGGCTTTGGTCTTATACCAGACCTGTTCTTTTCACATTGTAAAGACAGGATTTAGTAAAGAAAGACAGAGGTGCCTGAGAAAGAAGCCATAGAACAAAATCACAGGCAAAATAGAAGTAATACTGTGCAGGGAAGACTGTGTGCCAAAGAGATTCAATCCATCTCAGTACTGAAAGCACCAAGGTATTAAGAAAATGCACTCTTAGATTGTGAGGGTAACAACCACGTCCCCAGCGAGCCTCTCTGCAGTGCCAACCATCAGTTAAACTGCCAAAATTGCACCAAGTTGTGGATTGGACATATTCATGTGTCTTCTGTGAAGGAACAGGCATCTCACCAGTCCATACATTCTTCAAACCTGTCAGTAAAATATCAGGAAAATGATGAAATCCAGAGCAAATAGCTAAGACACCAAGTTATTACATGCTGAAGTGAGATGATGCCAGGTATCAGAAGGCTGGGGTGACAGTAGATGTCCAATTGCTGCCACAGTGAGAGAGTCAAGTGGTGCTGGGACATGTGTGATTCTCCACACTGTGTTCTCAGTCCCTTTCTTCATCATGCCTGATGTTAAGTTGCCTTTTGACCACTCGTGATTGTTTTACTGAAAACACAGCATGGAGAAGTGCGTCTTCTGGAGGGACAGGAGCCCACAAGGACATATGAAAACTGTCAAATAAACATGAAATAAAGTTGACAGAATTAACTTCTCCTTCCATATATGGACCCACAAACATCATTCCTCTGATCGGAGAGCTAAGAGAAGAATACAACAGCTCCATTAATTTTGAACAAAAGAAGTGGCAGAATGGGTTCATTCCCTTCTAACCGCAGAAAAGAAAAAGGGGTCCCTTTGCCTAGGATAAAAATCCCAAGACATTAGGAATTTTTTTTCAAAGAAAAGAATTCCTATACGAAATAGAGACTAACCATGGTACAAGGTGGCAACTACTAGATATCTTTCCACACTGGATGCTTCGTGTTCTGGCACATGCCTCTAAGAAAATAAATTCTTATTTACACACTTTTAACAGGCTCTGTTAAAGCAACTCACCACTGGACCTGAGCCCCCACATGCAACATTTCACATAAAGAGACAACAGATACTTGGTGATACTGCACTGTAATTTACATGAGTGGCACTCTGACATAACACAAGTTGTGACTCCAGGCTCAAGATCTGTAAAACATTCTGCAGAGAAAGACAGACGGGAGGATGATCTGCAAGCAGTTCTGTGCTCACTGCATTTCTTCAGCCTCTGTCCTGGTGTACTCCTCTGACAGTGGGGAGTCTAGGTCCTGCCAGCAGTTGAGAATCCCTGCAGCAAGTACGTCTGCTGCAGTGTACCGGGACAGCAGGCTTTGAGCTAGCCCAGCTATCTCCATGCTTAGCGCAGGATGAAAGTGAGAGTTGGAATGATTTTTCATAGACTCACAGAATGGTTTGTGTTGGAAGGCACCTTAAAGATCATTTAGTCCACCCCCCCCTGCCATGCACAGACATCTTTCACTAGCCCATGTTGCTCAAAGCCCCGTCAATCTGACCTTGAACACTTCCAGGAACGGGGCATCCACAGCTTCTGTGGGTAACCTGTTCCAGTCTCACCATTCTCAGTGTAAAACAATTCTTCCTTATGTCCAATCTAAACCTGCCCTCTTTCAGTTTAAAACTGTTGCCCCTTGTTCCGTCACTTGTAGTGGTAAAAAGTCTTTCTCCCTCTCTCTTATAAGCGCCCTTTACATATTCTGGCTGACATAGTTGCCAAGCCACTCTCCAGGATATCGGACGAGTCGTGGCATTCAGGTGAAGCCCCTGGTGACTGGAAAAAGGGAAATGTTGCACCCGTTTTTAAAAAGGGTAGAAAGGAGGATGCTGGGAACTACTGGCCTGTCAGCCTCGCCTCTGTGCCTGGGAAGATCATGGACCACATCCTCCTAGAAGCTACGCTAAGGCATGTGGAGGACAGGGAGGTGATCCGAGACGGTCAGTGTGGCTTCACCGAGGGCGAGTCTTGCCTGACCAACCTGGGGGCCTTCTGTGATGGAGTGACTACATGAATGGACAAGGGAAGAGCTACGGAGGTCATCTATCTGGACAAGAGTTACCAGGAGGTATACAAAACAGATGCTAACTGTCACTAGAGAAGTTAAACATTTCTTGTGCACTTAGGGAGGGGGGAAAAAAAAGAAAAAAAAAAAACTTTCATAAGAGTCCTCAAAACAGAGAGCATCTGCTGTCATCTCATAAATCCAAAGGCTTCCTCTGATATTAAAAATAATTTTTGACACTACTTCCTGCATCTAACACCAAATATTTCAATATTAGATCTCCTGATAAAGTTCGCAGAACATCTTCAGATTTGCAAAATAAACCCTCTGTCTAGGGAAATAGGACTGCACAGTTTTGACAACCTCTACTCAGGTACAGTCTTGGTGGACCAAAGAAATGTTAATATGGACATAACAACTGGCAGCTATCTAAGTAATGGTGATTGTGATCTGATAATTATTCTGTGAAAACACTGCGCCACTAAGCCAGCATTATTTGTACTTGAAATTTTAAAAGGGTCGGTTTCCCCAAATGTAATTGCAAGTGACTAAAAAAAAAAAAAAGAACAAAAAAACCCAACACCCCACACATTTAAAATGAGAAGTATAAGATAGGAATTCTCGTTTAATGACATCCCAAATTAATATCCAACAAAGAAAGCATAATATAAAGAAGAAAGGTGAAAAAAATAGGAAGGGCTAATAGCTACAAGAAAAACACACATAACTTAAAGAGAAACTCAGGGAATCAATAAAATACCAATTGACAGTAGCGTTAAGGACAGCACGACTTCAGCACGATTTCAGCCCCGTATAAATGCGTACTTGATCACGAGCAGATCCACCATTGGATACTGCTGGTGAAAACAAAAGCAGCAATGCAAAAATGCAGAAATATTCCACAGATCCTTTTGATCTGCACCTGGAACAAAACAATGACTGCATTTAATCTCATATAATAGTAAGGAAGGAACAAAAATGTTGATGTATTTAATCAAGGAAGCTCTATAGCAGCACTTGCTACAATTAAACGTTTTTCCATCAAATGCCCAACATTTCACATAGTTGTCTTAAACTAGTCAAAGAGTAACTTGCCTTTGATCTGTGACACAATAATGCACTAGTAAATTTGGGACTCAATCAGCAGCTTGGTCTACAGCTTTAGTGACTAGTGTCATCGATGCTACTCAAGCATAACTTCAGAAAAGGGAGTCAAGCTAACAAAATTCTTGTCCCACGTACATTACAAAGGTACCTTCACCAATACAGTGCATTTTAAATTATCGGAAAGAAATTCACTCAGTACAACATGGCACCTTAATTAAAGAGAACATCAGCATTGTAAGAAGCTATTAGGGGGACAGTTTAAATGGATTAAAAACTTACACAGGAGCAGATCTCAAAATGCACCAAACAGGAAAACATAAATAAGCATGTCAGAAGCTTGCATTGTACCTCAAAACCAAGTCCTCGTGCACCACCATATAATAATTTTATCAATTATCTAGATAATTAAATTACTTTATCCATATAATTTACAAAGGATATGTAACTCAGTGCTTCAATGCCCAGTAAGTCTACAGGCAATGAAGTCTTTGAGTTGCCTTTAGGCATTTTGTTACAAGGCTTAATGTAAAGAGCTCCTGGCAGAAATTCTACTGCCTCCACATACCAGCATTCAAATTAACTTCTCTGGCCTTTTATTATGGATTCAAGAAATCCATAGCTCTAATAGCCACTATCAAGTTTCATCAGAACTACTGATCTCATACCCCAGGCAATCTAAAAGCACAAAACAGAAGATCCTTCACAGGCACTGGACTACTCCACACCTTTCTGCAACTTCCCCTAGAAGTTCTGTGGCAGGCTTGTCAGCCCACACCAGCCTGAACCAACAGGATACGCTGCTTTCCTCCCGAGAATGCCTTCTAACCGTGCCCTCCACCAGAAGCCCAAGATATGAGTCATGATACAAAACTGAAGACAACCTTGTTTCTCAGCTTGGATCCAGGAAAGCAAGGACGGGAGAGTTAATATTGCCCTGCTTACCTCTGCATTTTTTTCCATATTCTTTTTCCCTTCTTTTCTCCTTAAAGGACTGTGGGAACAGAGCAAATATTAAGAATCTGAGACCCACTATCAGCAAAACCAATCATATCCTAACTGGAACTAGCAAGCCCCTTTCCACCTGGCCCTTTGATGAACTCACCTGTACTGCTCATATCCAAATAAACACACGAGGGACCAGTGAACTGCATGGCTAGACCTCGGTATCAAGTTGGAGTACTGCTACTTGAGAAGTTTTTCCTAAAATGCCCCAGCAGCTGTATGCTGCATGAGTAACATAATCCCAGGTAGCACATAATGTGTATTAGGTCTTTCCCTCCCCCACACTCCTTAAAACGTGCCATGGCTCTATGTCTTGTTACGGGGCTGACCCAAACAGCGTGCCTAGCAGCTACTTCCAGCTCAGCAAACCATACCCCCGGGTAACTCAGGTCAACTCTGTTTCTTCATCCCTGAACACACAGTGGACACGCTCCTCTGCATTGTAATACACCTGCCCACAGCGCAGACGTGGCTCTTCCTGCTGGTACCAGAGCTGTTCATTGAACTCTGGGAAGAAAAAGGCAATTTCTCTGCTGGCTGATGCTGGTGAATCTGTTAGGAAACAGAGGAAAAGAAGATGAGGGATGCCAGTCTGGCACCGCAGGTATGTGCTGTGTTCCAAAGGGAAGGGCAGAAGCTGTAAAAGAAAAGCGCCAGGCTCGGTCGCACCAGGCCAGGTGTGAGTAGAGTCTGCAGAAGTGAGCAAATCGTTAATTTTGACTCCCAGAAGGGAAAGCAAGCAAAGGCAGGCAAAATACCATCGTTCACGCCTCCCTGAGTTTCAGTATATGCCCAACACTCAGCCAAGAAGGACAGGTCTACCTGAGCCGTGAGTGGTATTCCTGGTGTCAGTGAGGCCATAAGCTCCTCGGATGGAGTCCGGGACGCTGTTTCGGGCTCGGAATACTTTGGTGGGTCCCATCAGGGATCTCCAGAGGGGGACAGCATTCTCATGGGCCAAGATATAAGCCCACATGGGGCCACTGAGAAAAGGACCAGGGAAGAGCAGAAGTGGATAAGGTTACAAAAGGGCATAGCTCCTTCATTCTTATAAATACAGTACAGCAAGCGCAAAGAAGCAAGGAAGCGCAGCTGCCATGCAGTGCTTTCTGGGAGGGGACACCGAGCTGCCAAGACACCAGGCACTGAGACCATGGCCCAGAGGCAGAGCACCAGCATGAATGACCTCCGCCCACAAGCTCTGGGGATGTCGCCCCCCCACGTACTACTGCTGTCACTGCAGAAGTTGGTTCCTGCCATTTCTCCAGCCCCGAGCCTCCCCCCTGGGCACACCACGAGCACCAGCGCCTGAGGAGACGCATCCCACGCCGAGCTGGGCCCCTCCAGCTGCAGAAGCGTCGCTCGGGCCGGACACGGCTCCGCCCGCCAGGCCAGGCCAGGCCAGCGCCCTCCTCCCGCCCCGCGCGGCCCGGCCGCAGCAGGTACCTGGCCATGAACTCCACCAGCCGCTGGTAGAAGAACCGCCCTGCGGGAGAAAGAGGGCCCGCGTCACGCAGCCCGGCTCCGCCGGCACCGGCACCGGCACCGGCACCGGCCAGAGCCGTCCGCCCGCAGCGCCTGCCCGCGCGCTCCTGGCGGCGGCGGCGGCCTCGCCCGCCCGGGAGCCCCGGCCCGCCTACCCGCGTGCTCCCGGTAGAAGCGGCGGCTCTCCTCCCGTCCGCAGCGCAGCTTCTTGGCGCGCACGATGAGGAACCGGTTGCTGAGGATGGTTTCGTGCACGGCCTGCGGGCAGAGGCGCAGCGGCTGGGCGGGCGACGCGCACCGCCAGGGCGCCCCGGGCCGGGCCGGGCCGACAGACCGGGCCGGGCCGACAGACCGGGCCGGGCCGGGCCGGACCACCCCGCCCTCACCTCTAGCACCAGCGGGTGGGCCACGGCGTCCGGCTTCAGCAGCGCCAGCGTCAGCTGCAGCGGCCGCCCGGAGCGCCCCGCGGCCGCCATGGCGCCCGCCTCGCCGGGCGGCGTCGCGCCGCTGACGGCGTGCGGGGCAGGACGTCGCGCGCGTGACGCACTCACACGGGGGAGAAGGGCGGGGCCGAGCGCCCGGTGACGCACGACGGGGCCGTGCGGCGGGGGCGGGGCCTGAGGCGGGGCCCGCCGTGTCGCGTAGCAGCGGGGACGCGGAGGCGGTGCCATGGCGGACGCGGCGGCGGCGGAGCAGGCCCGGGATGAGGCCGCGGCCGGCGCTGCGGAGAGCGTGAAGATCATCTGCCTGGGCGACAGCGCCGTGGGCAAGTCCAAGTGCGTGGCCGCGCGGGCACGCAGCCGCCCGGCCGGTTCCCCGCGGGGGCGGCGCGGTCCCGCGGCCTAACGGCTGTCTGGTGCTCTTTCCGCAGGCTGCTGGAGAGGTTCCTGCTCGACGGCTTGTATCCTTGCGCTGCGCCCCCTCGGTTCCCCTCCGTATTCCCGGGCCGCGCCCTCAGCAGCCCCGCGCCGCCGCGCAGGTGGCGGCCCGGCCCGGCCCGGCCCGGCCCGGCGGAGCGCGGCGGGAGGCGCGGCCGGGGCGAGCGGGCGGCCCGGCCCGGGGCACCGCGGCGGGCCCGGCCGAGGGAGCGGGTGCCGGCCCGGCGCCGGCGGTCGCTGCGGAGTGGGGGGACGTGCTCCTCCGTCGGCTCCTTAACGCGGGCGCAGCCGCCCCCAGCAGCTCTCCACCTTCGCCCTGACGCTCTACAAGCACCGCGCTCGGGTGGATGGGCAGGCGGTCCTCGTGGGTAAGTGGGGAGCGCCCTGCTAGGTGTTCCGCGGGCCCCGGGGACGGGGTGATGCCGGCTATGTGCAGCGAGGGAAGCAGCGACGGTGCTGTTGGCATAGGCAGCAGTATATGGACCCAAAAACGTGGCAGGGGAGTTCCTTGCGGTGGGCAAGGGGATGCCAAACAGTGGTTTGCAGGCAGGGAGATGGGGGAATGAAGGGATCACAGAACCACAGAACGCCTGAGATTGGAGAGGTCGTCCTGTCCAACCCTTTGTTCAAGCAGGGCCACCTAGAGCCAGTTGCCCAGGAACGTGTCCAGATGGCTTTTGAATGTCTCCAAGGAGGGAGACTCCACAACCTCCCTGGGTAACCTGTGCCCACGCACAGTCACCCTCACAGTGCAAAAAGTGTTTCCTGATGTTCAGAGGGAACCTCCTGTGTTTCAGTTTGTCCTCGTTGCCTCTGGTCCTGTCACTGGGCACCACTGGAAAGAGCCTGGTTGCATCTTCTTTACGCTCTTCCTTCAGGTACTTATACTCATTGATGAGTATGGAACCATATTATAAACCATGAGCCTTCTCTTCGCTAGGCTAAAGAGTCCCAGCCCCTCTTTCCTCACAGGAGAGATGCTTGTGTCCCTTCATCATCTTCATGGCTCTTTGTCAGACTCTCTCCAGTATGTCCATGTGTCTCCTGTACTCAGGAGCCCAGAACTGAACACAGTACTCCAGGTGTGACCTCGCCAGTGCTGAGTAGAGGCGAAGGAATACTTTGCCTGATGCAGCTCAGGTACCGTTAGCCTTCTTTGTGGCAGGGGCACATTGCTGGCTCATGTTCAACCTGGTGTCAGCCAGGACCCCCAGGGCCTTTTCTGCAAAGCTCCTTTCCAGATGGGTCATGCTTTGAGCAACCTGATTTAGTGAAAAATGTCCCTGCCCGTGGCAGGGGGGTGGACTAGATGATCTTTAAAGGCCCCTTCCAACCCAAACCATTCTGTGATTCTGTCGTTCTATTTTTTCTCCCTTTTAGGGTGAACAACCTCACTTTATTTTGCCTTTTCTCATAGGGCATGTTTTCCAGATCTGTTGTCATTCTTTATGGTTATTCTGAATTCTGTTCAGTTGGTTCATGTTTGAAATATGTTTTACAAAGATAGAGATGGTTCTTCATCGGAATCTTATCAGTGTACATCATCACTTTGAGTGAGGAAATGCTGCAATTCTTAAACAACTAATACCTGTAATACAGAGAAGCATCACCCACCTATTTTGACAGTTGCACTGTTCCTAACCAGGTTAGTAAAAATGGTTTCAGTAATAAACTAATGAAGGTAAACTGGGATGGTTTATAATATGGTTCCATATAAGTTCATAGGGAGAATTAGAAACCATCCTGGGAGGCAAGAAACATGATGAACAGTGCTTAGCTGAATATGAGCTTCAAAAGAGGGCTGTATTCCAAACAACTAAGGTGATCTTCGGATATAAAACTGGAATATTAATTTCAGAGATTTTATGGCTATCCCAAATTTGAAACATTACACTCGGAGTCCTTTCTGAAACCACTACAGCAAGATTGCATCTAATTCTTATTTCTGTTATTCAGTAAAAGCATTGAAAAATGATGGAGGTTTGTGGTGGGTGGACTTGGCTGACCACCAGGTGCCCGCCAAGCCACTCTATCACTCCCCCTTCTCAACAGCACAGTGGGAGAAAATATGATGAAAAAGCCTGTGGGTTGAGGTAAGGACAGGGAGGTTACTTACCAGTTACCATCATGGGCAAAACAGACTTGACTTGGGGAAGTTAATTTAATTTATTGACAATTAATTGTAACAGAGTAGGATAGTGAGAAGTAAAACAAAACTAAAATCGCCTTCCCTCCCTCATCCCTCCTTTATTCCCAGGCTCAACTTCACTCCTAAATCTTCTACCTCCTTTTCCCCCGAGTGGTGCAGGGGAATAGGGAATGGGGATTGTGCTCAGTTCATAACACTTTGCCTCTGCTGCCCCTTCCTCCTCACACTCTTCCCCTGCTCCAGTGTGGGGTCCCTCCAATGGGATACAGTCCTTCACAAACTTCTCCAACTTGGGTCCTTCCCACGGGCTGCAGTTCTTCAAGAATTGCTCCAGCGTGGGTCCTTCCCATGGGGTACAGTCCTTCAGCAACGGACTACTCCAGTGTGGGTCTCCTGTGGCATGTGCCACAGGTCCTGCCAGAAAACCTGCTCCTGCATGGACTACTCTCCACAGGCCACAGTTCTTGCCAGGAACCTGCACCGTGTGGGCTCTTCATGGGCTGCAGCGTCCTTCAGGGCGCATCCACCTGCTGCGGCATGGTGTCCTCCAAAGGCTGCAGCATGGACATCTGCTCCACCATGGTCCTCCAGGTGGAGGACACCTGGACACAGCGGGACCACCTGCGTCACCGTGGTCTTCACCACGGGCTGCAGGGGAATCTCTGCTCCGGTGCCTGGACCACCTCCTCCCCCTCCCTCTTCACTGACCTTGGTGTCTGCAGAGTTGTTCCTCTCACATTTTCTCACTCCCCTCTCTACGGCTGCTGTGCAGCAGTTTTCCCCCCTTCTTAAATATGTTATCGCCAATGTTGCTGATGGGGTGTGATTTGGCCAGAGGTGAGTCTGTCTTGGAGCTGACTGAACCTGGCTCTGCCTGACATGGGGTCAGCTTCTGGTGGCTTCTCACAGAAGCCCCCCCTGCAGCCCCCCCCACCCCCTTACAATACCCTTGCCACTTAAACCCAATACAAGGTTTCAGAGAAGAGCCATGAGAACAATTGAAAGATGGTAAAAAGGGGCCTAATGATGAAAGACTTAGTCTGGTTAGCTTCTCAGGGAGAAGGTAAAATAGCAGAGAACAGGAACGTGGTACAAAAGGCGGCTTCAGCATAGCAAGAAATATTTAACAGACTCTAATCGATGTTAGGTAAACTCAAATAAAAGATAAGGTGGAGGGTTTTTTTAACCAGTAAGTGAAATTACCTTGAAGGCAACTTGCAAAAGTATGGATTCATATGTCAGGAACTTATTTTTTTAACATGGATTTAGTACTTTATTAAGTAACTTGCTCTAGTTTAAGTAATTCATCTGGCCTATGTCATACAAGAGTTCACAGCGTCTTCCGTCTTCACCTTTTATGAACATAATGTTGATCATCCAAGCTACCTGTCATGAAGTGTGATTTGTAAAGGCAGGTAGTCTGATCTGAAGACTTTAAATTGTGCAGCGTTACCACTTCCCTTGCTAGTTTAATTTTTACTCTGCTGAGCTATTCTTAGTGGCCATCACCAAATTCCGTGTGGTGGAGCTAGGATTGTATTAAAATGTGGTGTATTTCTTTACTCTGTGAACCTTATTTTTCCCAAGGATTTTCAGGTTGATAAATTCCTATGTTCTGGAGTGACATGGGGTATGGCAGGCAAGATCTGGAGGATTTAGTAATTAAAGCAGCAGTGTTTTTCAATAAGCCATGCCAAGTTCTCTCATGACAGCTGCCACATTGTTTGGTAAGTTAATTTAGGGACGTTCAGTAGGTCGTGGTCACTGGCACCTTTTTGTTCCTTGTAAGTGAGGATTCTGAAATGGCACATTAAAAGGATCAGGCAATTTGAGAAGCTAAGCAAAACTACCCAAAATGAATGCAAATGTGATCTGATGAGAATACTTGCCTATATTTTGGGTGGTTTAAGAAGTCACCATCCTGCAAGTCTGATACAGTATCCAGTCAAACTAATTTCAATGCAAAGTAAATACTAAGGAAAGTGGCTTATTCGGCTTTAGGTGGAGTAGCATGCTTCAGTCTAGCTGACAGAAGTATAACTACATTTGGTCGTTCTTAGTTGAAGCTGTGTAAATTTATACAACAAGTAAGACACAAATATTAGCCTATAAATCCAGTAAGAGGAAGGGGAGGGGATCTCTACCTGAGATGCACAAACAGAAAAAGGCATTAAAATGTTGATGACTGTTCAGGTATGCTTTGTGATTCCTAGACTACAGTGTCCTTAATGAATTGGGACCTGTCTGTCTCAGGCTAACTTACTTCCCCTTCCTAATTTTAGAATGAGTCGTGCCCCTGGAAAGAGCAGAGTTAGACCGTCTGCGAAAGGAGATGGAACATTTCCTATGGCAGGCACCTGGCTATTTATTACCATGTCAGAAATCAAGCTGTTTCAAGATATTTAGATTTTCTTTCCTGTTGTCATGTCCAGTGACAAAGTACCATACATTGTTATCACTCTTTGCACTTTTGACTAGCTTTGACTTACTGTCCTTTCTAAGTCATGTCTACTGACGACTTCTCTTTTGCTGATATGTTTATAGCAATGTTTAGTGTCAGCGTAACTCATAGCTAAGCCTAGCTGAGAAAAGGTCCCAGTTTTGCATAATCTCGTAGCCCTGGAATGTTTCAGATTAGTGAGGTGGAACCTAGTTTGTGACCCTGAATAGATGGACTGGGCTTTGCGTCCTGGGCTTAAGTTGTGAGGAAAACAGAACTTGGAAAGTTGTGTCATTCATTTTCGAACTTCGAAAATTGTGTCATTGTGTCAAGCTTGTTTCTTGTGTCTTGCAGACTTCTGGGACACAGCTGGACAGGAGAGGTTCCAGAGCATGCATGCATCCTATTACCATAAGGCTCATGCTTGTATCATGGTAAGGGTAGTGTCTCAGCTGTAACCTGATGGAATTTTGACTAATAACTGTCCCAGTTGACAAGTGGCCTGTACGTTACTTTACATGATTACACTGCCTTATATTTCTTGTCTCTTCCAGCGGTTTAAAAAATGTTCCTATATTGTTCATTCTCCTCTCACCAGATAAAACCAATGTAGTTGGGTATGTTTAGCTCTCTTCTGTCTTTCCTGATAGAGCTCTTACTATATCCCCTGGCTTTGCTGTCTTCCAAATTTCCTTACTTTTGTCACTGTATATTCCAGTAAGGTGGTATGTACAACTGAATGTACTTAGTTAGAAGCAGTCCTGTCAGAGGCGATGCAAGGGAGAGGGCGTTCCTTTCTTGTTCTGTGACGTGACTATGGGATTATGTAGTACAAAACTGTTCTGACATGTTCTGCAGGGGTACTACATAAGACATTCTTCTCTGGTCTTCTGCCCTTTCTATTTTCATATACTTTGCGCTTCCTATTTATTAACTCAAATCAGTCTTGTTTCCTGACTCCTAACCCACTTAGCTCTCTTGGTTTGTATTGTTGCTCTAACTTTCCACTATTTCTCATCACCTGTGAGCATCAGTCAACTTCATTGATCTTTTAATTGTTAAAACAGAGAAGCCTCACACCTGACCCTGCTTAGCAGAACAGATCTTTCCCAGTGCTCGTTCACTGTCATGGGTGATGAAGTGCTTGCCATAGTACAAAATAAGAATGTAAAGGAAAATGAGGGACTGTTTCCTGCATCATGCAAAGAAATGGGCTGGCTGCATGTTCCAAGGCTTGCTGGATAGTCTCCCTTTTCTCTTTCATCCTTTCTAACAAAGGCCAGTTTCCTTTGTTGATGTCCTCCTGGGAAAATTTTGGATTCTGTACTTGTGTTTGGTGCAGTGGGTTGATCAGGAGCTGTCCTGCTGTTGGCCCCATGATAGCTGGTTCTTTTTCGGAAGGTGTTTGATGTGCAGCGGAAAGTCACCTACAAGAACTTAAACAGCTGGTACAAGGAGCTGAGAGAATTCCGCCCAGAGATTCCTTGCATTGTGGTGGCCAACAAAATTGATGGTGAGTATATCTTGTTCTTTCAACCTCTCAGGATTGTGATGTGATTCCGTTCTGACCTGGCTGAGAAAGAATGTCATTCATACGTTAGGTCCAGATGAGTTCTTAAGTATTAGTCCCTCAGGGCTGTATTTTACCAAACGAGTATCTGCATCCTCTACTGACCTTACGTGCTGTCTTACAGGCTCTTGTCCTTGTTTTAATAGCAATTAAAAATACAAATTTGATCCATGTAAAGTTTATTCAAGTGATGTCCTTCCAATTCTGTCCTTACCACACTGCCCATTTCATCCAGCAAGAACCCAAAAGCTGATTGGAGCAGTACCTAGTCAAAAATCGCAGGATGTCTTGCTGGAAAAAGAGCATAACCTATTACATGGCTTCCCCTGATACAGTCAGTAACTGCCTTTGTCTTGCTAATTCAGCCTGCAGGTTTCCATGGGACTCCTCTGTGCTAAAGTGTCTAAATATACCTGCTGGCAAAATTGTTCAGCTTCCTCTGCAGATGATCCCCTCCTCTTAGGAATGCCAGCTAGGCATTCATTATTGCTATCGTTTGGATTGTGATCTCTCTGCTGCATCCTCTAAGAGCACGTAACACATCAGCTTTCTGCTCAGCATCAACGAGAGAATACATACCCTTAGGACCACAGTCTCCTGCTATTCTCTATTAAGTATGGTGTCAGACATGGGCTTCCTTGCTGACATTCATGGTAGAAATCATCGCAGCTATGAATAGGCGTCTGCACCTGAATAAGGTGTCTGGGCTCCCACTGTAGTCCACGGAAGTTCATTTGGTTTAGTAGTGTGGTTTAGGGCATGATTGATCTCACCTAATAAAAGCCTTTCCTATACGATGTGTCAAGCCAGCTTTGAATCCACTGATTGCACGGACCGTACGGGAAGTCCGAGGCAAATGGACTTGGTGTTGGCAGCCATACTGTAGACAGAACGTCTGCGTAGATGAATCCTGCTTATAGCATTCTATGTGTGAGGGGACACTGCTCCAAGAGAGTCCTCTGCCTTGCCTTCATTTGCTATATTCCACCCAACTAGGAAATGATCAGCTCACAGCTCTTAACACAGGCCCAGTCTGCAGAACAGTTGATCCAGCCTCCTGCAAAGAGGTGGGGAGCGGCTGCCTGGGCGGTGCTCAGTGGCAAGCATTTGGAGTCCGAACTACTTCAGCTGTTGCTTCTGTGAGAAAAGGCGGATCATCTGGAGTCATCCTCCTGTGCTGGCATACAGGCTGGCTATCTCCCAAAACTTTGAGCTGTTACTGCTCTGTCAGCACATCCTGTAAATGTGCAGTAGATTTGTTCCAAAACAGAAATAAAGCCTCTGGCCTACTGAGGTTGGGGTAGCTGGACCGACCTGCCTGTTGAGAGAAAATAGTTGAGTCATTTGTACACTGTGAGCATGCCCTTGACTCACAGAACTATAGGTAACATGGCATAAGGGCATTGGGGAGTTCTGGTTAAAAAGGCCAAACTGGAGGGAGAGGCATGACTAGTACTGGCAATGGTGTCCAGGTCATGTGGACACACAGCAAAAATCATAGGGATGTGCCTGGAAAACATTCATAGTTGCTGCACAGCAAGTGAACTGGTATGTTCTAAGATGCAAATAATTACTCATTTATAGCACATCAGAATCCATCTATAATTTAGTCAAGCACCATGGACAAAACAACAAGATCTCTTTTCTTTTTGTGTCTTCTTGTCAATGGTTTGCTGATGCTGTTGCTTTCAAAACCCTACAACTTTTGTGGAGGACTGTCCTAGCTTTGTACTACAGTGAGGAGACGTTGACAGCTAAATCGGGCTCTGGTCTCCATCTATTCCACCACTCCTGCATATGTTGGCATTCTGCCTACAGTGATGTCTTACTGACCACTTCTCCTTTTTCTGCCCCCAGCGGACATGAAGGTGACCCAGAAAAACTTCAACTTTGCCCGGAAGTTCAGTTTGCCCTTTTACTTTGTGTCTGCTGCAGATGGCACCAATGTAGTGAAGGTAAAACATAGCTCTTTGGCTCAGCATCTATGAGACCCCTGTACAGTCCAAGGACGTGGAGACTGTGTAGGCACAGAGAGCAGAAAATGGGCTAGTACATCTGTTTTGCTACTTGTGAGGTCCTGGTAGCTCTAGGCAGTTGCAAAGGTGGTTTTTTTCCTTGGGGTGTGGGAACAGTTCCCGTATGTTACAGAAACCCAGTGCCCCTTACTTTGAGTGACAAGCATTCTCCTTCTCATCAGCTCTTCAATGACGCTATCAAACTGGCAGTTGCTTACAAACAGAATTCAGGCGATTTCATGGACGAGGTCATGCGAGAACTGGAGGTAAGAAAGGCTCTACTTACTGCACTCCTCCTAAGTGATTAGCAGCTCTGCTCTTTTTTCCATCAGGGAAAGCAGAGCCTGTGGCAAAGGGTGAAACTTTGCAGGCATGGAAAGATTTGCTTTATGCTGGTGACACCATGGGGTTTGTGTGCCGCTTGTGTCTAGGTTGGAAGGCGCGAGCCCACACTGCCCTAGACCGAATTTGAAAGAACCACAGCGGTGCGTAGCTGTTGCTATCATGTTTCTGAGCAGTTTCTTGTCCTGCTCCTTTCCAGAGCTTTGACCTGCAGAAGAAGAGTGAGAATCTGTCGGATAAAGAGGAGAGCTGCCCTGAAGAGAAGCCCCCATCTGCCTAAGCCCCAGACCCTAAGCCTGGTTTTTCCCTTTGCTCTAGATTTCTGGGGCTAGTTAGAGCTGGCCTTCGTGGAGGAAAGAGATTTTTCTCATGCCCTGAGAGCTCTGGTGATGGGCAGCTGGGCCTCTCCCCTTCTCGTGGGAGACTGTCTGGCCATGACCTTCCTAGACTCGGCTCTGGCCACTGCACATCACGGTCCAGGAAAGGGCGAGAGTGTCCACGTGGTTGCTAGTTACTGCATGCTTCTTCAAGGCAAAGCTAAGCCACCCTTGGACCTGCAGGAAGGGTCCTGCCCAGATGCTTTCATGGTACCTACTGGAGAAAACAAACACTAAAGACATTTTTTTATAAAGCTTTGAGCTTACATCCTTCCTGCACTTTTGCTATAAGGCAGTCCGGTTACTATGCAGTGCAAGTCCAGCTGCCAGCCCTCCCCATTGCTTTCACAGCCTAGCCAGTGCTGCCTCTCTGTCCACCCCTCTGATCTCTGCTGCAGAGCGTCTCGGGTTTCCTTCCCCATTCTGTTACGGAGCAGCCAGATCCAGCAGACTTCTGAACACAGGGGATTTCTCCTTCCACCTCTGCTAGAGCTGAATCAGGTGGATGCTCACAGCCAGGCAGCTTGTCCTATCCCAGCCTTACGGGTGTGGCTGCTGCTGTGTTCCAGAGACTTACGCTGCATTCCAAAGAGCCAGATACGCAAATTAATGCAAATGGCAAAACAAATTGACATAGACAGAGCAATGCCTTTACCAGCACCCATAACATAAACATACCTTCACTCCCTGGATTCATAAGCACAGCATGTTCATAGATTCCTCAAATAACAGAATGGAAATTAAGTCCACATAATATCTGTGGCTGGATGTCAAGCTCCTTACCCAGTCATTGGTGCAAACCTCGGGTCGTTCTGGATCCTTGTCTCCCGAGTCATGAGGTAGTCCACTTTCAAGTTCACTGGTGCATTGTGCACACACACAGGGGGATCCCACCACTAGCTGGCCTAAGACACTTTGTGTTTCTAAACGCTGTCCCCAAGACCTCTAGCCCGCTATGACCTGTGTTCCCTTCTTCCACTGCACCCTCACCCCCCTCTCTGACCAGGCACGGCTTCAGCCCTTTTGAGTGGCTCTTCCCCTTTGTGTCCCACTTGACCGCCTGCAGCCTCATTTTGCAGGCGCCGGGCGTGGAAGTCCTTGCCTCGCACGGGAGACTGAAAGGGACTGAAGCACGGTTAGCTGTGAAAATTGGCAACTTTATTGGAGGAAGTGAGTCAGCTTCAGCACCTGCGTGCACTCGGAGGAGCGTGGGTGAGACAGAGCAGGTCTTTGGCACTGAGGCTGCCTTTGGGTCAGCAGGCATCGCCCCAGAAGGAAGTGGCGGTGGTACGGTGCCGGCTGCACTGGATCCTGTCCATCCTGCTGCTCAGGCCTTTTTCCCCCTCAGGAACTGCAGGAGCTCCTGCAGCAGATTAAAGAATTGCACCAGCTTCCGGAGTGGCAATGGGCAGGGTGTAAACCTGCCCGGTTGTGTTGGTATGGGCCTTGGCCTCTGGAAGGGGCTTGAGGTGAAGGCTGGCTGTGGCCTTGGAGTAGCCGTTGCTGCCGGACGCAGTCCCATCTGTGCCAGGATCCAGTTGTAAAAGTGCTGCGTGGAGGTGTAGACTCCGGGCCGTTTTGCTCTCGCGCAGCCTCTTCCCCAGCTGGTGACTCCAACGAGCCAGAAGTAGTCTGCGTTGTTATCTTTGCAGACGAGGGGACCACCGCTGTCACCCTGCAGCGGAGGAGAGAGGACGAAGCTGTTGTTGGGTGGCCTCTGTCAGCCCTACGGCTGGCTCCTTCTCTCTCACAGCACCTGCCAGAGCTGTACTGTCGGCACAGAAAGGCCCCGCTCAGGTGCCGGAGCCTACGGACCCTTGTGTGGGAGGGGGTCGTGAGCCTGTAAGGCAGGGCTCTCTCTCATCTCCGCACAGTGACCCTGCACGTGTGGAACGCAGATGTTCCAGGACTGGGATGTGGAGCTGTGTGCTGCCAAGAGCACTGGATGGGCTTTGTGGGCAGAGTCGCAGGCCTCTGGGGCAAGGGGGGCACTGGGCAAGGAGCTGCAGGTGGGGAAGGGGAGGTCAGCCCCAGCAGCAGTGGGGACCCAGCGGTGGGAGGGTGACTTGCCAGGCAAAGCACGTGCTGGGGTACATGCAGGGCGGTTGTGAGAGGGCTGCCTGTGCTGCTGGGGCTTGACTCGTAGCACGCTCCTACCTGGCAGGTGTCGATGCCACCCTGCGCATAGCCAGCACACAGGTTGTGGGTGTGGATGGCCCCTCTGTACCACCCGCTGCTGTTACAGCGGTTGACATCAATGAGGCGGACCTTGGCCTCCTGCAGGACATCAGTTGGTCCTCCAGCTGCGAGCACAGAAAGGAATTAACACCAGGCAGCTCGTTGCCATTTCTCCTCCCCTGTCTGGGTGAAGCCCTTCCCTGGGGCTTGGCTTTGCACCTTGAAGGCACTGTACCGGTGGTCCCCTTCTGTCTCGCTTTGGGGAATGGGTCAGGCCCATCTCTCTATAGACATGCGTCCCCGCAGCCTGACTCTGGCTTTCGCCTCTGCTGTCAGGAAGCCCAACCCGTCTCCCCTGCGTGCCAAGCTTGCGCTCAGGACACGAGTACTTTTTGGGAACTCACATCTTGCAGTCGTGGAACCCCAGCCACTGACATAGCAGGTTGTCAGCTTTGACACTCTCAGCGAGGCGTCGGGCACACAGGCAAGCTGGACGGAGTAGCTGCACTGGACAGGCTGGTCCAATTCCAGCAGGGCAATGTCATTCCTCTCCGTGATGTTACTGTAGTGTTGGTGAACCACTAGCCGCTTAATATTGCGCACTTGGGCCTCAGGGCCCAGCTGAGTCAACCGGGTGGCCCCGATCACCACGCGCCACGTTGTGATGCGCCTGGAAGGCAGATGGAGAGAGGGGTCAAAGGGAGGGCAGCCATGTGCTGCAGCAGCCCAGCAGTTCCCTGCCTTCTGCTCCACAAGGGAGAGAGGAAAGCAGTGGTACGGAGGGTGCGAGTGCCCTGGCACGCCTTAGGCACAGCTGGAGGCTGCTAGGAAGCAGTGGCACAAGCCCAGCGTTGTCCTGAGCAGTCTCTCAGCTGGGCTCTGCAGTGCCCAGGCACTGGGCAGACTGCAAGGAGACGGGATGGGAGTAGCATGCGGTGCTGCGGACAGGGCACCTGCTAGCGTTGTGGGGATATCCCCGTTCCCTGGTCCTCCTTACCTGGCCTCAATGAAGCAGTGGGCTGCCGTGAGGACCCACTGTGGGCTGATGAGGGACCCTCCGCATATATGCCCCGTGCCTGTTTTCCGGGGATCCTGGATGCTGACGATCCAGGGCCAGGCCCCTGGCTGGGCATCTGTGCCACCCACGACGCGTGACATGCCGTGCTGAGAAGCCATGGGCCGGAGCCCGCAGGTCCCTCTGGAAACAGAAACTCATTACTGTCCTGCTTGATGGCTTGCTGCTGTTCAGGCTGAAGGTCAGCCGTCTTCTCTCCCCACAAGGCGTTGCATGGACAGCAAGACCAGGGAACCCCGTGGGGCATGCGTGTGTGCGTCCACCCTAGTTTCTGCTTTAGCCCCGCAGGTGAGTTGTGCCAGCAGCATGGGTGCTGGCAAGGAACTGAGGTTCCCAGGAGGGGTTCAGGAAGCTGTGGCGTGGCCACAGGGGACGAGTGGGCACCCTCCAGTGAACCCCATAAGTGTTGCCCCAGCTCCCTCCTGCAGCCTTGGGCCACTTACCCACAGGTGTCCCATGTGCCATGCGCAGGCCAGCACAGGGCCAGCAGAACGAGGAGGGGGAGCAAATTCATCACTGCCAGCAAGACACGGCAGCTGCAGGAACCGAGAGCTCGTCTCCACCAGCGCGGCAGCTGATGTAGTGCCGGCAGTACTCCCGTTGCCCGCGGTGCCCTTGGCCCTGAGGCTGATGTCACAGAGCCGCTGGTTCTGGTTGCTGGGTGTGGTGGCCTCTCGGGGCAGGGGGGCAACACAGGGGAGTTCCAAGCAGGAGGGGAGGCAGAAGCTGGGATCAGAACCCCCCGACAGACCTCCCCACTGGATGCTGTGCTTGCGGGATGAGGGTTGCAGGCCCTGTGGCAGGCAGCAGCGCCTGCCTCCGAGCACTGCCTGCTAACAGCTGGCAGGAAAAAAACAAGTGGAGCATCATAGCCTCTTTGGGAAGTTCACTGCCACCCTGCTCTCTGCAGCCGTTTGCCACCAGCTCCTTCCCAAAAAACATACGCCAGAGAACAGAACTACGCCAGGCAGTAGGCATGTGTTTGGGTGTTGAAGAGCCGATCTGGTTACAGCTGCGGCAGGCAAGCAGTGATGTGCAAGCCAACTAAGCCAGGCAGGCCCAAGCAGTGTCAGTCTTCCTGCAGAAAGCCCAGTGAAACGCAGATGCAGCACAGTCCACCCTGGCTATGTCAGCCACAGCAACAGCCTCTGGCAGGCTTCATGTCCTTGCTGTCTATGAGTTATGTTGCTGTTCTGGGCCAACACCAACAAGGGCAGTTGTGGCACCTGGTTTGTGTGGCCAAGAACATGCAAATTTAGGCTCTAGCCAGAGAAGGATGCTCCTGCTCTCAGCTCCACATGCCATTCTCCATGGCTTTGGTAAATCCTCTGTCAGCCTCATCAGTCTACCTTCCACAGCTGTATGGTGGAGCCTTGCTCACATGCTGGAGTGCTGGGCAGTCACAGGAGAAAAGCAGGAGCCAGCCCCATGCGTTGCATTTGCTGAGCAGAGCTAGGTCCCTGGAGGCTAGAGGGCATTGGCTTGAAGAATGGCAGCCTCAAAGCTTGTGAAAGGTGGGGGGGCTTCCCGCTGCCATGCTGGCTTGTGGGAATAGCCGTAAGGCACACAGCTGAGTGCACAACCTGGTCCCTGGGATGACAGGGCAGGCTCTGTCTGAAAGTGCAATAGCTGCTCTCAAGGCCCTTCAGGCATAGCATGGCTCCATAGGCACCAGAATTGAGCCCCAAACAAACTGGACTCAAAGCTGCTCTGTTTTTTGAGAACTGACATGAAGGTGGCACCCCATATCTGCTTAGAGCAGACAGAGAAGGCCTTAGAGAAAACTTTTCTTCTGCGGAAGGATACTCTGCTGTTCCAGCACCAGAGTTTACAGGTGGTTAAGGGGGATTGATGCGAGAGGTGGCCCCACTTCACAGATAACTGAAGGAAGATTTGGGGTCATTTTGGGGAGAGGAATCTGGCAGGGACAGCAGTACCCTGGAAACCCCATCAGTAATGCCATGGAAGTCCAAGGTGACCCAGCTAAGAGCACCTGCAACACCAAATCCATTCACAGATGTAGCAAACCTGGGAGCAAGGGGGGAAAATTAAACAGGGGTAGGTCCCTTGTTTGGGAGGAGATAAGGGCAGAGAAAGGGAGGAGTTGAGGAAGATGAGGGCAATGTATAAGCATGGAAAGTGGAGAGAAGGGGGGGATCAAGGAGCCAGGTCACACATAAGCCAACTGCTGGTTGGTTTGCTTATTTGACTTGAGCCCTGCGCCTAATCCCCACAGTCCGTCCTACCTTCTTTCCGAGAGCGATCCCAAATCCTGCTCTGTGTGGCCTCACTCTGTACCCGGTGGGGGGGTGGGTCCAGGGGCCTGGCTGCTAGCAACGGCAGAAGGGAACTCCGGTCATAGGGACCTGGCGGCTGGAGACACCGAGTGTCTAGGGCCAGCTACTGGCGGGAGCGCTGAGTGCGGGTGCAAGTCGCTAGTAGACTTGAAGCTGGACTAGTTCACAGGCAAGAGGAGAGAGACCCTTTCAGTCATGTGGATGGCATGCGGTTGCAGCCCACCTGACGGATCAGCCCCAGCATCCACAGACCTTACAAGAGGACCAGGCCTGCCAACCACTGGCCACATCTCCACCTCCTGGAGTCATGAAGGACTTGGAGGTGCTTGAGCATGCATACCCTGAGCTGCTTCCCACCTAGGCATGTTCCCTCTGCACTAGCTTGCACAAGGTCCTGGCTCTGAAGCTACCACAACCATCCATCCCATCCTCCCCTTGCTGCGCTCTTGGCCCCTGGCAAGTAAGTGACGGTGCTGCAGCTCCCTGCTCTGTTCGCACCCAGCGGTGCAGAGCATGCCTCCAGCTGAGCTGGGATCTCTGGATGCTGGGGCATGCCCTTTGCTTCATCTTGATCATGGTTTGAAAGGAACTGCTCTGGCTCTGGAGATGATGCTCTATCATGGTCCCTCCCTGAACAAGTCAGGGTTTCTGTCAAGAGGCCTCAGCTTGAACGTCCAACACAGAGCACAAGCTCCACTGACCTGCACTCCCGGCAGGGTTGGTAATCTCCCCAACCCACAGTTTCCTACCCCAGCACTCCATTAGTCAGAGATGTTATGAGCTGAAGCTGCAGGGTAGCTCTAAGGCTGCGCTTGGTCAGTTGGGAGTGAAGGGGTCTGGTGGGTTTGGAATAGGGTTCCAGTGTGGAGCAGCTGAAGGGGATGGAGCAGCAAGAGGCTAGGAGCACTGGCAGCAGGAAGGCTTAGGAGTGCAGTTTGGTACGCAGCAGGGCTGCAGGGCGGGATCCCTGCCTTTCCTGATCTGGCTTTCCCCGAACTCCATGCGCTGTTCAAAAAGCACTTTCTGCAGTTGGATTTCCTTCAGGACTTGCAGAACCTCCAGTCCTGCGCCGCTCTGCAGCAGATCATAGTTCTCGGCTGGGTCTGACTCCAGGTCAAAGAGCAGCGGAGGCAAGTGAGAGGTCAGCGGCGTCAGCCCGTGGCAGGCCTGGTCTGGGGTCGTATCACTGTGAAAGGAACCTGCAAAAGAACCCCCCAGGTGTAGCTCAGTTTCTTCTCTTTGAGCTTTGGACAGCAAAACCATACGGGACTTCACAAAGCTGCTCATGCAGAGGAGAGGAGGCAGCACTAACCTTGTGTGAAGTAATGGGCCTTGTACTTTCCAAGCCTGACAGCGAAGGGGCCGTGCAGTGGATCGGGGGACGGCGGGTAGAAGAACATCGTCTGACGGCGACTCTGTGGGAAGCAGCAGAGCTAAGCTCACCTGTGCAGCCGCGAGGCTGAAGATGAGCCTGGAACAGGACCAGGCAGAGACTCCAGAGAGTCACACAGGAGCCCCGATACTACAGCCAGAACATGGCCAGCGACGGGGGAAGCTGACAAGCAGCAGCATCACGTCTGCTCCCTACTCAAAGCTACTGGGGCTCTGTCCACCCACTGCAGCCATGGGGGTTTCACTTGGCAACGTGTTGCAGGTGTTAGAGCTGAGGAGCTGGGAAGCCCAGGAACTCCATGGCATAACCCAGGCCAGACAAAAGGTCCCAGCTCATGGATCTCCCCTGACCCCCAGCTGGTTCTACTCATCAGGCACACAGCTCCAGCCCCACACCCAGCCTTCATGCACAATGCCAGCCGAAACAGCCCGCAGGACTCACCGTCCCTGACCCAAACAGCACTGGACTCAGGTCATAGCCATCCAGGGCAACTTTGGGAAGAGCTGCTCCAGCCAGGGTAGTCAGTGTTGGCAGGATGTCCAGGGTGCTTGCCAGCTCATGTGTCACTCCTGTCACCCACCACAGCAAGGCACAAGGACAGGTTCAAGCACTTGGTCCCACTCCCATCCCTGCCATCCTCACTTCTCTCCCGCCGTCTGCTTGTCCCAGGGCAGCAGAGCTGTCATGACACCCACCCCTGCCTTGGCTGACATCAGCACACAAAAAGCACAAGCAGTGCCAAGTCTCACCTGGAGCGATATGGCCTGGCCAATAAGCCACTGCTGGTTCCCGCATGCCACCTTCGTATGTTGTGCCCTTCCCACACTTCAGAAGGCCAGAGCTGCCTCCACGTGCCATCCGCATGGTGGAGGGGCTGTGAGAGAGAAGAACCACCTACCATCAGTTTCACAGGTTCACGCTACCCCTTCCCTGATGCTGCCAATGGGGCCATGACAAGAGAGACATGGTGCCACCAAGTAACACTGCCATCCTTCTCAGCCTTGTGAGGCAGGAGGCATGGGGCAGGTGAAGAAGCCAAGGTGTGTGAGACGCCTAAGCAGGGCACCAAAGACCAATGCCACACACACGAAGGGAATTGGCGTATATTTGGGCTGCACGCTCCTGGCCCGAACCTTGTGAGGTTTCTGCCCACGAGGAGGGGCACAGCTGAGTCACCGAAACAAAGAGGAGATCATGCACTGGGTTGTCTCCAGAGTAGTGTCCACCTCTTGCCTCTGGTCACTTCAGGTCACTGGGGTCTCACCTGGCAATGCCGCACCACGTCCCATTTGCCCCAGCCGACCAATGCCTCATTCCAGTTCCCCCATGCCATGGCAGAAGAATCTTGCCAGTGACAAAGTCGCCCCTGCTGAGCCCACTCACCCATTGTCAGAGGTGAAAAACACCAAGGTGGTGTTTGCAAGACCGTTTTCCTGCAATGCCTGCAGCAGCTGTCCCACCGAGCCATCAAACTCCAAGAGTGCATCACCAAACGGCCCACGCCGTGACTGCCCTGCATACTCCTGGCTTGCAAATTGGGGGTAGTGTGTATGCTGGAGAAAGGGCAGAGAAGACCGCTATGCAAACTCCCCCAGAGCTGCATCTGGTTCCCAGTTCACCCAGGGACAGCGAGCACCCCAGCTAGGACATGCAGATACATGACAATACCATGAGATGAGAGGAGGCTTGTCCCCAAGCTCCAGAAACATCTCTCAGAAATGCCATAACGGAGCTGAGCCCCAGGAGAGGATGTGGAGCCCCGGAGTGGGACATTTTCCTGGGTGGACTCCTGGCCCAGAGAAGCGGGCAAAGCTCCAGAAAGAAGCAGCCCAAGAACATTATCAGAACGGTGCTGCCACAAGACCTGAGCGTGGGAACAGCAACCCCAGGTCATCCAGGGGCAGGTATTGACTGCTCCACACAGACCTGGGGCTGCAGGAGCTGAGGTGCTTCCCTGCTCTCCCCACAGGACAAAGGCTCCCTTCCCCACCCTTGGGCCCAGAGCAGCCCTCCCCCTTTCTTACATGGGAGGCATAGTAGAGAAGGAAGGGGACGCCTCGTCGGGCACAGTCAGCGATGAAGTCCCGGGAGAATTTATTGTAGCGTGGCACCAGATCAGGGAAAAAGACCGGCTGCTGCACGATGGTCTGGTTCCAGATCAGTGGGACTGGCACTAAGCCTTGGTCACAAGTCCCAAAACACTTGATGTCGGGTGGGAAGCAGGTCAGATTCTGGCAGGGGCCCTGGAGAGAACAAATAACACTTTGTCTTTTACCTGCGTTGCAGGACAGTGAGGGGAGGGGAGCAAAGAGTCTCACAGCAGCCCATCACCAGGTCCTACCCTTTGGCAGCCACTCCCAGAAGCCCAGGGGACTACTGCCTGCCTAGAACTGTCCAAGGACCGTGCTGCCGCCACACCATTTTCCCCTGGCACCAATCCCGATGTTTCTTTGGAGCCCAGAAGCTGACCATCCCTCCCTTGACAAAGGGCGTACGTCCCCACGCACAACTGCCACCCACGTTCTGCAAAACTGCCCTGTCATACGAGGACCTTAGAGATGGGCTTTCCCCACCGGCACCCATCTGCCCAGGCAAGCACCAGCCCGGCCTGTGTGCTCTCAAGCAAGCATCATCTTTCAGGCACTCTCCCCAGCCACCCCCGGGACACCCTTCAGGGCGTGACAGGCCTCTCACCTGGTCATGGGAGTAGGGCACCCCCAAGAAGTGGTCAAAGCCCTGGTGGATGGGCAGGAAGGAGCCATTAATCCCCAGGCCAAGGTGCCACTTGCCAACCATGGCTGTGGCATAGCCCTCAGCCTTCAGCACCTCTGCAATGGTGACCTCAGACAGCGGCAGACCTCCCTGCGAGTCTGGGTTGAACACACCGGGGTAAACCCCGGAGCGCATCTGGAAGCGGCCGGTCAGCAGGGCTGCCCTACGGGTGAGAGTTGAAAGAGAGAGAGGAGACAGGCATCACGCCGGACACAGCGCAGGTCGTGGTGCTCAGCCTCCACGGAGGGTGCCCCACTCCTCGGGCTGCCACCTCCCCCGTCTGCTGGGACACGCAATCGGTCCCCTCACAGAGCAGCCGGACCTTCGGTCCTGCTGGGACACGGCAGGTTTATCAACCACCCGTTCCACCCAGCTGGGTGCCAAGCCCCGAATCTCGACACCTCCTCCACCCCCGCCCCATGGCCCCGCGACAGCCGCCAGCCAGCGGGGCGGGAGCAGCGGGGGACGTACCGGGACGGGCTGCACACCGGGGAGCTGCTGTAGAAGTCGGTGAACCGCAGCCCTCGGGACGCCATCCAGTCCAGGTTGGGCGTGGCAGAAGAAGGGTGCCCGTAGCTCCCCAGGTCCCCGAAGCCCAAGTCGTCCGCCAGCAACAGGACGAAGCTGGGGGGGGCGCCGGCCGCTCCGCGCAAGGCCAGCAGCACCAGGCCCCACGGCAGGCCCCGGCCCCGCGGCCCCATGGCGCTGCCGCCCGGGGAGGCCCCGCGGCCCGCCGCTACGCGCGCTCAGCCCGGGGTACGGCGCTGCCCTCCCGCGGTGCGGTGCCGTGCGGTCCGCTTCGGTCCCAGCCCGGCGCGGCGGCGGCGGCGCCTCCGCCGGACCCGCAGCCCCGTCGCGGCACCGGGCGAGCAGCTCCTCGGCCGGCGGAGCCGAACGGGGCCGCCGCCAGCGCCCACCTGACCCGCGCGGGCAGCCACGTGGCCCAGCACCGCCGCGGGGCATGCCGGGAATTGTAGTCCGCCGCGGGGCATGCCGGGAATTGTAGTCCGCCGCGGGGCCTCGCGGCGGTGCCGCTCCCTCGCAGCCGCCTCCCGCGCCCGGTGCAGGCGGCCTCCTGGAACCCGGGCCGGCCCCCGGGTGCTGCGGTCGAGGGGGGTTTATTAAGAGCAGGGGGTTCCCACAGACCCGCCCCCAGCGTTGTCCAGGCTTGGGGGCTGCGGACGCAGCCCGTGTGTCCGTGGTCTCTGGGGCTGAGGCCGGGAAACCATGAGGCCGTCCTGCGCGGAGACGGGCACCGCGGCGTGTGGCGGCGAGCGGACATCCTCTCCGCTGGGGCTGGCAGCAGCCGCCGTCCCGGCCGTCCCAGGCTTCTGGAAGAGCAAATGAAGCAGCTTTTCTCCAGATGCACACAGCGTCCAAAATCCCCTGGGGCAGGCGTTGTGAGGGGCAGGCTGGGCCCTGTGGGGTCTGGGCGCTTTTCAAGCAAAGTATGTTTTCATACAGCAATGACAGAGTTTCACGTTCCGGCGCAAGGACTGCTGGTTGTGCCTGAACACAGGCGCCCGTACCCTGCAGATCAACGGCTTGTAATCAGAGCCAGGAAGGGACAGTGCAAAGAGCAACAGCAGTTCTCTGGTGGAAGGGACTGATAAGGAGAAGGAGGAGGAAAAGGGAGGTTCTGCACGCCGGGAAGGCTGTACCCTGTTGCTGTGTCTGCTTTTGAAAACCGGAGAAACCTCGGAAGACAGGCACAGGAAGGAATTGAGGTTGAGTGTCCCGAAGGCCTTCATCTGTTCAGTGTATCCAAAATAAGAGTAAGGCAAGACCAGAGATGGTGTACAAGCGCAGGCACAGCGGTGGTGGCCTAGGATTAAGCATACAGCAGGCAGAGGTGAGGAGTTTCAGCCCAAAGACAAAGCAGGGGTAAGGCTGGCTGACGTCCTACTCTGGACGTTCTCATGTAAATGCACCTTTGTTTTGCATCCAGCCCATGTGATCAGTCTGTTCTGGATTTTCCTGTTACTACTAGTCAGCTTTTCTTAAGACCCATTCCACTTTTACAACCACTTTCTAATGTGCCAGTGAACTCTGCTTTCCATTGCTCCCTGTCCTCCGTAGTTCAGACTGTCCCCCTAGCCCCTGGCCTTCCTGCGTGTCTAGCCCCGTCCCTCCTAACAGCCTGGCCGCCAGCACAAGAAGGATGCCGGGGCTGCTGCTACTGCTGCTGTGCTCACCACCATCAATTATTCAGGGCCAAAAGGCAGAGCAAGGAGGCTGGTGCTGCAGCAGGAGCCGAAACCACTGCATAATTCATGCAGCCTACTTTGTTCATAGGGCATGGCAGTGCTTGCCATGCGGTGCCCGGCCTGGCAGTGCTTGCCATGCGGTGCCCGGCCGTAGTGATCAGGGCGCTGGGGGCTGGCAGTCAGGACAGTGAGAGGAGAACAGCTCTGGGGGGAGCATGACTTGGGGACAGAGTTTCAGAGACCAGACAGGGAACAGGGCAGGAGCTGTGGGACCATGTGCGCTGTGTGCAGGTAACTTGGCTGCAGGAAACTGAGCAAGGCATGGTGTGACTGCCCCAACCTGCCCAGGCGCCTGCGGGCACAGGTAGGACACGCAGATGAACAGTGTCCATGCGGCTGGGCTATATGTTTGAGTGGGTGCAATGCTTTCCTGTGTGTGTGTGCATGTGTGTATGCCTGCATATGTGTGTGTGTGTGCATGGACATGCATGTGTGCGTGCATGGACACGTGAGTTTGCATGTGCACCCGTGGGAGGTGCATTCTATGTGTGCATGCATCACTGGGTGTCTGCTGCGAGCATGCCTGTGGGCAGATGGGTGGGTGCACACTGTGCGCATGCATGCGGGGTGTGGGGGAGGGTGCATTCTGCATGCATGCATACTGGAGGGTGTGCATGCACTGCCTGTGTGTGTATGTTTTGTGTGTGTGCACACACGCTCTCTGTGTGTGTGTGTGTGTGTGCACACCAGCCAGGTATGCATATGTGATGGATGCACTCAACCCCTTAACCACACTAGCAGTAGTTTGGCGCAGGCTCCAAAGGAGGTAAAGGCTTGAGCCGTAGTCAGGTCAAGAACTCCTCTAGTTTCAATCTGTTCTCTGAAAACCCACAAAGGAGTAGAATGACACAGTGAGCAATCCGATGCATATGAGCTTGGAACACCGATCATGCAATTAACACATGAATAGCGGGTGGCTTTTCCAAGACTCATTTATCAAGTAACAAAGAAAGGTGTGGGTACAAAGAGTCTCATGCTGTGCTGCCTTTCCCATTGCCTGTACTTTGACTACAAGCCAACCACTTTGTCCCATAAATATGACAGCCTAAGTGAGCCTTCTTTGAGCTCTCTCTGCTAGGCAGCGTGGCTGCATGGTGGTGATCTCCTCTTGAGCTGGGACGCCTCTCAAGGTTGCGCCTCGAGGCAGAGAAGCCTTTTATCAACGGCAGATCTTTGGTAAGCGACTGATAAACTGGTAAGCTGAGTTATTACTGTCCCTGCAAATTGAACAGCTGCAGAAGCAGTGACAGGAAAAAAAGGAGAAAAAACAAAAGTTGGAAGAAAAGATGGAGGTGATGCTCATGTGGGCCCCGCATCCCCCTAACCCCATGCAAATTAGGGAACTAATAGTGTCTGCAGAGGATTGGGATGGTGATATTTGGGGTGATCCTGATGACCATGAAGAGGGAAATGTTAACTCCCTGCCCCTTCTGAACTTCTCCAAATATAAGACTAGACCCATCATTAAAAACAGAATACATTCTGATTCCAGTTGATCCTCGACAACACCCGGTGAAATTTCTAATAGATATGGGGGCACAAATTTCAGTACTAGTACAACAGGATGCCGAGAAGCTGGGTATGCGACCTGCACAGCAGAGAGTTAAAGTCAATGGAGTAAATGGAGCAAATGTTATTTACCAAACTGTGAAAGTTAGTTCATGGCTCCCGGGCAAGAAGGGCATGTGGTCTACTCACTTTGTGATTAAAAAGGACAATGAAAATATTTTGGGTTTTGATGTCTTGTCCAGATGAAACTGGCACCTGCCAGATGGCAGCGTGTGGTCCTTGGGTTCAAGTATCGACCCCAACCCCAGTAGAAATTGGGAGGCTACAGTACGTGTAATCTGCGCAGTCCCTGTACTCCCCGACGCAGAAATCACCAATGTCCTGCAGTATCAGACTTCTGCTGCAGCACGAACTGGAATTTCTGAAGTAATAGAATATTTGGAAAAACGGCACATTATTTCCAGAACCCACTCCCCACATAATTCACTGGTCTGGCCAGTCCAAAAGCCGGATGGGAGATGGCATCTGACAATTGATTATCGGCGCCTAAATGCCAACACAGCTCCGCTAACGGCTGCAGTACCTAATATTGCAACCTTAACAGCCGTGCTACAGGCAGCCGCACATCCATGGATGGCAGTGCTAGATGTCAGAGATCTGTTCTTTATGGTCCCCTTGCAGCAGGAGGATAAAGAGAAATTTGCTCTTACTTGGGAAGGTATGCAATACACCTTTAACAGGCTCCCACAAGGGTATAAACATTCACCCACAATTGCTCATGCTGCACTTGCTGAACTTTTACAGTCTCACTCCCTCAAGATATGAACCTGTACCAATATACAGATGATATTCTAATCGGAGGGACCTCCCCTGAAAAAGTGGGAGAAGCGGCAGCAGCAGTGTGGCGGGCACTATATAAAGCAGAAGTTGAAGTTCCACCTGAAAAACGTCAGGGACCAAGTAGAGAGGGAAAATGTTTAGGTACCTGGTGGATTGCAGGTCGTGCAGCAATTCCACAGGACACCCTAAGCAAAATAGAACAATTGCAGATGCCCAGCCTAGGAAAGAATTACAACAGCTTACGGGTGCTTTAGGGTACTGGAGGAAACACATACCTGGATTTTCTATCATTGCTCGCCCACCGTACTCACTTTTATGAAAGGGAGAGCGGTGGAAATGGAACCCAAAACATGAAGAGGCGGTCAAAACTCCGATACAGGAATTAAAGACGTATCACTCACCAGGGCCAGTACACCCACCATGACCCTATTATAGCAGAATGGGGTTTTGCAGAACATGGTACTTATTGCAATCTATTCCAGACCCGGCAGAGTGGGCCAAAGAGGCCTTTAGTGTTTGACTTGACAGCATTTAAATAGGCAGAACAGAGATATTCCAAGTGGGAAAAGGGACTTCTGTCTTTAGTCTGAGCAGTTAAACAAGTTGAGTCACTAAGGGGTAACCCATCCGGAAAAACCCCACCGAGACTTGTATTGTTTTCCCTTTCCAGGAACAATACAGAGAACAATACCAGCACACCTCCCGTGGAGGTTGGGTTAACCATGGAAGGATTGCTCATCCTTCTCGCAGGAGTAATCATTGCCAGCATGACCCAAATTCGGTTCACACGTCAACAAACTCGACCCACGGGGTGGAGACCCTCACTTCTTTTATTTATGCTAATCAATATAGTAACTACAGTACATTCTGCACCATACATGTTTCTCAGTTGTGGGTGCAATCCACTGTAAGAGCAATTATAAGGGAAGGCGATGAGGGCACCTTGCCCACTGGAAGTTGAAAGGTAATTTGGGATAATGTGACTCAATTGAAAGGATTTCCAATCTTGATAATATCTAATTAATTTCGCTTACGACGCCACCAACAGTAAAGCCATGACTTTTGTTTTAACAATACGCAATGCTTCTGTATACCCCATATATCCGATCATTGTGCTAGCATTAAATCACCATGGAACTATATCCGTCAGAACAGAGAGTATGGGCCCAACGAAATGGGAACAAACGGCAAACTGTCAGTGTTGATGCATGTCTTGTATGGGAACAACAGGGATTTATTTGTGAAAGTAATACCATTAAGGCCCAAGACATTTGTCTTGACACTGAACAAAATGTCATTGTGAAATACGTCCTGATGAAAACCCTGAAACTCTACTTGTCTATGTCGGAAATGGATGTATTTGTATGAGAACCTTTGTGATTCTGTATTGATAGACAACACCACCATAGAGACATATAATCACTCAAATATCTGTATTTGTAATTTTACCAAAATTATGGGATGTGACTTTAACTATTCAGCTCCTGTCACAACCCACCAATTGCTACAATCTCACTATACACTGTATGAAGATTTACTGCCTACCCGTATTGGAATGAATCTCACATTGGTGAGAAAACTGTTGCGACATGATGGCCTGAGTCAATTGCTAAAAGGAGTTTGGAACAACAGACAAAGGACCCTGATTACTGTCCATCATGATGCAGAGGAGATACACCATGTCCTAGAAAAAGTGAAGAAAGATGGAGAACATCACTGGTGGGAAACTCCTTTTGGGTGGTCACCAACAGCAACTGGAATTTTGAATTTGGTTCTGCGTCCCATTGTAGTTTTGTTGGGTTTGACCTTATTATGTTTATTGCTTATAATAATTCTGTATTTCAACGTTTGGCAAAAGATGAAACAAATTACATCAATCCAACATGTAAAACGTATACAGTCAACTGATTCTGTATGTGAAATGGTATATAACTAGCATTAATTGTGACACTTAACAGCTTATCAAATAATTGGACTCTTACCACTGATCTGCAATACGCCACGTATTTATGACATAGAGGCAAGAGGTAACCATACGAACACCCTATGAGTCGATAAAGTGGATTGACGGTCGTCACGGCATGGAGTGGATTCTTTAAGCGATCTAAATCACCCATTCGTGACAGCATCTGCATGCACTTTGTGTGTATGTGAACACTGCGCTCTGCGTTCAAGACGTGTGTTTTGGAGTATGGGTGTGCACACACTCTGGGTGTGCGCTGCACCTTCTGTTTGTACCCCACGCGTGTCTCCTCTGCGTGCGTGTGCACATGCATCCTGTGTGTGAATGCAGTATGTGCGCGCACAGTGTTTTTGTCCATGTGCTCTGTGCACGCTGTGTGTGCGTGCATGTGCGTGTGTGTGCGCACTCTGTGCACGCTGTATCCAGCCCATGTTCCTCCCAGAGAATGTCTCCTTGCAGAAGAGCTGGAGATGAATTGGGAGGACTCTCACTCTGAGCAGGTTTCTCCCGTCTCAGTCTAATGGATGTGACCGCTGTTCCCATGTGCAGGTACAAGAGACTTAGTTTGTCTTCCAAAGAGCCAGATCACATTCAGGAACATGCACACATACTTCACTGGCATGAATGGCAAAACAGATTAGTGTCGATAGAGTGGTACCTTTACCAGCACCTGCTTAACACAGAAAGCACAACCCAGTCCTTGTCTTCCTCTCCAGCTGATCAGGACTGATGTTCAGTAGTGAAAAACACACACACATCACTCCCTAGATTTGCAAGCACAGCATGTTCATGGGTCCCTTAAATATTAGCAAGAGAATTAAGTTCCATTAAAGTCTGTGGTTGGATGTCAAACTACTTACCCAGCAACTGGCACAGACCTTGGGTCTTTCCAGGTCTGTATCTCCTCTTGCTCGTGAACTAGTCTGGCTTCAAGCTCACTACTGACTTGCACCCGCACCCAGCGCTCCCGCCAGTAGCTGGCCCTAGACACTCGGTGTCTCCAGCTGCCGGGTCCCTATGACCGGAGTTCCCTTCTGCCGTTGCTAGCAGCCAGGCCCCTGGACCCACCCCCCCACCGGGTACAGAGTGAGGCCACACAGAGCAGGATTTGGGATCGCTCTCAGAAAGAAGGTAGGATGGACTGTGGGAATTAGGTGTAGGGCTCAGTCAAACAAGCAAACCAACCAGCAGTTGGCTTATGTGTGACCTGGCTCCTTGATCCCCCCCTATCTCCATTTTCCATGCTTATACATTGCCCTCATCTTCCTCGACTCCTCCCTTTCTCCGTCCTTGTCTCCTCCCAAACAAGGGACCTACCCCTGTTTAATTTTCCCCCCTTGCTCCCAGGTTTGCTACATCTGTGAATGGATTTGGTGTTGCAGGTGCTCTTAGCTGGGTCACCTTGGACTTCCATGGCATTACTGATGGGGTTTCCTGGGTACTGCTGTCCCTGCCAGATTCCTCTCCCCAAAATGACCCCAAATCTTCCTTCAATTACCTGTGAAGTGTGGCCACCTCTCACATCAATCCCCCTTAACTACCCGTGAAATCTGGCTCTTCCTCGTGGCACTGTAACTCCTCTCAGCTGCTCAGTCTGTTCGCTACGGTCAGCAATTTCTCTTGTCACGCTCAGGAGTTTCACATGGGCTGTTCAGTGAGCTAAGGCTTACGCCAGGCCCTAACTGTCCGCTTGTGTGCCTTGCACACCCCCAAAGTCGTCTGCACGTCCCATCATTTTTTTCCTATCCTCGTTCTAGCCTCAGCGTGCCAGTCTTCTCCATCTCACGGTGGCTCTGAGCACCCCCCTCTCTGACCAGGCACGGCTTCAGCCCTTTTGAGTGGCTCTTCCCCTTTGTGTCCCACTTGACCGCCTGCAGCCTCATTTTGCAGGCGCCGGGCGTGGAAGTCCTTGCCTCGCACAGGAGACTGAAAGGGACTGAAGCACGGTTAGCTGTGAAAATTGGCAACTTTATTGGAGGAAGTGAGTCAGCTTCAGCACCTGCGTGCACTCGGAGGAGCGTGGGTGAGACAGAGCAGGTCTTTGGCACTGAGGCTGCCTTTGGGTCAGCAGGCATCGCCCCAGAAGGAAGTGGCGGTGGTACGGTGCCGGCTGCACTGGATCCTGTCCATCCTGCTGCTCAGGCCTTTTTCCCCCTCAGGAACTGCAGGAGCTCCTGCAGCAGATTAAAGAATTGCACCAGCTTCCGGAGTGGCAATGGGCAGGGTGTAAACCTGCCCGGTTGTGTTGGTATGGGCCTTGGCCTCTGAAAGGGGCTTGAGGTGAAGGCTGGCTGTGGCCTTGGAGTAGCCGTTGCTGCCGGGCGCAGTCCTGTCTGTGCCAGGATCCAGTTGTAAAAGTGCTGCGTGGAGGTGTAGACTCCGGGCCGTTTTGCTCTCGCGCAGCCTTTCCCCAGCTGGTGACTCCAACGAGCCAGAAGTAGTCTGCGTTGTTATCTTTGCAGACGAGGGGACCACCGCTGTCACCCTGCAGCGGAGGAGAGAGGACGAAGCTGTTGTTGGGTGGCCTCTGTCAGCCCTACGGCTGGCTCCTTCTCTCTCACAGCACCTGCCAGAGCTGTACTGTCGGCACAGAAAGGCGCCGCTCAGGTGCCGGAGCCTACGGACCCTTGTGTGGGAGGGGGTCGTGAGCCTGTAAGGCAGGGCTCTCTCTCATCTCCGCACAGTGACCCTGCACGTGTGGAACGCAGATGTTCCAGGACTGGGACACCACCTGTGCGCTATGCGTGGGTGCACTCAGCGTCTGGGTGCACTCTACATCTGCGTACGCACGTTGGACGCACACTGTACACATGCAGTGTGGTACGGGTGAGCCTGTTTGTGTGCACACCATACGTATGCCTTCTCAGGGCAGTGTGCAGTGTGTGCGGGCATTTTGTGTGTATGCAGGCATGCTGAGTGTGCGTGCCTTCCACCCTGTGCACGACGTGCCTGTGTACTGCGTGTGCATTACTCGGTGTGTTCATGTGTGGTGCATGTGCATGTCAGTGTGTGTTGGTGTTTGCGTGTAGTCTATGTGTGTGCGCATGCATGTGTGTTGGTGTGCAGTGTGTGCGTGGTGGGTGTTCATTCCATGCATGCATGTGTTTTGGTGTGCAGTCTGTCTGTGTGTGTGTTGGTGTGCGCTCAGATGTATGTGAGTGTGTTGGTGTGCAATCAGTGTGTGTGTGTGTGTGTGTGTGTGTGTGTGTGTGTGTGTGTGTGTACTGGTGTGCCTCTGTGTGTGTGCATGTGCGTTGGTGTGCAGTCAGCGTGAGAGAGTGTGTGTGAGTATGTGTGAGTGTGTGGGTCTGTGGGGGTGTGGGGGTGTTGGTGTGGGTGTTGTGGTGTTGGGGGGTGTGTGGGTGTGCAGGTGTGTGGGTATGGGGGGGTGTGAGTGTGTGGGTGTTGGTGCTGGGGTGTTGGGGTGTGTATGGGTGTTGTGGTGTTGGTGCTGGGGTGTTGGTGTTGTGGTGTGGGTGGGTGTGCGGAGGTGTGGGTGTGTGAGTGTTGGGGTGTGGGTGTTGGTGTGGGTGTTGTGGTGTTGGGGTGTGTGGGTGGTGGGGTGTTGGTGTGGCTGTGTGGGTGTTGTGGTGTTGGGGTGTGTGGGTGTTGTGGTGTTGGGGTGTTGGTGTGGCTGTGTGGGTGTTGGTGTGGGTGTTGTGGTGTTGGGGTGTTGGGGTGTTGGTGTGGCTGTGTGGGTGTTGGGGTGTTGGTGTGGCTGTGTGGGTGTTGTGGTGTTGGGGTGTTGGGGTGTTGGGGTGTGTGGGTGTTGTTGGGGTGTTGGGGTATGTGGGTGTTGTGGTGTTGGGGTGTGTGGGTGTTGTGGTGTTGGGGTGTGTGAGTGTTGGGGTGTTGGGGTGTTGGTGTGGCTGTGTGGGTGTTGGTGTGGGTGTTGTGGTGTTGGGGTGTTGGGGTGTTGGGGTGGCTGTGTGGGTGTTGGTGTGGGTGTTGGGGTGGGTGTTGGGGTGTTGGGGTGTTGGTGTGGCTGTGTGGGTGTTGTGGTGGTGGGTATGTGGGTGTTGGGGTGTTGGGGTGTTGGTGTGGCTGTGTGGGTGTTGGTGTGGGTGTTGGTGTGGGTGTTGGGGTGTTGTGGTGTTGGGGTGTTGGTGTGGCTGTGTGGGTGTTGGTGTGGGTGTTGGTGTGGCTGTGTGGGTGTTGGGGTGTTGGGGTGTTGGTGTGAGTGTTGGGGTGTTGTGGTGTTGGGGTGTTGGTGTGGCTGTGTGGGTGTTGGTGTGGGTGTTGGGGTGTTGTGGTGTTGGGGTGTTGGTGTGGCTGTGTGGGTGTTGGTGTGGGTGTTGGTGTGGGTGTTGGGGTGTTGTGGTGTTGGGGTGTTGGGGTGGCTGTGTGGGTGTTGGTGTGGGTGTTGTGGTGTTGGGGTGTTGGGGTGTTGGGGTGGCTGTGTGGGTGTTGGTGTGGGTGTTGGTGTGGGTGTTGGGGTGTTGGGGTGTTGGTGTGGCTGTGTGGGTGTTGTGGTGGTGGGTATGTGGGTGTTGGGGTGTTGGGGTGTTGGTGTGGCTGTGTGGGTGTTGGTGTGGGTGTTGGTGTGGGTGTTGGGGTGTTGTGGTGTTGGGGTGTTGGTGTGGCTGTGTGGGTGTTGGTGTGGGTGTTGGTGTGGCTGTGTGGGTGTTGGGGTGTTGGGGTGTTGGTGTGAGTGTTAGGGTGTTGTGGTGTTGGGGTGTTGGTGTGGCTGTGTGGGTGTTGGTGTGGGTGTTGGGGTGTTGTGGTGTTGGGGTGTTGGTGTGGCTGTGTGGGTGTTGGTGTGGGTGTTGGTGTGGGTGTTGGGGTGTTGTGGTGTTGGGGTGTTGGGGTGGCTGTGTGGGTGTTGGTGTGGGTGTTGTGGTGTTGGGGTGTTGGGGTGTTGGTGTGGCTGTGTGGGTGTTGGGGTGTTGGGGTGTTGGTGTGGGTGTTGGGGTGTTGGGGTGTTGGTGTGGCTGTGTGGGTGTTGGTGTGGGTGTTGGTGTGAGTGTTGGGGTGTTGTGGTGTTGGGGTGTTGGTGTGGCTGTGTGGGTGTTGGTGTGGGTGTTGGGGTGTTGTGGTGTTGGGGTGTTGGTGTGGCTGTGTGGGTGTTGGTGTGGGTGTTGGTGTGGGTGTTGTGGTGTTGTGGTGTTGGGGTGTTGGTGTGGCTGTGTGGGTGTTGGTGCTGGGGTGTGGCTGTCGGTGTGCAGCGCTGTCCGCCCCCGCCGCCCCGTGCCGTTCCCGCCGCCGCCGCCAGGAGACGCTGCCGCCCGTGGCCGGTGTCCCGGTCCCGCCCCTCCGCAGGCTCCGGGCACGGCCGGGGGGGGGTCTGTCCTCCCGGGAGCCACGCGCCCCGGCGGGGGGGGCGCCACCCGCGGCCGGGCGGGGCGGGGTGTCCCGGGGCTGCCGAGGCGCCGGGCTGGGGCCGCCCCCGGCGGTGCGGACCTGCGGGGAGCCGTCCCGGCGGGGCGCGGCTGCCGGGCTGGCCGCGGCCCGGGGCCGCGGGAGAGGCCGCAGCAACGCGCCGGCAGCGTCGTCGGGCTGCGCCGGGCAGGGCTGGGCCGGGGGGGCTGCGGGGCGGCCAGGGCTGAGGCTTCTAGCCCTGCCGCTCGTCACTGGGTTGTTGCAGTGCTCTGCAGGGCCGGGGCCGGGGCCGGGGCAGGGCAGAGGCCCGGGCGGCCTGCGGGGCTGCCTGCCCGCTCCCCCCCCCCCTCCGGGGCAGCGTGACCACCGAAAGAGCTCTGGGGGCCCCGGTGCCGGTGCTCCTGCTTCCCAGGATTTGTGGCTGCTGAGGAGAAGGCAGAGGAGGGGCGGGAGGGAAGGAGGGAGCTCGCAGTGGCAGGCGGTGGCAGGCATGGAAGAGTGGGGAGGAGGAGCTGGGGTCGATGCGGGGTGAGGGCAGAGCACCCGTTCCATGCCTGCGGGGGAACGACCCCGGAGCGTGGGTTGTCCCCGGGGAGCAGCATTCCTGCGTCTCCCTCGTCCTCCACCCGCCGAGGCCGGGAGCTGGGCCCTGCATGGAGCAGGGCCGTGCTGAGGCTGCCGCTGGGCCCCGGCAGAGCTGGTTCACCCGCTGCCTGGGCCTCCCTGAGCACAAACCGGCCCGTCAGCCGGCTCCGTGCTGCTCCGGTGGTAGCGGGGTCTCTCCCACGCTGCACTGATGGCAGAGGTGGCGTTTCCTGGAGGCCACTTGGCACTGAGGGGACGGAGCGTGCCCCTGAGGCAGTCTGGCGCTGAGGAGGGCTGAGACTCTGGGGGAGAGGCTCACCCTGGAGTTGGAGGGCTGCAAACCACAAGGACGAGGGTCTGGCCGGGCAGAGCTGCAGGGCACGGGGGAGCCTGGGAATCCGCAGCGTGGCTGCGGGGCAGATGCTACAGCAAGGGCAGGCTCTGGACCCTTCTCCACCCCAAGCAGTGGCACCTACGTGGCACTGTTGTGAAGTTGAGCGCAGCTCCATGCAGGGACACATTTCTCAAGTGAGCACTACCAAATTTCTTGCATAGCAGCCTGGTCTCTGCCTTGTGCTCACAGCAGCATGTCACCATGGATCTAGGGGTCTTTTGCTGGTGGGGCAGAACAGCAGGGAGAGGATGCTGTGGGGTGGTGGATGGGATGCAGGAATGTTTGTAGGTTGGGGTAATGGTCAACGTGCTACAAGTAGCAGAGGGGTCAGTGCTGTGAAATGGGGTCCCAGGGACATTGGCTAGCTCTGGGTGTTTGGAGAGCTTGTCTGTTGTCAGGTGTGCTGATTATACAGAGCACTGCAACAACCCAGTGATGACAGGCAGGGCTAGAAGCAAGCAAAGGTCTCTGTCCCCATGGGGCCGGGCCGTGGAGATAAATGTGAAGCTTAGGGTGTCTCCAGGAGAGGGACCAATGTGCCAGCAACACATGCAGCCATAGCCTGGCATGCAGGACCAAGGCATGTGGACAATGGCTGCCTGAGCAGAAGGGACACAGGATCGCACCAGGGAGGTGCAGGCATGGAGGGGCTGTTGGCAGGGGGCACAGAATGGGGGCTGAAGTGCAGGAGAGAGTCTGTCTTCCTTCCAGGAGAAGGGTCAGAGTCACTGCTGCTTCCTGATGTGGGGAAACCTGGTCCCAGACCAAGGCCCTGCCATCCCAGCGTAAGGAGATACAGCAGGGGATTGCTCTCAACAGAGGGCCTTGGTGTTCCTGGGCTGGGGGCGGTTCTGGGCAGACATCTCACAGCTTCCAGGTGGCAGATGGATCTGGGATGTCCCTCTGCAGCCCAGTACCACCCTTCACATGCCAGCTGGAGTCTCCTGATGGGCTCTCTCCAATCCTGCTCCTGACATTATTTTCCATAGGCCATGTCTGCTTCTTTCCATCTGCATGCTTAGGCTGTAGGCTGGGTGCCAGGGGATGGCAGAGATGGTGTGTGCGGCAGAGGATGCTGCACGGGCATGTGAGACGCCAGGAGTCAGGGAGTGGCTGGCTCAGCTTGTGCAGGAAGGAAATGCTGGCCAAATGTGCTGTGCGGAACTCACAGAATCATGAGGTGCTTGAGATTGGAAGGGACCTCTGGAGGTCATCTGGTCTAATCCCCTGCTCAAGCAGGGTCAGCTACAGCAGGTTGCCCAGGACCATGAGCAGTCAGATTTTGAACATCTCTAAGGATGGAGACTCCACAACCTCTCCCGGCAACCTGTTCCAGTGCTCAGTCACCCTCACAGTAACAAAAGTGTTTTCTTGTGTTGAAGTGGCATTTCATGTTTTTTAATTTGTGCCTGTTGTCTCTTGTCCTGTCTCTGGGCAGCACTGAGAAGAGTCTGGCTCCCTCTTCATTCCCTCCCATCAGATATTGATACACGTTGATGAGATCTGCCCTAAGCCTTCTCTTCTGTAGGCTAAACAGTCCCAGCTCTCTCAGCCTCTCCTCATAGGAGGGATGCTTCAGTCACTTTATCATCAGAATGGCCCTTTGGTGGACTCTTTCCAGTATGGCCACGTCTTCCTTGTACAGGGGAGCCCAGAACTGGACACAGCACTCCAGTTGTGGTTTCACCAGTGCTGAGTAGAGAGGAAGGGTCACCTCCCACCTGGCAACACCCCTATCATAGCCCAAGATACTGTTGGCTTTCTTTGCAACAAAAGCACATTGCTTGCGTATGGTGAGCTTGGTGTGAACTGGAACCCCCAGGTCCTTCTTGGCAGAGCTGCTTTCGGGCCAGATAACACACAGCATATACTGGTGCTATAAGGTTATTCTTCCCCAGGTGCAGGACTTTGCATTCCCTCGGCTGAACTTCATGAGATTCCAGCTTATTTCTCCTCTCTGGATGGCAGCACACCCATCTGGTGCCTCAGCCACTCCTCCCAGTTTAGAGTCCTGACAGTGCAATCTGCCCCATCATCCCAGTTATTAATGAAGATGTTATTAATGAAGATGTTGAACAATATTGGCCCCAGTATTGACCCCTGGGGTACTCCACTAGTCACTGGCCTCTACCTGGACTTTGTACCAGCGGTCACAACCCTCTGGACCCAGCCATTCAGCAGTTTTTCAGTCCACCTCACTGTTCGCTTACCTAATCCATAGCTTATCAGCTTGCCTATGAGGATGTTACAGGAGACAGTGTGAAAAGCATTACTAAACTTGAGGCAAACAACATCTGCCGCTCCCCCCTCATCCACCAAGCCAGTCATCTTATCCTACTAGGCGATCAGGCTGGTTAAGCACAATTTCCCCTTCGTAAAGCCATGCTGTCCTGTCCTGCCCTGCCACCTGGCACCCGCCCCTGCCATTTGCACCCACTTCATGGCTGAGTTTGTGCATAAGTTGTGTCAGAGGAGCCCTGCCACAGCTGACAAGTGGGGTGCAGCTGGCTGCAGTTATCCTGGGCTGCAGAGCAATGTGGGGACGGCTATGACAGGGTGAAGGGGTCTGCCACCACGTGTGCGTGGCCTGGTGCAGGCCATGCTGCGTGGAGGCATCCTGAGCCCTGCACGGCTGGGTAGCAGCCTGCCCAGACCCTGCCCAGACCCCCCCCAGACCCTGCCCAGACCCTGCGAGGCAGGGCTGTCTTCTTCAGCAGCGCTGTGTGGTGTCCGAAGGGCAGACCTGGGCAGAGAGGAGGACCAGGGTGCTGGAGCTATGGAGGGCTTTAAACCTGGCACTGGCTGTGGCATGGGAATGGGGTGATGCCTCTTGCTGCTGGGACTCGAAGGATCTGGTGTCTTTCCTGCCTAGAGCCAGGGCCGTGGCGGGTGCATTTGCCCCTTGCAGGAGGGGTTTTCTTGCCTCAGAGCTTTCAAAGAGCAGCCCTGCACTCTTCCATAAGCACGCACGGATGGATGCAGCCTTTGGCACCCCTCGTGTCTGCGTAGGTCTCCCCAGAGAAGCTGAACACCCGCTTTGCTCCACAAAACTAGTGCCTGGGTCGTCATCTCACCCACACAGCAGCCTGAAAATGAAAGGTTAAAATGAAACGAGCTTACAGTGTGGTTCTGTTTGAGCACAAGAGAAAGCTCTTCTCCCAGCCTGAGCCAATCCACGTGTCTCAGCCTCAAGCTGTGTGTGGACACTGCTCACAGAGCGTCCGGCTGCCCCGGGGTCCTGCACTGTGCCCCTGCTGCAAGCCTCCCTGACCTGCCTTCCCACGCAGAGCTGGCTAGCTGCTCCCGCTTCGCCGTCTTCACACTCGCACTCACCTCCCCATCCCAGAGAGCACATGGATGGCACAGGGCCTCAGACTTTGCTGCCTCTTACACAATCCCACTGCACACACTGTGCCTGTGCCTCTGGTGTGGACGAGAGAGAGCAAGCCGCCCGGCTCTGCGGGACAGGCTGGGTGGTGCCCAGAACCAGGCATTGGGCTGTCCTGGCTTTGGGGGCAAGTTTCTCCCTGGACGTTCAGAGACTTCAAAGGTTGTGCAGATGCTGACCTGGACGTGTGAGTCAGGGCCATGTAGTCTGAGGGGATGGTGCACGTGGGAGGGACTGGCTCACAGCAGGCCACCCCGGCTGTCACGGCTTTTGCAGCCCTGCTCAGAATTGCTTCCTCGGCTGTTCCTCCAGCTGTGGGCTGGGAAGCCGAGGTGCTGCCTGTCCTGTGGCACTGCGGCTGGGTGCGGTGAAGGGGAGGCTGAGGCCGGCTGCCACGGGGCTTGCCAGAGGCCAGGCTGTGCTCCCTGGGCCCGTGCCTGCCCCTGTCCTCAGAGGTTGCTGCCCTGCATGAGTGCAGGCATGCCGGCCAGGAGCTGGGGAGCAGCAGGAGGCTCTGGCCACATTCCTGGCCTCTCCCTTCCCAACACAGGGCAGCAGCGCCTGGCCCGGTGCGTGGGTACCTGCCTGCTCCCACCACAGCTGTCTGGGTGGGCACTGCCACATCCCAAGGGACCAGGGCCCCCAAGAGCCGCTTGGAGCGTCTGTTTGTCTGTCCTGTGCCTGGACTGTGACTTGGCACCGAGCAGGACTGCGGCTGGCCAGCCTGCCTGCCGGCTCACACGGAGGTAGGTGACGTTTCCTCTGCCCCGGGTGCTGCAGCATCAGCCCTGCCCCACCACCCCTCTGGGCTGCCTTAAGGAGGGTGACAGACACTTGGCCCTGCATGGTCCTTGCTGGCAGGGAGCTGGGAAGTGACCGGCAGAAGGGGCCAGGGAAGCTCAGCCACGGACTGCAGCTACGCTCCTAGAGGGCTCTGCCGCAGCAGAGAGCACCCAGGTGCCCTTCCCTGGACCATAGGATAGGACAGGATTAGCTGCTCACCTTCCCTGGGCAAAACAGTCCCACTGCCTGAGACCTGCCCCCCTTTCCCCTGTAAACGCGCAGCGCTGAAGGGACACTACTCTTCTGCAATCTCAAGAGGCCCCTCAACCCCGCACTTTTGTTACTGCCTTCATGCCTGCACCAGTGCAGCTCTGTGCCGCCAGTTGCTCCCTGGAATAAGCGGCCCCATCGCCAGGCGATGGGGAAGATGTGCTGTAGGCAGGCCTTCGAACACAAAGTGCAGGCACGGGCTGGGACTAGGGGTCTGGCAGAAATAATCTGTGACTGGTCTTTAAATAAAGCAGGTTGTATGTCATGCAAGAAGATACTTTTCCTGCAAAGCAGACTGGTAGTGCAGCTGAGTGAGTAGGAGCAGAGGGAGGAAGCAGACCGCAGGGTGATGCTGGCTGCTCACAGCACCAGTGCTGTGCCATGGCCTGTCAGGAACAGAGCAGGATAGTCTCAGTGCCAGCCAAAGTAATATGTGGGAAATCGGTATTTTTCCCAAATGGGACCCAAGTGCAGTTTTGTGCTGCAGGAGGCAATTGGGGCCCTCTGGGCTGAGGGCTGAAGTTATGCCCGGTGGGTGATGCAAGCAGCGAGGAGGGGAGAGAACAGACTGAGGGGAGAGGGATGGACTTGGGAAGTGTCGCAGACTGAGAACGCCTTGCAGATGGCAGGCTGAAGGACAACGCGTTCAGGGAAGGGTGTTACAGGGGAAGAAACTGCTTCTGGCAGCCCAGCTTTTCTCCTTTGCTAACCTCCCTCTCCAAAACCCACTGATGCCCCCCCATCTGCAGCCAGCCCCCGAGCTGGCCAGGCTGTGCCAGGCCCTCTCCTAGGCTTGGTGGTAGGACTGGGGACACTGCTTGATGCTGCTTGTTGCTCTGCCCGGAGCGGGAGGGTGAGCTGTGTCCCCAGACAGTGCATTCTGCAGTGGGTGTGGGGACATGTAAGGCCTCAAACAGCTCCAGGGCTGCAGTCGGGGGCACCCAGAAAGCCCTCAGCGTTGCTCCCTGGAGCAGGCTCCCACGGAGCAGGCTGTGGGAGCCCCTGTGTCCTTGGGGGGTCAGGGCTGGGGCCTCAGTGCTGAGATGCTCGGACCTGGGTGCTGAGGCAGTGGCCGTGGAGTGGGGGCAGAGCTTGTATGACTGTTGTGGAGTGCATTTGGGGTGCTGAGGGTTGTGCGGGGGGGCCACTGGGAGTGGGGAGGGAAGGGTGCTCGTAAGGGCAGAGCAAGGTGGGGCGGCAAGAGAGGAAAACTTGCAGCGTGCCCTGGAGCCCAGAATTCCACCTGCCCTGTGCCATGCTGTGCCCCCAGGACTTCCTGGCCCAAGGGGAAGGCTCCGGCCCTGCACAGCCCCACAGCTGCCTGCAGAGCTCCAGCACGGCCGCTGAGGCCACCGCAGCCGGCTGCAGCGAGGCCAGCCGTATGCCAGGAGATTGCTCTCTGCTTGGGGCCACCCTGTGCCGGAGCTACGCTCTTTTCTTCCTCGTGCTGAGCTGCTCTTCCACACCCTGCTGCTTCCCAGAGCTTGTCTCTCCCCCACCTCTTGCAGCTGTGAGAGGCTGCTGTGAGATAACATTTCAGAAGATGGAGCAGACACATCTACAGCAGAGAGACTTCAAATGGGCTGGGAAGCTTGCAGCAGCTCTGCACAAAGGAGGTGGTGTGTAGTCAATCATCAGATACCCCCACTCTGCACACTGCATATTTAATGGCTCTTTGGGTCTCAATGTTTAAATCTATCTAATGAGCATTTAACTGCTGCTCAATATTTAATGTCTCAGTGTTCAGTGTAATAATCCCATGTATCACAGTGAGTGCTGGTCCATCACCCTGGGCATGGGGAGAGGCATGCTGCGGGAGAATCACAGAATCATTAAGGTTGGAAAAGACCTGTAAGATGATCAAGCCCAACCATTAACCCAACACCACCATGCCCATTAAACCATGTCCCGAAGCGCATTTAGCACAGGGCAAGGGAGGCCAGGGGACCTGCTCCATGACACCTTTTGCATGGATGGCAGATTATCTCTGCACTGTATGCTCTTTCTGCCTGTCTTTGATGTCTGACTCTTCTCAGTGATGCAGTAGGCACTGGAGCTTGTCTGTGCTGTCTGGGAGCGAGGGCCTGGCATCCTGCTGCTGGGCTGCCCTGGCAGGGTGGGGAGCTGTGGGCTGGGAGCAGCTCCGGGCAGCCTGCGACACTCGCTGCGCAGTGACACCCTGTCCTTGGCCCATGATGCCGTCCCACCCTGAGTGTCTGCCCACAGCTGCTGAGCTGGTTTGCTTCTTGTCATTTGGCTCTTCTGACCAGGCAGCCCCACCGTGGCTGTCACATCACAGAGGGTGCATCAAGACCTCTGGATGCTCGGGTGTGACTACAGGGTCTGCCTCCATCCCTGCTGTCCCCACCGCTGCCTCCCCAAGGGCTGCAGCCAGCACAGACAGGAGCCAGGAGAGCCGTGTATCCCTGAGGGTGTTGGGGGATGAGCTGTGGGGCAGCAGGTACAGACACAGGGGGCTAGAAGGGCACAGACCCAGCAGAGGCAGGCAGAGCAGGATGGCCTTCGTCTGGCACCCCCTGCCCTCTCCCGCAGCCCTCTCCCCCCCTGAGCTGTGTGGCTGTGCTGGCCCATGTGCAGGTAGAACAGAACAGAACAGAATAGACTGGAATAGACAATTTCAGTTGGAAGGGACCTACAACCATCATTTAGTCCAACTGCCTGATCACTTCGGGGCTAAAGCATATTATTAAGGGCATTGTCCAAATGCCTCTTCAACACTGACAGGCTTGGGGCATTGGCCACCTCTCCAGGAAGCCTCTTCCAGTGACCTCCCCTGATGCAGCTTTGAACCGTTCCCAGGTGTCCTGTCCCTGGATCCCAGGGAGAAGAGCTCAGCACCTCCCTCTCCACATCCCCTCCTCAGGAAGCTGCAGAGAGGTTGCCCCTCAGCTTCCTTTTCTCCAAAGGAGACAAGCCCAAAGTCCTCAGCCGCTCCTCACAGGACATGCCTTCCAGCCCTGTCACCAGCTTGGCTGCCCTCCTCTGGAGGCACCCCAGGACCTTCACATCCTTCTCAAATGGTGGGGCCCAGCACCGCACACAGCACTCAAGGTGAGGCCGCACCAACGCTAAATGCAGCGGGATAATCGCCTCTCTTGACCGGCTGGTCGTGCTGCGTTTGATGCACCCGGGATGCCGTTTGCCCTCTTGGATGCCAGGGCACGCTGGTCACTCCTATGGAGCCTGCTGCCGACCAGCACCCCCAGATCCCTTTCTGCAGGGCTACTCTCCATCCCAGTTTAGCTGCCCGTGTCTCCCGCTGCACTGTATTTGTGTGCACATTTCAGTGAGTTTGCACGTGCTAGCTAGTGGTGCTGCAAAGGCTTTCAGTCCCCATGGGGCTTGTTCTGGTTCCTGGGGCCCCTGCTCTCTTCTGCAGAAAAGCTGAACCCCAAGGCCTTTGTTTGGGAGCAGTTTCAGTAGTTCTGTCCAGATGAGTCAGTTCCTGAAAACACGGCCCCATGCAAGAAGGCTCTGGGGTGTGAAAGACCCACATTTCTCATCTGCACTCTGAACTGCAATGGGAACCAGCCCCATGCATGCAAGTCCTCCTTCTGAGGTGCAAAGTCCCTCAGCTGCAGGAATCTGCTGCTGCCGAGCCCTGAGATCCTCTTTGCTCCCCTGTTGTTTCCCAGGCCAGCAGGAGCGGCCCAGCATACCCAGTGCGGCAGCCTTAGAGCCCCTGGATGAGCAGAAGCACAGGGCTGGGCATTTAATCTTGCCCAGCCACCCTGGACGGGTGATGAATAGCTGCAACCACAGCAGAAGTGCTGCATCTCCCACGCTGAGCCATGCCCACGACGGACAGTGCGGGGTCAGGGTGGCTGTGGTGGGGTGGTCCCTCGCGCTGGGACTGGCATGTGCTGTGGCGTGGGGCCTGTGGGGCACCAGGGCTGCTTTGCTGCGCTCAGCCCGTGGGTACTAGCTGCAATGCGGATCAGTGGCTGTGGGGCTTCCTGCCTGGGCGCTGGCTGCCATCCTGTGACGGGCAGCACATATCTCTTCACCCCAGTCAGTGTTCTGCGGAGATCTCTGCAGCCAGCGGCTGCAGCCTGATTTACCCCATCGCTCGGTGAAAGACCAGCAGCCAGAAGAATAAAGTGCCTGTTTATGTATTGTTTAGGAACAAGCAGGTACGAACACAGCAAGAACAAGCGTGCAACTGGAGCGTGCTTCAAAGCGCCGTCCTGTGCGACTTGCTCCTGCGAGGCTCTCTGGGGCACAGTCCGCGGGGTGCTCAACAGACTCCCATGTCCAAGCTGCTCCCTTCGCTCAGCATTGGTCCCACGCCAGCCTCTGTGGTGACTGAGACCCACCGGCCAGGAGCTGGGTGACAGGACCACCACGTGGCTCGTGCCCTTGTGCCTGCCATGGGGGTGGCCCTCTGTGCAGTGCAGCAGTGTCTGACTTTTCCAGGGCCTGGTTTTCTCCTCATGTTCCTGCTCTTCTGTGGCCATTACTGCAAAGGCAGTTTACGGATGTGCTTGTGCCTGGAGCAGGCAGCGATGTAGTGTGGAGTGACCTCAGCTCCCAGAGGAATGGGCACAACTGCCCTGGGGGAGCCTTGGAGCCTTGCCTATAAGCTTTATTGCTGAACAGATGCCCTTGGTGCCAAAGGTAAAGTATGTTGACAAGAGTCATCACAGCTAGGCTTTTTGTCGATGTAACAGATAGTACGTAGGACGAGGATGAGACCTTGAAGTTACCAGAGTAGTTCCTGAGGAACCAGTTCATGGGGATGGGGACAAGGAAGACTGGCGTGAGCTGGCTGTGGTAGTGCATGCGTTTTGGGTATCATAACATTGTCACTGTGTCATGATACCAGGGCTGGGCTGGTGTGAGTGCACAATGTGCACTCCTGGTGCCTTGGGCTCAGGGTCTTGCTCTGTCTGTGAGTGCTGTGCATTACGATTGTGTTCCCAGTTGTTTCATGGGTTTGCATGCCGCAGCCTGTGCCCAGGACGGTCCCATGGCACGGGGTTGTGCTCACTGGCTGCTCTGCCAGCATGGCACCATGGTGGTGCCATGGGTCTGCCTATGTCTTACTGGAAGCAGGTGCCATGTAGAGCTTTAGTCGTGGCGGAGACTGGGGGAGGCGTGATTGCCCAGCGCTGCTGGATTAGGAAGCCGGGCACGCAGGCTTGGCAGCGTGCCCCGTCTGCATGTCCTTTGTCCTCAGTGTCCATGTGAGCATGCCAGGATGTGCCTACTACCAGAGATGGTGAGGAGGGGAACACTGTGCCCAGATGCAATCTGATGTATGTACAGGAGACTCTGGTGCACACGCTGTCCCTGGAGCTCAGTCCAAGCAGATCTTGGGCAGTTACATCATGTTCAGCAATGCTGTGGCATGTTGCCTCTTTTCTGCAGTCTCTGTTTCTTGAGGAAGCTGAGCACCTCCCTTGCACGCGTTCTCTCCATGGCTGTTACCCTGAGGGAACAGAGCTGTGGCCCTTGCCCCGCAGCCCAGAAGAGCTTTGGTTCCTGGGGCACTTCATGCCCTGGGCTTACGACTGCAGCAGCTACATCCTCCCTGGACAGGCCTACAGATGTAAGGCAGTGCCTTTGCGCCGGCGGGGTCTGGGGCAACCGCTCATCTTGCGGCATGAGCCATGCCCGCTCCCCAGCTGCCTGCCTCATGCCCTGCTGCCCCTTGGCAGCGCATCCCAGCTGGCAGGGTTCTGTGGCCCCCCCGGAAGGGATGCCGAGGATCCCGCCTCTCGTGTCCGCAGCACTGCTGTGCCCAGGTATGTCACCTCCCAGGTGCTCGCATGGATGCGATGCAGCCCCCGCCCCGCTCTAGACAGCTGCCTCCAGCATGTCCTGGGCACCCACCCCGTGCTCCTCCCTTGGCTGTGGGAAAACTGCTCTCTGGTGCGGTCTGTGCAGAGGGTCACTCTCTGCTGGCTCGGAAGGGCTCCTCCGTGTCCAGGACAGGTGCCTGCCCTGCTCTGGGAGCCCCAGAGCTGCTGAGGTGTGCCCCAAACTGAGCACTAGCACCCTGAGCAAACCCTGCTGTGGTCTCACAGCAGCCTGCTGTATTAGTATGTCCCTGTGAAATCACTCCCTGCAGCCAAACTGTGCTTGGCCTCCCCTGATTTATCTCCCTCCCCACTTGCCTCCCCTTCCTAAAATTACCATCTCTATCTCTGTCCCCAGCCCAAGACCCATTCCCAGTCCCATCGCCATCCCCACCCCAGCACCATCCCTGTCCCCATCCTGATCACTCTTCCCATCCCTGTCACCAGCACGGTCCCCACACCTATCCCCACCCCTGTCCATCTCTGTCTCCATCCCGGCAGCTCCCTCCCCACCCGCTTGCTACTCCTGCAGATCTCTGCAACCGACTTCCAGGGTTTTTGAGGGAGAGAGATACCTGATTAATCCCAGAGTGAGCTGTAATCACATGGCAATAACTGCACGACTCGTGCTTATCTGAATGTGTAATCACAGCAATGAATAATATTCAGGGCTTAGCACCTCACTAATTAGCAGGCTGCTGGGAGGGGAGAGGCTGCTGTCAGCTTTATGCAGCAGGTCCCATCCCTCTCTGGGGCTGGGCTCTGATGCGGGGAGGGGCAACGATCTTCCTCCTGTCAGGGCATGAGTGGAGGTACCAACTGCCCCTGCTCCAGAGGCCCTACATGTGCTGCCAGACAGCACGCGTGGAGTCCCTGATCTGCCACCCCAGGGGGGACTCTCATACCCCACAGCCCAGCTGTGGCTGGGAAATTGTCCCACGTCATGCAGTGACTCCTGTTCTGCTGCAAGGTCCCTGGCTGCCTGTGCTCCGGGCAGCAGCTGTGTCCCGCTTGGCCCTGTGTGCTCACGGAGGACATGGTGGCCAGGCACCACTCCCTGAGCCCAGTGTCCCCCATGATGGCTGTAGGATGCCTGTGCAGCGTGGACACACCAGGCCATGCCATGCTGTGCTGTGCCAACGAGCAGGTGGGCACCCACGGGAGATGCCCCTGGTCCCTTGGTTGGCAAAGCTGCTGGCTCACATGCAGCCCCTTGTCTACCCGCTGATCTCTTCCAGCCCGCGCCAGCAAGGCAGAGTGCTTTGGTGCCGCACAGAGGTGACAAACCATGGTTATCCCGGCCAAAGCCAGTCCCTGCAGAAATATCCCCTGGTACCATCAGCGCCAGGTGGCAGAGATGGTGCCTCCCCAGCCTCACCGCATTCAGATTCACGGACCCAAAGGGAGCAGGAGGCCCTTCTGCATGGCCGAGTGTGACAGAACAAGGACCTGGGAGTGGAAACCTCTGCCACGATCTGTGCCTGTGCCATCCGAAGTACTCCTTCCTGAGAGCCAAGAGGGACAGGCTGAGAGTGCTGCCTGTACAAAGCCCTCGTGGGGTGCAATGAACCACCACTGCCTGCATCTCTTAACCCCGCCATCTGAGGGGGCAGAGACCCCCGCCAGACCGCAGCAATTTCATTCCCACAGACCTGCTGTAAAGTGATGGCCTAGCTGCAGCGCGTCCGGAGCTGCTGCCTCTTCTCACCACTTGCAGGCAGCCCTCACGGTATGTCGTGGCCCTGATCCACTCTCTGCTGGCCAGCCAGCTCTTCCCTTACCTGGCCCCAGCCACCACCGCCCTGAGGCTAATGTAACGCGTACCAGAGACATCAGCCAGTCCTCGCCAAACAGAGCAAGACTTAAACCAGTGACACACAAGAGTGAACAGTGGAAAGACACACTGTCCAAACAAGCAGTGTCCACAACTGCATGTGGTGAGTGCTGCCCATGCGTGTGCACGGCCCACGGTGAGTGCTGTCCACAGTGAACGCTGCCTGCAGTGAGCACTGCCTGCGTGTGTGCACGGCCCGGAGGAGCCGTCCCTGTGCGTGCATGCAGGCGGCCCTGCGTGTCCTTCCTCTGCAGACAGTGCATCCCACTCTCCAGCATCGTGATGGCTGAGGTGGGGGGTGCGGAAGTGGCTGCTTTTCACCACCCTCTGTGTTGAGAGCCGGGGCAGTGGGGGCCTGTGGCTCTGGCAGGGCCAGGGCACGAGGGCAGAGGGCTGTGCCATGGCCAGGCCGGGACAGGATGTCCTTGCAGGCAGGCAGGCAGGCAGAGAGGCAGCCTCTGGAAATGTGCAGTGTCACCAAATTAAGGGCTTAATTAGCAGGCGTGTTTCCCTCAAGGAGCTGTCGCCTCATTATCATAGAGAATGGTGATTAAGCAGCGGGAAGGGGCAGGTGCTGCCAGCAGAACCCCGGGGAGGCAGGCGGCAAGCGCTCATTCCTGTCGCATGCACGGTGTGTGTCCGACACACTCAGGTCTGACACAGTCCTCTGCCAGCCTCCTCGTCTCCCCACTCCATCCCAAGCCAGTCCTGCCCTGAACATCTCGCTCTACCCAGCTCAGTTGTCTCCCTACAAGCTCCCCCTTCCATGGGGCAGATCACAGAGTCACAGAATGACAGGGGTTGGAAGGGACCTCTGGAGATCATCTAGTCCAACCCCCCACCAGAGCAGGGTCACCTAAAGCAGGTTGCACAGGAATGCATCCAGGTGAGTTTTGAATATCTCCAGAGAAGGAGACCATAACCTCTCTGGGCAGCCTGTTCCAGTGCTCTGCCACCCTCAAAGTAAAGAAGTTACTCCTCATGTTTAGATGGAACTTCCTATGACCAAGTTTGTGCTCGTTACCTCTCATCCTGTCACTGGGCACCACTGAAAAAAGACTGGCCCCATCCTCCTGGCACCCACCCCTTAAGTATTTAGAAGCATTAATGAGATTCCCCCTCAGTCTTCTCTTCTCCAGACTGAAAAGACCCAAGTCCCTCAGCCTTTCCTCATAAGAAAGATGTTCCAGTCACCTAATCATCATTGTAGCCCTTTGCTGTCCCCTCTCCAGTAGCTCCCTGTCCTTGAACTGGGGAGCCCAGAACTGGACACAGCACTCCAGATTTGGCCCCACCAGGGCAGAGTAGAGGGGGAGGATAACCTCCCTCGCCCTGCTCGCCACGCTCTTCTTGATGCACCCCAGGATGCCGTTGGCCTTCTGGGCCCCAAGGGTATGTTGCTGGCTCATGGTCACCCTGTTGTCCCCCAGGACCCCCAGGTCCCTTTCCACAGAGCTGCTCTCCAGCAGGTCAGCCCCTCACCTGTACTGGTGCACGGGGTTATTCCTCCCCAGGTGCAGCACCCTACTCTTGCATTTGCTGAATTTCATAAGGTTCCTCTCTGCCCAAGTCTCCAGCCTGTCCAGGTCACGCTGAACGGCACTGCAGCCTTCCGCTGTGTCCGCCACTCCTCCCAGTTTTGTGTCATCAGCAAACTTGCTGAGGGCACGCTCTATCCCTTCATCCAGGTCATTGATGAATATATTGAACAGGACTGGACCCAGTACTGACCCCTGGGGAACAGCACTTGTTACCGACCTCCAGCTAGACTCTGTGCCACTAATCACAACCCTCTGAGCTCCACCCCACTGTCCGTTCATCTAACCCACACTTCCGAAGCTTGCCTATGAGGATGATGTGGGAGACGGTGTCGAAAGCCTTGCTGCAGTCAAGGTAGACAACATCCACTGCCCTCCCCTCATCTATCCATCCAGTCATGCCATCGTAGAAGGCTATCAGACTGGTCAGATGATTTCCATTTGCAAGCCTGTCCCCAGGAGGGTTTGCTGGCTCGGTGATGTTGGGCTGGAGGAGGCCCATGGCATGGCACGTGGGGGACAGGGTAGCTCCCCACAGGGACTATGGCATGGCATGTGGAGGATGGCTCACCCACCCTGCAGCACTGCTGGGGGATGCTGCCGTGAGAGGAGCCCAGGGAATTTGTGGTGCTCATACGGGGCCAAGCATGCACAATGGCATCTCGGACAATATCCAGGACAGCTGCTGGCCCCTGTGGGACTTTGTTAACTAAATGTCCAGAAAGGCCTGTGCCACATGCTCCCTGCAGAAATTAATTCTCTGGGGAGGCCAGACTACTGCAGCATGCGTGGCCAGGTGCTGCGAGGCTTCCTTCCCCTTCCCCTTCCTCTTCCCCTTCCCCTTCCCCTTCCCCTTCCCCTTCCCCTTCCCCTTCCCCTTCCCCTTCCCCTTCCCCTTCCCCTTCCCCAAGCTAACATAGGCTCTTCTGAGGATCTGGCAGGACACAGTGGCCTCCAGTCCAGAGCTGCCAGAGCCAGGACAGCCACCTCCAGCGAGGCTCTGCCCAGGACCTGCCTGCGGACACAAGTGGGGATGCGACCAAATGCCGGCCCCTGAGCAGCACCCTTCAGCGGAGGGTGGCCTGGTCAGGTGCGGGAATGGGTACCCCCCCGGGGACTGCGGCCACGCCAGCCTGTGCAGCAGAGCCTGCAGGGAGGGGACTAAGGTCGAAGTGCCCGGGCCATGCTGGCCTGGTGCTGCTGCACCCCTCAGCGAGGGGAGGGGTCTTACAGGAGGCAGCAGACCTCCTAGGGTGACCGCGACAGAGGGCAAGGCCTTGGGACAAGCCACGTAGGGAAAAAAATAGAGGCTGTGGAGGTGTACAGAAACCAAGGCGCATGCTTACCAAAGCAAGATCAGGCTGAGCTAGCCTGACACCTCTTCCCGCAGTCACGTCCACTTTCTAGACCGAGGGGCGGCAGCATGTCTCCCATCTGGACACGGCTCCTGGCCACCTCAGGGCAGCCGGGCTGGGTGCAGAGTCTGGAGCCGGGCTGGGCTGGAGGAGGCTGGTCATAAAACTGTAGAGTCATAAAATCACAGAATGGTTTGCGTTGGAAGGGACCTTTAAAGATCATCAGGTCCAACCCCCTGCCATGGGCAGGGACATCTTCCACTAGATCAGGTTGCTTAAAGGCCCGTCTAACCTGACCTTGAACACCTCCAGGGATGGGGCATCTACCACCTCTCTGGGCAACCTGTGCCAGCGTCTCACCGTCTCCAGTGTAAAACATTTCTTCCTTCTGTCCCATCTAAATCTGCCCTCTTTCAGTTTAAAACCGTTGCCCCTTCTCCTGTCACTACAGCACTTGGTAAAAAGTCTTTCTCCATCTTTCTTACAAGCCCCCTTTACATACTGAAAGGCCGCAATCAGGTGTCCCCGGAGCCTTCTCTTCTCCAGGCTGAACAACCCCAACTCTCTCAGCCTTTCTTCATGACAGAGCTGTTCCAGCCCTCCGACCATTTCTGCGGCCTCCTCTGGACCTGCTCCAACAGGTCCATGTCTGTCTTGTACTGGGACCCCAGAGCTGGAGGCAGTACTCTGGGGGGGTCTCACCAGAGCGGAGCAGAGGGGGAGAATCACCTCGCTCAACGTGCTGGCCATTGACTGTAACTCTTTGGACATGGCCATCCAGACAATTCCTGATGCATCTAACAGTCCATCCGTCAAACCCGTATCTCTCCAATTTAGCAGCAAGAATGTTGTGAGGGACCATATCAAAGGCCTTACAGAAGTCCAGGTAGATGACATCTGTAGCTCTTCCCTTGTCCACCGATGCAGTTACTCCATCGTAGAAAGCCACTAGATTAGCCAGGCATGATTTGCCCTTGGTGAAGCCATCTTGGCTGTCTCTAATCACCTCCCTGTCTTCCATAGGTTTCAACATGTCTTCCAGGAGGATCTGCTCCATGATTTTACCAGGCACAGAGGTGAGGCTGACTGGCCAGTAGTTCCCAGGGTCCTCCTTTTTACCCTTTTTAAAAATGGGCGGGATGTTTCCTTTTTTCTGGTCACTGAGGACTTTGCCTCACTGCCATGACTTTCGAATATGATGCAGAGTCAAGTGCAGATGGTGCTTAGCCTGGCTGGTGGCCTGGCTGCAGGTCAGTGTGCCTTCGCTGCCCACACAGGGCACAGTCCCACAGCCAGCCTCGGGATCAGGAGTGGCCAAGAGGGCTTGGAGCCACCCGCAGAAGGACCACGGGCAGGCACCGGGTGTCTGTGCTTCGTTCCGGCTGAGCCCTGCCCCAGCCCAGCCGCGCTGGTCTGCACCAGATGGGGCGGGTGCTGCCAACTGCGGGCGGTGCGGAGATGGGGCTCAGTTTCATGTGGCCCCAGTCTGTAGGCAGAGAAGCTGGCTGGTATGTTCTGGGAGACCAGCATCTGGGAGTACACAAATTGTACACCTTGGTGCTGGCGATGACTCCCCAAAGGAGATGTAGTTGTTTCTTGGTGTCAGGCTGATCACGACTTGCATTCGGGGTTCTTTGCAAGCTGGTAGAGAGAGAATACTTTGAAAATATGTTTATATGAAAAACAGGCTCAGAAGGCTGAGCACGTAAAGGGCTGGGCTGTGCTCAGTGGGGTGGAATAAAGTCTTCTACCATGTGAGGTTAACTGTACTTTGTGAAGCACCAGGGAAGCTGAGAGGCTCCACATACATAAACTCGGCACAAGACAGCTGCATGTTGCCGTGCTCAGGGACCTGCAGCATTTCTGCACGCTAGGTAAGGTGGTCTGGAATTCTTGGGAGAAGCACAAAGATTGGCATTCAGAGAAAGAGTCAAACTGTGAACCTGAAAAGAGGCCAAGGGAGAGTTGCGCACACCAAGGTGTCTGTAGCACCAAAGCAAATTCCTCTACAGGAAAACAAAAGCTAGGGAGAGGTTTGGAGTAAGGACTGTGGCCAAAGGCTGTATCAGCATCCTGATGGGTGTGATCTGGTTCGAGGGAGAGAGATAACTCTGCCTTACAGCACAGGGAGCTGTAAGTAAAGCTTTTTATGTCACCTACCTGCCTGACCCTCGGCACAGCATTGTTGATGGCTGCATCCTAGTAAAAGCATTCTTAACTCTTGCAATAACGTTTGTCTTCTGTTGAGGGTTATCTGCGGCACATGCCAAGACTTCACATTCAACAGGTGGGTGCGGAGAGCAGCCCACTGCAACACAGTCAGGTGCCCAAGAGACAAGGGGTTTGCCATGCAGGATGGGCTAGAGAAGGAGCTGGTAACACAGGACATTGGTACAGAAGAGGCATTTTCACTAACAAGTGTTAGCCAGAGACTCCTTAGCAGCAGGGCTACAGGGACTGTGTCCAAACCTCAGCACGGGAGCTTTCTAGAGCAGGATAATGCTGCTCAAAGCTGTGCATAAGCTGTGGTGACGCTCTGGAGCTGCCTCCCAGCACAGCGCAAGTGGCGAGGGCAGGAAGTGTGGTAAGATACAAGATGCCTTATATGCGACTACGACGCAGTAGTGCTGCATGACATAGCTTTTGAGAAAGCATGGGCTGCAGCCAGTGGCCTAGGACTGCCACCTCACTCCCCCTCACCGTATGCCTGCGCTGTCTGCCCAGGTAGATTACAGCCTGAATCAGGCAGATGCACAGGGGGATACATGCACTCATCAAACCCTCTGCTGCAGGAAGCAGAGGGCTGAGCATGGGGTGCCCTTAACAGCACGCTCAGAGGCTGCTGCTGGCAGAGCCCAAGGCTTATCTGTATCAGCTAGGAAGATCTGACATTTCAGAGTGCCACAGCAACTGCTCCTACACCATGAGCTCAGGGAAAAGAGACAGCTGCACCTTCTGCTATCATCAAGAGTTGGAAAACACAAGACCTCATCCTGCATTCGTCCACCTTTTAGAGCTGTTCTTGGACCACCAGCTTTGTGCTGAACATCCAGGAACGGCAGTGAAGGGAACAGCATAGGATCCAGCATGTGGGACGTGGCACAGAGGAGGAGTCCCGGAAAATGTCCAGTTTATTCTATGAGCAGCCAGGTAGGACTCGGTGCAGGCGCAGAACGCAGTCCAGAGATGCTGGGTCCAAGCAGACCCCACATGCATCTACTGCACGTGCACCAGCAGTGCTGGTGGGCAAGTGCAGCCGCTGGGCACTCGCCTTGGGAAGGGCAATGTGGGCGATAAATGCTGTATGCCTTCTGTCGGTGTCTGGGCTGCTCTGTACCCATGGCCGCAGAGGTGGCCCAGTGAGGAGTGGCGGCGCTCGGAGCAGGAGGCAGTGAAGCTAGGAGGGGAGCCTGGCAAGCTCTCAGCAAGCTGCCCCTAAACTCACCCTGCCTGGGGTCAGTGTCACTGTGCCCGAGGACCAACGCAGTCAGTCATGGCCTTAGCCCGGAGCTTCAGGCTCCTTGTGCTGGACGGGGCCGTGGTGCAACCTCCAGATAAGGAGCCAGCCCTTGAACTTGGCTTGCCGGTCTGTCTGACTCAGAGCCCAGCAGACACCCAAGGCTTTGCTTGAGCTAGCCAGCGCTGCTGAGGAGCCACACTGCGATGTTTTTGTATCATCACAGGTAGTGGGTGATGCATCATCTCCGGCCAGAGCTGTCAGCAGCGTGACTCTAATGAAGCTCCGAGCATTGAGTTCAGCAGGAATCACCCTCAGTAAGGGCTGCAGAGAGCGGTGGTGAACCCACGTCTGGAGTGCTGTCCAGTGCACAGTCTTGTCGGCTCACTCTGCCCAAGGCATTCACCCTGTCCTTGCCTGTGCTCAGCTGGAGCCAATTGCTCCTCTCCTTGGAGGCAGTCCCTAAGCACTCCGAGTGCCTCCGGAGAAGTGGTGTCACTATATGGTGAGAGAGGCATTATGCTGGCACGTAGACTCATAGAATGGTTTGGGTGGGAAGGGACCTTTAAAGATCATCTAGTCCAACCCCCCTGCCATGGGCAGGGACATCTTTCACTCGATCTGGTTGCTCAAAGCCCCATCTAACCTGACCTTGAACACTTCCAGGGATGGGGCATCCACAGCTGTGTTTTCGCTCTAACCAATGCCAGAGCAGAAGCCTCTTCCAGAGCCGCCCAAGAAATTCCCTGCCCATATCCTGGCCTTCCTGGAGACTGGACTTGGATGGAGGCTGAAGGAGCTGGCTTGGCTGGGCACGATCCCCTCTGTGCCACCAGGAGCGCTGGGCACACTGCTGGCTCCGTGGCAACTGCCAGCCCGGCTCTGACCACAGCTGGCTCCAGCCCAGCCCCTCGGCTTTCGTGTGCAGATCTCTTCCACTGTGCAGTGCACTGGAGCATGGGAGCAGCCTCTGCTGCCACGTCCTTCCCTCCAAAGGGCAGCAACAGAGGGGGCTTCAGCCAGCCTCCCACCTCCCTGCCATCCCATGCTGTGCCTTGGGCCAGTTAGTGATGGGAAGAGCAAGTGTGAAGTAGGGAGGCTCAAAGGAGGAGAGGGAGCTGAGCCGTCCCTCTGATGCTGGGCCCGGCTGCCCCATTACTTGCCCCTGTCAGGGCCTGCAGGATCTCAGCAAAGTGCACGTAAAGAAGCCTGGACGTGGGGCAGTTCCCTGCTCCAGATGCAGCACAGCTCATGCACCGAGTGTGAGATTCAGAGACACCGCCTGCCTCTGCTTCCCTGCAGTGAGACCTGTACTTTGGGCACTGCGTAGCATCCCCACGTGAAGCCACAGCAGCCGTGTCTGCTTGATGGTGGGCGGGAAGCTGAGCCGCCTGGATCCCCGCCGCAGCCCCCGAGGTCCGCCTGGCTCTCTGGTCCTCTGGCCTTTCCATGGTCATCATCTGAGCTCCTTCCTCACGGGGTGTACATCACTGCCCAGGGGACGAGTGCCTGTGGAGTCCCCTTGGCTCCTTTGCCGTACTTGGTTTCGCAGCCCTGCACCGTGGGGTGCCCTGGCATACATGGGAACAAACTCTGCCAGAGCTGGGCAGCTCCGGCTGCCCTCCACGTCTGCCCCCTTCCCCTGCCTCCCCTGGGTCCCCTGCGTGGTCTCTACTATCCTCCCAGCTGCCAGACTGGAGGGACCAGATGGGCCCTGCCTCCGCCTGGCTCCGCACTCCTGTCTGGGAGACACGGCTTCCTGCTGCTTCCCACTCGCCAGCATTTGCATTGCACTTGTTCTCTGACCTTTGGAGAAAGCAATGCAGGCGGCGAGCTCCGTTCTGCACGCTGAGGCCCCGTGCTCCAAAGCACAGCCCTTGTCTGTAGCCCCTGCCCTGTGCCAGCCCCAGGTGGGGACCCCGCACAGCCCTGTTGAGCCTGTTGCATGCTGCCTGGGCCCGTATCCCCAGGAGTGTGCACTGCCATCGACCTGCCCCATTGCAGAGCCCCCCATTTGGGACTCGTGCTTCACCGAGCCAGAGCCTGTCTGTGTGCTGGTTCAACGTCCCGGACTGCATGCCAACAGACTGACCTGCCTTATGTGCTTGCACACATGGTGTCATACCCATGTATCTCTTCGGAGGCTGAGGTTCAGCCAGGACTGGCACGGCCTGCGGTCATTCAGGGTTGCATTCGTAAGCTTCTCAACTCTGCATGGACACAAACATGGGTCCACTCCACAGGACTGTGCTGGGACTTCCCTAAGGGGCAGAAGGAGGGATGGCTTCCCATTCCTTGGGACTGCCCTGGCTTGGAGGTGCTCACCTCCTTCGGCTGCGTGCATGTTGCGGGTCAGTTGCACGTGGAGACATTGGCATGGGGTTCTTCATTGTCCGCACTACACGTGCTGACTGCTGCAGAGATCCCCTAAGCTGAGAACGCTTTTGGCTGTTCTCCCCCAGCGATGGCTCTTCTCCCAGCTCATACCGTCTCTATTTCACACTTGGTTGGTCTCAAGGGGAGCTGCCACATTCAGTATGTCAGATGCTGCTTGTCTCGAGCTGCCTTGTGCCTGGGCTGTGATGCGAAGGAGCTCAGGAGCGGGTTGCCCCACCACAGCTCAGGGAGACCTGGGAAAGGGTCTCCCACTCTGTCCTCCCTGGGGGCTGCTGGCCAAAAGGAAGCGGTTCTGCTCCACCCCACCCCACTGAAGCCTGTCCCTTGCAGTTTAATCGTGCCCTGTGACGTGCAGCCAGGATCTGCTTGCTTGACCTCCACCAGGACCTGTTCACGTGTCGTCTTGCCTAGGAGGGGTTCTTAGGGCTGTGAGCCCAGTACCCGTCCCACTCCCCTGTGTCTAGGGTCTGGTCCCATTCCTATGACCCCAGGATGTGTTTCCCTCCTGTGCAGCTGGGACTTGTTCCTAACACCGTGGGGCTGCAGACACTATCACAGCACCAGCTCCGAACTGCTGATGTGAGCACTGCAGCACTCAGAAAATGCTTGGAGTCATGGGACTGGGAGAAATTACCAGCTTTGTAGGAACAGTGCATTCTTGGCTCTCCAGGTTCGTGAAGGAAATCCGGGAGGTTTGCCTCCATGAGCTAAAAAATACCCAAAGAATTCCAACTAAACATCTCATGATCAAAACCAGGTCAAAGGCACAGACAGAGCCTGGACGCTATTTCCGAGCCTCTGAGGTGGCAACACTGACCTGGAAAGTAGTAGGAAGACACGCCTTGGTGGCTGCAGCTCCCCTCGGAGAGTGGAGGAGGGATGTGTAGGAGCTATGGCCAGCGCAGGTCCCAGGGGATGCTGGAAAGCTGTCCCATGGATGGGGAGAAGAGCCTCGTGAGGTCCCGCAGCCAGCTGGGTGGGTCCATCCCTCCTGCGGCTCCCCAAGCCGGGTGTGGCTGCTGCAGGGTGACTCCCACTGACCAAAGGTGGGACAATTGTCATTGTCAGGCAGGGACAGAGCTGCTGCCTGGGCTGAGGCAGCAGCCTGTTCCTGGAGGGGGACATGGCATTCAGGAGAGTTGGCATATGGGGCCCTGCAGCTGCCAGGCGTGGGTCCCTGTGCGTCTCGGGCTGTTGAAGGCATGCCTGACCTCTTTCCAGCTGAGCCCATTCAGACACAGGTCCCCGCGCTGCACCGCGGCTGCATGCTGCTGCTGCTGCACGCGTGGAGACCCCCGAGGGGCATGGAGACCAGGGGCACGCCAGGCTGGGCAGCCAGAGGGGTATGGGGGCATGCCGGGGAGGGCAGGTGGAGCGGCTGTGGGGGCACACCAGGCTGGGCAGGCGGAGGGGTTATGGGGGCACGCCAGGGAGGGCAGCAGGGTGGGAGGGGGTGTCCCCACGGGGTGTGCAGATGCAGCTGGGCAGGGCAGGGTCCCTCCCTTCCGCCACAGCCATGCCAAGGGTGCTGCTGTGGAGTAATGCACCGCTGCGACCTGGACCCACGATCGCTGGCTTGGCCCTGCACCCTGCCTCAGCTGCTCTGGCCCTGCCCGAGCTCGTCCCATCCATGCCTGGCCAGCACAGACTGTGTGCCCCAGCAAGCGCCCCAGGCCAGGGTGCTGTCTGTCCATCTGGCACTGCTGCAGGCAGTGCTGCTGGTGCTTGGCTCTCGGCCTCGCGGCAGGGTTTCCTCCCGGCCCACGGTGCTCCCACAGGAAGGGAGAATCTCTGCTCTGGCAAGGTGTTTCCTGGCTCCCCAGATAGGATGCGGAGGCACATCCTGACCCCTGCGGATGCGCACAGACCCCAGAGCTGTGCATGCCATAGACCCCCTGTGATGCACAGCACCCCGCAGCACCCCAAACACATGCACATGCAGCCACGTGTGTGCATGCAGGACCCCATGGCCAGGCCCTGACCCAGGGTGTCCGTGCGTCCTGGGCCACTGCCTCAGCCCGGCTGCGGCAGGACGCAGGGTACGGAGCGGGGTGGTAGCGTGGCGGGGGCCAGGGGTGTCCCCTTCCTGGCAGGAAAAGGGCTGAGCTGGCGGCCACGGGTTTCCTGTAGGCTCCAGCTCTGCGGGCGCCGGGAGCCAGAGCAGCCTGTGCAGGAGCACGCGGGCCTGTGCCAGGTAACGGCACCGGGGCTGGGCTGTGGGAGCTGAGCAGCTGGGACAGCCCTGGGAAGGGCAGCCCGGCACCGGCGGCGGGGCCAGCAGGGCCGGGGCACTTGTGGCACCTTGCCTGGGGGTCAGCAGGGAGGGCTGGCCCCGGTGCTTTGCCGTGGGCTCAGTGGGGCTGGGCTGGCAGCACAGCACTCGGCCACGGGTCTTGGCTGCGGCTGTGGGACAGCTCAGGCTACGCCATGGGGCAGGTGTGTGGGGCAGGACGGGGCTGGGCCGTGGGGCTGGGCCGTGGGGCGGCACGAGGCAGGGCCGTGGGGTGGCACGAAGCAGGGCCGTGGGGCTGGGCCGTGGGGCGGCACGAGGCAGGGCCGTGGGGCTGGGCCGTGGGGCAGGGCCGTGGGGCGGCACAAGGCAGGGCCGTGGGGTGGCACGAGGCAGGGCTGTGGGGCAGGGCCGTGGGGCTGGGCCGTGGGGCGGCACGAGGCAGGGCCGTGGGGCTGGGCCGTGGGGCAGGGCCGTGGGGTGGCACGAGGCAGGGCTGTGGGGCAGGGCCGTGGGGCTGGGCCGTGGGGCAGGGCCGTGGGGCGGCACGAGGCAGGGCCGTGGGGTGGCACGAGGCAGGGCTGTGGGGCAGGGCCGTGGGGCTGGGCCGTGGGGCGGCACGAGGCAGGGCCGTGGGGTGGCATGAAGCAGGGCCGTGGGGCTGGGCCGTGGGGCTGGGCCGTGGGGCGGCACGAGGCAGGGCCGTGGGGCTGGGCCGTGGGGCTGGGCCGTGGGGCGGCACGAGGCAGGGCCGTGGGGCTGGGCCGTGGGGCTGGGCCGGGACCCCAGGGCGAGGAGCCCTGCCCTGCCCTCGGGGCGTCCCGCTGCAGGGCCCGGCCCTGGGAGCGCAGGGCCCGCCCGGCCGTGGGGTGCCCCAGGCGGGGGTGCGCTGGGCCCCGCGCCGCCCCCGCCCGCCGCCCGCCGGCTCTTCCCGGGACTGGCGCTGGCGCCGCCGCCGGCGGGGGAAGGCCGAGGCGGGGCCGAGCGCGTCCCCCGCGGGCCGGGGCGGGCGGAGGGTGCTGGAGGGCGCCGGCGAGCGGGGGGAGCCCGGGGGCAGCCCGGGGGCAGCCCGGGGCGCGGCGGGGGCGCGGGGCGGCGGAGCGAGCGGGGCGCCGGCGGCGGCCGCGGGGCGGAGACCCCCGGGGACGGCGGCCGGAGCGGCTGCCGGGGCCGCAGCCGCCGCCTCTGAAGTTTCCCTCCGCCCGCCCCTTCCCGCGCGCACCGGCTCCCCGTTGCCATGACAACTCCTTAAACTAACACCCGCTGCCGGCGGCGGGGGCCGAGTTCGCGGAGGCTCCGCCGCGCGCGCCGCTCCCCGCCCCGGCCCCGCCGCCCCGCTCCGCGCTCCGCGCCTCTCCCGCCGCCGCCGCCGGCGGCCGCCGCCGCCGCTGCCCCCGGCCGCGCCGCGGCTATGGTGGCTCGGGCCCCGCCGCCCGCCGCCCCGCAGGTAACGAGCGGCCCCGGGGCAGGGCCGGCGGCGGGGCCGGGGCGGGGAGCGCGGAGCGCGGAGCGCGGCCGGACGCCCGCGGCGGCGGGGTCAGCCCTGCGCGGGGGAGCGGGCGGCTGCGCTGCCCCGGGGATCGCGCCCCGGGCGCCCGCGGGGGCTCCGGCTCCCGCTCCCGCTCCCGCTCCGGCGGCGGGCGCGCAGGTGCGCGCTGGGGCGGAGGACGGCGCCCGCCGGGGCACCGGCGCGGGGGCTCTGCCCGCCGGCGCGCTGGACCCGGGGCCGGTGCCCCGGCGGGCGGCGGGCTGGGGCCGGGGGCCGTGCGCTGCCGTGCGGGGCTGCCCGGGGGGGGGAGCTGCGGGGGGCGTGCGGGGGGCGCGGGTGTGCTGGCGGGGGGGGCTGCGGTTTGCAGTGGGGCGCAGGAGCTGGGCGTGGGGCCGCGGGGTGCAGTCCGGCCTGTTTGTGCCGGGGGGTTTGGGCCGACTCCGTCCCGGGAGTGGGGGGCCGCGGTGGGCGGCTGATAGGCGTGTTGGGGCGCGGGGCTGGGGCTTGCAGCGGGCTGCGGACGCGGAGTGGCCGTGGCTGTGGTTTGCAGTGGGACGTCTTGGGGGATAGGAGCCGTGGCTTGCGCTGGGATGTCGGCAGCTCAGGACGGGAGCCGTGGTCGGAACTGGGGTGCCTGTGTTGGGGAGCGTTGGCTGTGGTGTGCTTTGGGGCACGTGGGCTGGAGAGCAGGGGCTGTGGCGGGAGTCTATTTTGGGGGATAAGGGCTGCGAACTGCAGTGAGCTGAATGTGCTGGGGGATAGATGCTGTGGTTTGCAGCGACACATACGTGCTGGGAAGTAGGAGCCGTGGTCTGTGGTTGGGGGTAGGCGCCGGGGAGTAGGAGCCCTGCTTTTCGGTAGCGTGCACGCAGGCAGAGCACGCATCAGAGGATGGGGACCATGACGCCTGCGGTATGGTCCAGAAGCGTGCAGGCAGGCGGGCAGGGGGACTTCTGGTGAAGGCATGGCACTGCTTTTGTAGCATGTGCCATTGCTTTTGTAACTTAGCTGTTTGTGGTCCTTGTGTATCTGTGCGTAATTGGCTCTATCTACCCTCAGGGCTTTGCACGTACCTGTGCATGATGCTCAGTGCACCATTTTCCTGTGCGCTCTGTTGTCTGCCTGTAAGCGCAATTTGTGTAGTAAGCCGTCTCCGCCCCAGGCTGTCACGGATAATGAGCTCTTTTCTGGGCTCGGGGTGTGCTGGACAGTCCTGCGTATGGGGTTTGTGTGGTTGTGTTCTTGTGTCCGGGCCTCAGCTTGCAATTTTGCCGGTCCCTGATGCCTTGAGGAACCGCTGGAAAAGTGAGAGTCTGCCACTCTCCTGCTCTTCCAAAACTGGGTCAAGGAAGCAGGAGACTCCAGAGCTGGGTTTGACTGCACAGGTCCTGGTACCCATGACTGCCTGTGGATGCTCCTGTAAATCGGGATGCCAGCGTGAAGGGAGCGATGGATTTAAGCACATAGGATTTAAACAGGAACCGGACCTGCTGTTTCTTGCCTTGATGTCTGTGGACAGGGACCCTCAAAGCCTGCAGTGATGTAAGGGTTACATCTCTCTGGCATCTGTGAGAAACATAGCCAAGCATGAGGCCAGCTTTGCAGCCGTACCTATAGCAAGGCACGGTGGGAAAACGTCTTGCTGCGTTAGCAGACGAGGCGTTCTTTTAGCTCCTGTGTGTTTGTGCCAGAGCCTTGGGTTGTAAGGAGAGGAGCTGAGGACTTGGGCGCTGACCTCTGCAGGGCTCTGGTCTCTTGGATTAGGTCTTCTGGAGGGTGCCTTTTGCCCAGGATGTGCAATTGCTCTTGGTCAGCGTCTGCTGGGCTGGCCAAGCGATGCTTGCTGCAGCCCTTGCGGATGTGGATGTTGCACAGGACCCCCGTGCCCTGAGAGCACGAGAGCGGGAGCTAGAGACCGTGGGGCTGCGGGACTGTGCCTGAGGCGCAGTGTGTGGTGTGTGCGTTGCTCGCATGCAGGCGGTGAGGCTTGGGGCTCGACTTGCCTGGGAACAGCGTGGGGGCAGGAATGGCTCCTACATGGGGCACGGTAGGGTCTTCCCCCCCCCCCCCGAACTTTATAAACTTCACTAAAAACTTTCGTTGTCATTCTGTCTCAATAGTGACATGTGGATAATGGGGGCAACACGTAACAAGTTTCCATAAGTTCTTTTTATACTAATGCTTAAATGCATGACAAAGTTCTTGTGCATTTTGCACCTGCACAGCAGCCCTCTGTGGAGATTTTGCTGACTATGCCAAACTTGCAAGGTATGGGGCGCAAGGGGCTGAGGGCAAAAAAGGGCACAAAGGAGAATATTACACGGTCCTTTTTTCAGATAATAACCGGTTTTTTTTTCCGTTGTACAGCATGTTACACCTAAATATTCATGTAACACCTAAGTATTCTTAATATTGTTAGTATTATGCTATGAATAATGCATATCTGTACTGTTTGTGGTTTGTACCGTATTGTTCACCTAAACCACTGTTGTGTTCTGGAGGTGCACACGAACAGACACACAAGCAGCCCACTACAGAATATTCTGTTGAGATTTCTACTGGCTAAAAATTATTACTGCTGCCTCCGCACAGGAGTGCGTAAGTGCATATGCAAATGGTGAGGGACGCGTGTGCGAGTGGTGAGGAGCAGCGTACGGGCTGTGGGGGGGTGTGGGGTGGGGAGGGGAGCCGGGGTGGCAGGCTGGGCTCCCCTTCCTCTCTCGCAGAGCGCGGCAAAGCGGGTGTGAAGCTGGAGCATCCCGGTGGGGTGAGGCTCCCTGACGGAGGCACCGCAGGGGCCCCGGGGCGATGGCAAGCTGGCCCTGCACTGGAGCACAGCACGGAGCGCGTGGCCGCAGCGTGGCTTTGCAGAGCCGGGCCGGTGATGGCGTTTGGGGTAGGGCTGAGCTCTCCTGTGAGAGCCGGGGCAGGGGCACACGTGCAGCGGGGATGTGGGAGTGGAGCTGCTCCTGGCAGCTGCCTTGGGGACCAAGGAGTATTCCGGGGATGGGCTGCAGCTGGGAGGTCGTGTCTGGAGGGCCAGCCATCTGCCAGCGCGCCTGGCTCCTGCCCCGCTCTCCCTTTGCACAGGAGGCAAGGAGGAGCTGCGAGGGGAGCCGCGGGGCAGGGAAGGGGTCCCTCCCGGGGAAGCAAAGGGGTCTGGCCGTGCGCTGCCCCGCTCCGGCCTCCCCTGCCTGCCTCCTTCCCCAGCCCGGTGCCAACCGCTAGCCCAGGAGGTGGGATCTGGTGGTCCGGCTCTGCCCTTGGCACCAGGGACGCAAGGAGCAGGAGCTGCGGGGTGCAGCGGGGGCTCGGCCGCCTCGTGGGGCTGGCGGTGCTGTGGGGCGGGAATCCCCTCTGCCATGGCAGGCCTCGAGCAGGGGGAGGCCGTGCAGCTAAAACGAGTACAAAGAGTAAATTGCCATCCCACTCCTAAATGCAGCTGAGCTGCTGTAACTGTGACAACAGGCAAAAGCTCTGGTACATGAGTGTCTTGGCTCCTGTTGGCAGCGTGGGAAGGGGAGGCAGCGCTGGCTTTGTGGAAGTCTCTCAAGGATCAGCCCAAACTTTCAGGGGACGGGGTGTCTGTGCCGCGACCAGCAGTCAGGCTGCCCATCGTCGTGGGGAGCAGAACGAATGGGGCCTTTCGTAACCCGAGAAGCAGGTCGATCAGGAGACTCTTCTATCATTAAATATTGAAAGATCTTCTGTGGCAGCAGCACGTTCTCCCCTCTCTGACAGCAGCTCTGTGAGTTTGTGATTCTGGATGTTGTATGGACTCGGCTGTGACTGCGCGGGTGACTTTGGGTGGGGACGGGGCTGTGCAGAACCTGGGACGGTGCAGGGGGACTGACGGTGCAGGGGGACCATCGGTGCCAGCTTCTCACCACAGTGAGCCCCTCCCCAAGCAGCCCGAGCCCCCAGGACGTATGCAGGATGTGCGCCCCACAAACAGCCTCCTGCAGCCCTCCGTGGTGGGGCCGGGTGGTTGTGCTCCAGCCCAGCCCCTGCTTTTAAGGGGCTGCTCGTGCGGAAGGAGCTGGTTCTGTGCGTTGCTCTCTCGTGCTGAGGGGGATGACTTTGCGAGCTCCAGAACAGCAGAGAGACCTCGGTGGGCAGGGGTGGGTTTGGTGGTTGGCTGGGCCTTGTTTGCACCGAGAAACCCGAGGGTGCGATTTGGTTCAGGGCTGCGCTTCTCCCCAGGACAGGATCGATGGGTCCTGGGCTGTGTCCCACCTTTCTACAACTGCTCCCCTCCTTGGGGACTGCGGGGCTCCCTCCCCCAGGGGAGGCTGTCATTCCTGGCTTATTTAAGGAGTGGTTTAGACTTCCAGGTCTGGATTCTTCTGCTTTTTATAGACATCCTCAGGCAAGTGCAAAGAATGGCAGGAAACGCAGCGGCCCCGCAAGTGTTCAGCCCTGGACGCTATTGTTCAGCACTGGCGGAAGCCGGCCACAGGCAGGGTTGCTGGGGGGACCTTCCCCTGCCCGGAGGAGACTCAGTGGAGGTTCAGCCGTGTCCTTACAGAGTGATGTAATGTTTCCTGGCCTTGGTAGAAAGGGACTACAGCTCCCGGCATGCGTGGACATACAGGACATCGCATGCCGGGGCTCGGGGGCTGCAGGCTGTACCCCTTCCTCAATGCCTCCTGCTCCTCTGCAGGGTTGTAGGTGCCTGGAGCTGTGACAGGAGCCTGCTGGGACGTGATGGCCGTACTCGAGCTCGCCCTGACTGTCTGCTCACCTCCAGCCTGAGTCCCACAGGCGCGTGGGGACCACGTGGAGCAGCTGTGCCTGACCAGGCTGTGCCAGGCAGTGCCAGGCTACGGTGGCAATTTGGCTGTGGTGCGGTCAGAAGAGTGGCTGAGCTTGGTCTTGCACGGAGATGTGCAGTGGTGTCTGCCTGTGGCACCACAGCCCTTGGCCCAGGTTTGTGGCTGCCCTATTGCCGAGGAAGGCTTTCTCTGCATTTCTTGTCTGGAGCAGCTGGAATGGATTCCTTGACGATGCTTGTGAGAGGGACCAAGTGGCATTGTCCCTTTGCTGCACGGTCAGGGCCCCGGCAGACCTCAGGAGGCAGAAATGGGCACGTCCCCTCTGTACGAACCCTGGTCACAGGCATCTGTGTGTGCCCCATCTGCCGTATCATAACCCCACGGACGTCTCTCTGTGCAGAGAGGCATTCCCACAACCCTCCTGAGATAGGAGTCTCCAGATGGTTCCCAGCTCCCAGTTCTGTCTTGGGGACAGTTTTACTTCCACTGACTTGTCATTTCTGATCATGTCGTGTTTGTTAGGCTGCTGGGAACCAGCTTGCTGTGGTTACTGCGAGTCTGCAGTCCTTGCCTTTTATCCCTGAAAGGGAAGAAGCGGAATGAAAAGCAGGGAATCTGGACATTCATGATAAAAGAGTCAGACTTAGACAAGCGAAAGGCAGAATTGCCATTCATGAGCAAGAGGAATAACAGCCTCCCTGAGCTCTCCCTGCTAGTCTGAACAAGGCCCCTCTGGCTCCACAGACAGCAGGATCCTCCGGGACTGTGAGGGCTAGGATCCTGGCGGTGTGCAAGCTGCAGTCTAAATACATCGCAGATCATCTGCATAATTTATTCTTCTGTGAAGAGTTTAATTTATCAGGTCCAATAATAAACTCATAAATCTCCTTTGCCTGTTATCAGGGTTGGGAGAAGATGCTCATATTATAAGCATTTAATTTATCTCCTGAGCTGCTTCCCATGCAGATTGGTGCCTTTGACGTTACTGGATGTATATTCCCGTGGTTGACATTCCACCGGGCCCTCGGCACCTGAGGACAGAAAAGATGGTGCTCGAGAGACCCAGCTCAGGAGGAGGCCAGGAGGTTGTCGTGCTGGCCCAGATCTGCTCTGGAGGTCAGGGTGGGATGGAGACGGTGTGGACGAGAGCCGGGAGGAAGAGCCATCCTGCTGGAGATGGAGCAAGGCTGCTGCCGGTGCTGGGAGCCACTCTGCAGTTCAGAGCCACCCTTTTGGGACTGTCCTGCTGCCTGGCCCGCCTCTGGCACTGCTCGGGGCTGCAGAGGGGCAGCGGGTGCCGGGGGAGCTGGACCCGGCTGCCTGCGCTGGGGCGTGATCCAGCTGGCCGTCGGCAGGCTGCCGCGGAGCCTGCGGGAGGGGGCTGCACAGCCTCGCCAGATTGCTGCCGCTGGTAACTTCGGTTGGTATCCTCACCCACAGAAACCTCTAGATCTGGCTGGGAACTTGCACCGTTCTGGGCCTCAAGGGCTTCCCGCGGCAGTGAGCTACAGCATCTAGTTACGGGCAATGTGGAGAGGTATTTCCTTTTCTTAGTGCGAGATCCCACGACATTTTCCACTGCCCTCATGCTGTGAGATGAAAAAAGCAGAAGCATCGTCTCCTTTCTGCAGACTGTTCAGGATGTTACAGCCTTTTATCTGTGTCCCTTCTTATTTGCCTCCTTCTAAGGCAGCAATCTCCGCTCTTTCCTTTCACTTCTTATGACAGTTTTTCTTGCTCTTTGGTCATTCTTGCCTCCTGTTTCTGAGTCCCCTTGTTTTTGTATTTTCCCGGGGAGCCTTGGTGCTCAGTCCCGCACCCATTAGACGCGTGGGGCTGTGCTCAGGATGATGGCTGTGCAGGCACCTATTCCCCATATGCCCTCTTTCCCATTTCGCTCCCAGTGCTGCCTGCGCTGCCCCAGCCCTCCCATACCCGGGCGGATGGTGGTAAAGTGCAGCCGGTGCTTGGCTGGGTCGGGACAAGGTGCCGCTGGGGGCTCGCAGCTCGGCTTCCTGGGGTTGTGCCGTAGCTGTGCCAGCAGCCGTCACAACCCGGGGCCTTGGTGTGTATCTGGGGAAGGCGCCTGTGCTCCAGATGACTGCTGCACGTGTGTGGCTTGGTTAGCTGTCCGTCTGATGCCCATGTGGAGGCCCAGAGGGTGTGGAGCTGGGCCACCAGGCATGATGGAGTGTTCGGGTTATGCCGCCGTTGGTGACATGTAGCTGTAGCCATGCTGCGTAACTCCAGCCCAAACCCCCCGCGTCCCTGGGCTGAGGCTGCCTGGAGGTGGCCGGGTGAGCTGGGAGCACGAGCTGCTGGAGACACCTTTGGTGGACGGGGAGTGCCCGCTCTGCAGCACCACGCAACCCACCCCCTCATCCGAGCTTCCTAATTTCAGCAAACAAGTCTGCTGGCACTGCTGAGAGCGGTGGGGTGGGAGGGCTGGGGCTGGTCTGTGCCCCTGCCTGGCTTGGGACCATGCTCTGTGCTGCAGCGAGGGATCTCGGATGGTGCTTGAGTGGGAGGGAGGCTGTGCAGGTGTCCCAGCCTGTGCCACCCTGCGCTCAGGGTGTTACCCCTCAGCCCTAAGCCCTGCAAGGCGGTGCTTGCCGAGGTTTGATGTCCCTGCAGGCACAGCAGTCCCCTGCCCCACCGCCTGCCCTGCTCAGTCTTAGTATTCCCAGTGCTAAGGGACTGGAGAGAGACTCGGTTCACTGCGGTCACTAAATGTCCAAGCAGGACATGCACATGCCCTGTGCTATTTTGTTTAGGTCCTACAAAAACAGCTGTCATAGGTTTCCTCTGTTTTCGTGGCACAGGTGTCCTGTGAGCTTTTCTCAACAGAGGAGTCAATGGGGCAGTGGCAGCTGTGTCCGGAGCATCGTGCTACGGCCGCACTGGGACCTCAGCAGCGTCATTTTACAGGGAGGCACACAACAGCTGCTAAGTTTTCCAGGTGCATCGCAGTGTCTGTGATCCCTCTGCCTGTGGAGGCTGGAGTATATCTTATAAAGTCTTTAAAGCCTGGTGGCAGCCCAGCTGCCCGCGTGGCACACCGCGAGCTCTCTGCAAAAATGGGATCTTCGCTGCGGCCCCTTCCCCCCGCAGCACCTTGCACTTGCTGACACCAGCTGCAGCACAACAGGCGTGCTCCAAGAAATCCCAAGTCATACATTTTTAATTTTCTACAACAGAGCAGCCATTTCAGCCACTCACCCAGAAAGGATCTTTAATGAGAAGCGAGGAGAGAGAGCATGCACATTTCCAGCACATAAGAGAGCAGAGACATTATGGATACACTTTTCTCTTTTCCTGACTGCCTGTAGCTGTTCCTGAATTTAGCCTGGGGCACTTGCTGTGTCATCTGCTGGAGGTGGGCTCAGCTGGACCCTGGTCCCCTGTAGCTCATCCCGAACAAGAGGGTTGACCCTGTGGAGGAACTGACCCTTAGCATTGCTGGCATTTTAGCTTGAGCCTGCCTCTGCTCTCACGCTGCATCCTGCCCAGGACTCTGCCTGGGAGTGGGTGAGCCAGGGTGGGAGAGGCGCACAAGAATCCCGGCCGACCCGGGGTGGGAGAGGCGCACGGGGACCCCCGCCGACACAGGGCGGCTGCGTCCGCCTTCCCTGGCGCTCGGGCCCAGGCTGCTCCCTTGGGAAGCTGCATTGCCCTCGCACGTGGTCTCACCGAGCCGTGCTGCGGGGCCAGCGGAGGCGGGGGGCTGCCAGTCCTCCAGCCTGCCTGGGCAAGGGGCAGGGCCCCTGTGGCTCTCCTTGGGGGGCAGCAGAGGTGCCTGTCCACAGGGCGAGGGTGGGCTCACCCAGGCAGGAGGGCTCGGGGCGCGGTGCTTCTGCTTGCGCAGGGAGGCTAGGGACGCTCTGCTGTGTTGGGGCGGCTGGTGTTGGTGCAAGCCGTAGGTGACCTTGCCTCTCTCCCTGGTGTCTTGTCGGAGGTTTGCTCTGGGGATGCTCTTGTTCCCGGCCCTGCAGGTTCCACACCTCCCTGCTGTCCTGAGGCTGAATCTGCTGTCTACATGGGTGCAGCGTGCCCGAGGGCCGTGCGTGAGGTGCGCTGGACTGATGCTGTCCTTGCTCTCTGTTGTCCGCAGGTTGATGAAGAGGGAGTGCTGTGACCCCGTGCCCGTGACAGTCATTTCAGGTAAGCACTGTTCTGTCCTTCCCTTTCTGCCTTCAGAAACGCCCTGGGCCTCCCGACGGGAGGTGGTGGGGAGAGGACTCAGGCTGGTGAGGGCCCTGCAGCCTTTTCCTGGGAGGGGATGGCCTGTCTGGGGCAGCGGGGACGGGGACCCGGCTGTGGCGCTCAGGGGCAGCCGCGTGGGAGCTGAGGGCAGACACGGGACTTGTGAGGGCTGGCAAAGCATGGCGGGGCTCAGGCTGGAGGGGACAGGACGCGTTCAGGCAGGCTGCACGCGATGCGCAACCAGTTATGAGTCAGGGGTAGGTCGTTACCACATGACATGCTTTCAGGAGGCATCAAGAGGAGAGGTCCTGGGGGACACTGGCTAACCAGGTCTGCCTGGGCCCATCCGGCTGGGATCCAGGATCCCTGTCTGGGACAAGTACCACTGGTCTCGGAGGACGGGAGGGTTCCTGGGCATCACACTGGTGTGGGTGCTTCTTCCAGCCCTGGCTGCTCAGATGTTGCCTCATTCAGTGGGGCTTCTTCCTGCCCTGCCTGAGGGCACCGGACCCTTTGCGAGCGCTGCCAATTCCCGGTGCTGGCGTGGCTGGGGGACCGTGTCACCCCGCAGCTGTGCTCAGGGACTGGGTGCTGCATGCACGCTGCTTTACAGACCAGGGCAAGGTCTTGATGGGAGCTGGGTGCGAATGTGCGGCGTGTTGTGAAAGGCGTTTTCCATGGCCGCAGTGAGTCATTTAGGCTTTTGGTGCTGCCTCTGTGGCTGCTGTCAGGCTGGCACGAGGGGAGTTGCAGTGCCATGGCGTGAGGCCAGCCAGCTCCGTATGTGCACAGTGAACCCACAGCACCATTGCTGGCAGGTGCCAGAGCTCATGGTCCACGAAGGGGAGCAAAGCGATGGCGGGTGCCCCTACCCCAGGACGCCAGGCCGAGGGCAGGGGTGGCGTGTGCTTCCTCCCAGGGCACTGAATCGGTGTGGGCAGGGGAGGGATGCAGCAGCTTCTTGCTGTGCCTGCGGTAGGGCCAGAGCCTGGCACAGAGGGAGAAGAGAGCAGCCAGGGCTACGCTGGGGACAGGGAAGCATGAGGGACAACATGGGAGAGGTTAGCAGGGAAGCTACTGCCCGCAGCTGGCGGAGAAGCAGCTTGAGCTGTAAGACACAGCTGGAGAAAGGTGCGGGAGAGATGTCCCGTGGGAGTGGGAGATGGCGAATGACAAACGTCTGCCCGTGATCTGGGGCTGGTCTGTCCCCTACCTGCCTTATGTTCTTGGCTTGGTGGTAGGCCCAGTCTCCTGCCCTGAGTCGGGCACTGCCCCGGCCTCTGCGTGCTCCTCTGAACAGCCTTCTCTCTTCCCTCTCCACGGGGGTTTCCTGGGGCCCAGCAAGGACCCCAGCCCCTACATGGCATGGTACCGACTGGTTCCTGCTGATGACGGGTCTGGCTGACGCTGTTCCCGCTCCAGGTGCGCACACCTGGAGCGCGTCCCTGAGGGTGTGTTCCCACCTGCTGCTCGCCGTGCACCAGTGCGACCAGTGCTGCGGCTTGCAGAGGAGCGGGACTCCAGCTTCTGCCCCTGTCCCCAGGCTGTGACCTGCTGACCCCATTCACTGCAGACGTTTGCCATGTCCCACCCCAGGGCAGGGACGAGCTGAGAAGCGAGGGACACCCGTGCACGTGCACACCGTGTGGGGCTGGGGCTCGGAAAGTCCCAGCCTCACCCAGCCCCTTCTGCCTGTGCACGAGGCAGGCTGAGCTGTGGCGTGCAGCAAGCAGTCTATGTCAAGCTTCAGGGTGAAGGCTTGGAAACCGGAGGATGAAACAAAGGAAACATAAAATGCTAACGCACAAGAATAGTGGGTGCCTTTTCTGGCTTCAGCAGGCTCTTTTCAGAGCCTGCAGCTTCATTCCAGGACCTTTGAAATGCGTTGCCGCTTCACCTTGTAAATCCTCCAGATAACTCAGGCTGCCCGTGCAGGGCTGGCTGCGCTGCGTGGGCCGAGCCGCGTGGGCTGTGCTGCGTGTTTCCGTGCAGGGGCTGGCTGCGCTGCGTGGGCTGCGCTGCGTGGGCTGCGCTGCGTGTTTCCGTACAGGGGAGTCGCTGTGCCGTGCCGTGCCGTGCTGTGCCGTGCCTTGCTGTGCCAGGCGGTTCAGGGCTGGGGAGCTGCTGCGCTGCGAGGGGTGCTTCCCCGCAGGGCTGCAGGGCTGCGCCAGTTGTCTAAGCACCGGCTGCCAATGCAGGGCAGGTGCAGTCTTGGAATATGTGCGGTGGGGATGAATTGTGTTTGTACTGAGATGTGGGCATTTATCCAAGCCATTCTCCTGGCTTGTGTGTTCAATGAAGTCAGTCCCGCCTGGCCCCAGAGCACATCCGTGACTTGCAGGGCCCAAATCTGATTGCTGTGGCAGCATCATTTCTGAACACTTGCAGCAGATCGCTCCACAGAAGACAGCGCTCTGACCTGGTCCTCCTCGCTCTGCAGCAGAACAGCAGATCCCAGTGGGAGTGGGGCCCCGTGGAGCTGGGCTTGGCGAAGGCTTTGTTCCTAGCCCTGAAGGGGAAGGACCGTCCTTCCCTGCTACAGCAGGAGCCCAAGTCTGTGGGACACAGGGAGGCTTCTCAGCATCTGCGGGGGGCTGTGGCTGAGTCAGGAGCCTGGCTCAGTCCTGCCCCACTCTGTCCCCACTGTGGCCGCCCGGCGGGCTCCTGCCTGGAGAGTGCAGCGGCTCTGCCCTGTGCTGGCCCTGTGCTGCCTCTGCAAGGTGGGACGGGGCCGGAGGCAGGGCCGGGCAGGGGTGCAGGGAGGGGAGGGATGGGGTGCCTGAGAGGCGATTAGTGTCTCAGTCCCGGACAAACAGATGGAGGCAGCGTTATCCTATTACCTAAGGGCTAAGCGGGAGAAGCTGAGCGGTGTGTTCAGGCTGGCTGATCAGCGGGCGCTCTGGGCTCCTGCAGCGGCAGGATGTTTTTCTGGGGTGGCAGCCACCCCGACACCAGCTCTGGATAGTGTCTGCATCCGGGCAGCACCGAGTCCCTGGGAACAGGTCAGATATGCACTCCTAGACATGGGGTCAGCACTGGCAGCCCTGGACCCTGCGCTCTGCTGCTGGGGCCTGGAGCTTTGGCAGGGAGGCCAGGGCCCCTGCAAGGTTGGGGTGCAGGGGCTGTGCTGGGGCAGGGACAAGGCCATCGCAGGTGAGGCTGAGCGAGGGGATGGTGATGGGACCTCGCTGGTGGCGATGATGAGGGGGTGGTAGGTCCTGGCAGCAGCAGGGCTGTCCAGGTTGCTTCGCGGATTGTGTAATTCCTTGGGTTTCTTGCTTCTTGCTGTGTCGTGCTCCCCCTAAGCTGGAGCTGGGAGGGCGGAGGAATGGTATGGGACCGCAACAGGTACAGGGCAGTCCTGAGGTCTGGGCAGCCCTGCAGCTGTGCCGGATGGCAAGCTGAGCCAGCTTGGGCCATGGCATCGCCCCCGTATCGAGGGGCTGGGTGTTTACCTGGCTGTGCTGCTGCTGTGGGTCTGTGCCTGCTGCCCACTGTGCAGGGACACAGAAGTGCTTGCTGAGATGAGGGTGGGAGGTGTGGGAACCTAGTGCTTGGATTTACTTGTCCTTGGGCTGTACCACCTTCCTGGGCTGTGCTTACCTGCAGTTGTGCCCAGTGGTGGTATGGGGAGATGGAGGGAGTAGATGTGCTTTCTGCCAGCCTGTCCATGGTCTTGTTCCTCCTGGCTGTGTCCTCACGTGTGTCTGGCGCAGGCATGCTCCTCTCCTGCATCGGTGGGCTGGAGAGTGTGTGTGTGTAGGTCCTTATGCTCTGGCTCCACATGAGGAGCTGATGGGGGTTCAGTGACTTGTGGGATGGGAGGAGATGCCAGTCCATCCAGTGCACAGCTCCGGGCAGAGGTGTCTGTGGCCAGGCTGGTCCACGGGACTCTGGAAGGGTCTGACTCCCTGCTCTGGTCTTGGTGGTGATTTCCAACTGCTCTCGTGGCACTACGGGTGGTGCAGTGCCGCCAGTGAGGAGAGGTCTGTCCCTGTCCCCGCTGGTCCCGCACGGCAGTGTGACCCGCTGCCTGGGCGGGCAGCAGGCTGCAGCGCGGGCGCAGGATCGGGGACCCCAGCCGGGGTGCACAGGGCCTCGCACGTGCTCTGCGAGAGCGTGTAGCTGTGGTTACCAAGGTGACTGTGTTAAGTAATGTTCCTATGGCTACGCACTGCTTGTGCTCAGAGTTACTGCAGGGGAGTGTGCGAAGCCCCCAGGATCCCCGTGCCTCCCGGTGAGGCTGTTCGCATTGCAACCATCCCCTGGCTCCCGCTCTGGAGAGACCTTCCCGGGGTGTCACAGGCTGCATGGGCAGCCCTCGGTGCTGAGCTGCCCCGCGGGCCGTGGTCTCTGCTGGGCTCTGCAGACCCTGAGGGCCCCGGGCTGGGCGGACTGCACGCTGTCCCAGCCTGGGTCTCCATGCCTGGCAGGGAAGGACCTGCGGTTTGCAGAACACCCCTGTTGGGACAGACTTGGGGCAGGCCCTGCATGGTGATGGGGCTCTGGGGACACCCTCCCCACTACAGCAGCAGTCACCACATAGCTGGAGCCCTGCATTAATGGTGCCAGCTCCTGTGAGGTGCCTTACGGCACCTGGAGCCCGGGGATCCCAGCTGTGTCGCAGGGGAATAGGTCCTGCAAGCTTCAAAGTCTTCAGCCACCTCTGCCTTTCCCCAGGCTCTGCTCCTCCCTTCAGCCAGGTGCACCCTGAGGTGGGGCCCTGTGGGAACAGGCTGGGGTGCTGCATGGCCTGTGGGGCTGACTCCGAGCGTGCGCTACACAGGGAAGGGTGAGGGCAGCCCGGGAGGAAGGACTGCAGGCACTGATGCTTTGCCAGGAACCAGGACAGATGTCGGAGGAGGCTGCAGGGCAGGAAGCAATGGGGACTTCCCCATCTCTGATGGAGAAGAGCTTGGGGAGAGCTGAGACGTGGGTCAGTTGGAAAGGGAATGTCTGGGATTTGTACTGGAGTGAGCCCCGGCTGGGAGGCTCGAGGGACTGTCCTCACGTGGGCAGTGTCCCAGTGGTGCTGACTGTGGCCAGGGCAGCCGCTTGCATCTTGTTGCTGCTGCAGGAGCCTGGAGCCCCACACAGAGATGTTCTCCTTGGGGACAGTCAAGGATGTACAGGGCCCAAGGAATAAGGCTGGGATGCTCAAACCCAAAATTGCCTGAGAGTTAGCTGTTCCTGTGCTAGACCAAGAGCTGGCTGACCAAGAGGGTGGGGAAACAGCCGGAGTGCCAGCAGCAGACCCTGTGGAGGTGGGCGTGTGACAGAAACCTGGATTTAAGAGGCCACATGTATGGCCAGGGCTGTGTTTGCGGTCTGATAGGGCTGGGTTACAGACTTTCACAGAATCACAGAATCACTACGGTTGGAAAAGACCTGTAAGATCATCAAGTCCAACCATCAGCCAACACCACCATGCCCATTAAACCATGTCCCAATGCCACGTCCACACGTTCCTTGAACACCTCCGGTGATGGTGACTCCACCACTTCCCTGGGCAGCTTATTCCAGTGTTTCACCAGTCTCTCAGTAAAGCAATTTTTCCTAATATCCAGCCTGAACCTCCCCTGGCGCACCCCAGCTCCTCATTCCTGTTCTTGTGTCATTGTCCATCGCCACTTCTGGTGTGTGAGCTGCTCCTGCTAAAAGCCATCAGGGCAAAATGGGCTTGGTTTTCACCTGGGCCAGCTCCCTGGGCCAGCTGGTAGCATGGGCTGCCTGTGTGTCTGCAAGTCCGGCCCAGGGGTGGAAGTGAGTGCACAGGGGTGGGGGCAAGGACCACACCATTGTGTCCCAGCTTTGCCAGTAAAACGCCTGTGTGGTGCAGCCTCAGCATGCACGTGCCGTCCTGCCCGCCAGACCAGTGTCCTACCTGCCCAGCTTGCCAAGGGCAGGGGGTACGTGGCCGGCCAGTGGGCAGGGCTGAGCCTGGCAGTGGCTGTGCTGCCCCAAGCCACAGTCAGGGCTGTGTGGCCGGTGCCTGGCACCGGATAGCACTGTACCCCATGTAGGGAACACAGGGACAGAGAGAGGGTTTGCTGGTCTGTGCTCCTTCCTCCTGGCTGGGACCAGCCAGTGGGTGCTGCTCCTCCACCATGGGGGCCGGGAGTCCTGGCTGGGGCTGTCGGCTCCTGCTCTGCCTTGCGCAGGCTGGCCGGGAGCTCTGAGGGATCTGGCTCCTTCCCACAAAGGGGGCAGTCCTGTGTCCCCCATGGGGCGATGGGGCAGGGATGGGGTGGTGCGGCCGTGTCCTGGAGCTGGGGACGCACGACGCTGTGGGAGGTAGGCAGCCGGCAGTCCGTGGAGGGCTGTGACCTGCAGGAAGCATAAGTGTTTTGGGCCAGGGATTACCACCGTCTGTCCTGTTGACCTGAAGAGTCGGCTCCAGCTGGGACAGTGGCAGGAGTGAGCAGAAAGCCTTTGCTTTGGCTGAGTGGGGCTGCCCCCGGGCCAGGCTGGTGGGGAATTGGTTCCTGTGGTTTTGTGGTGCTGCGCTTGCTGGTGACCAAGCACCGGGTTCCTCTCCTGCAGCAGTGCGCAGCAGACGTAGGCAGGCAGTGAGGGGCTGCAGGACTGCGGGATAACTCTTAAGGACAACTCTTGGGAACCCCTGTGCCAAAGACTATTGCCCCAAACTCTGCAGACAGGATCTCCTACAAATCACCACCAGCCATGCACTGCAGCTGCCTCCACATGTGCATGTGCTGGGGGAGTTCAGGGGTGCCCCTGCCTCTTTGCTGAGCACTCGGAGACACAGATGGACCCCGGTGTTCCCGGGCCTGTGCTGCGTGGGCATAGGATGCTGCTCACTGGGGTCAGCACTGCTCCGCTGTCACCCCAGGAAAGCCAAGCGCTGGTGCAGCGGGTTTGCTCCCAAGAGTGATGCGTTGCGGGACTTGGCCTTTAATTGTCCGCACATCCCCAGTGACCCACTAACCCTGGCAAATGGAGAGAGGGAAAATCAATTGGCAGGAGAATTACCCATCAGGCCCTGTAGGACACTGCGGCCACACGCAGGCTGATCAATGAGCACCGCTCCCTCTCCTCGTTAGCTCTGTGCATCCTGACGCTCCGTCTGGGGCCACAGTCAGCACAGTCCTGTGCCTGCCCCTGCCTGCATGGGTCAGTTCTGGAGGACACGGGCAGTGGTGGCAGAGGACAAGGTTGGGCTGGTACAGAGTGCTTTGTGCTACCTGTCACGTGGGGCTGGGACAGAGCCATGGCAAACAGCAGGGCCGACTGACCTGCTTGCGCCCAGATAAGCAATGAGGACGGCTCCGGCATCACGGAGCCCTAGCTCTGGGCAGGGCCCTGCCTGGCAGCCCCGAGCACGGAGCTGGCAGGGTACCAAGGACCAGCCCTGGGTCAGTGGGAAGGTGGCCCGGGGGAGCCCCAGACTCCCGACACCCCACGCAGGGCACTGAGCTCAGGCCTTGTGGTGTGGGCAGAGCAGCACAGTCCCTCCCGCTCCCCGTCCCCCCCCGCGGAGGCCACCGTGCCTTCCACAGCGCCTGCAGCCATCGACCGTGCATTCCAGCTGCAGCCGCAGCCACCCCTGGTAAATCAGTAACGTCTGGCCTGTGCGAGAGGACGACTCTGCTTGTCCCATGGGCATTGCCAGCCAAGCGAAAGCGGACGCTCCCCGATCCTTTGAGGTGAGGGCTTGACTCCCTGCAGTGGCGCGGGAGGGCTGGGGGCTCCGGGCAGGGCTGTGAAACATGGCCCAGGGCTCTCCAGTCCTGGGAGGACTCGGGGGGTGATGAGGCTCTCTGGTCCTGGGAGGACTCGGGGGGTGACGAGGAGCTTGCACAGCACCTGGCACACAGAGCTGGGGCCAGGCTCGGTGCCATTGCAGGAGCAGAGCCTGGAGTGCCGTGGGAGCCTCTGGAGCAGGCGTCGGGTCCAATCTCTGGAGGGGCAAGCATTGCCTGGGGCTCCGTGGCTGTGTCTGCAGGGTCTGGCAGGGCAGGGGCGATGCTGGTGCAGGTGGGTGGACGTGCTGCCTTGTCCTTGGTGCAGCTGCCTGGGTGCTGATCTGGAGTAAGTCAGGTGAAGTCTGTCCTAGTTGGTCCTTTCGCTAACAGCGAGGCAGAGGCAGAACCCCAACAGCTCGTCCGGCCACAACCGTGACAGCCCCAGCATGCAGGGCCGTTCCCAGTGATCCCGGTAGCGACAGCCCTGTGTGCTGCTCTCCACACCCACCCCGGCAGCGACACCCCAGCGTGATGCCAGATGTCCCCTTGGCCCTGACTTGTGATGCTGCTGTATCCACCCACAACCCCAGTGCGCGGCGAGGAGCCCTGGAGCACAGGGACCTGGTGCCCTGCTGGCGTGCGGCCGTGGAGGAGAGCTGGGCTGTGTGCTCTTCTCCCACACATCAGCATGACCCAGGTACCTGCTCCCAGCCGAGTCGGTGCTGCACTAGCTGTTGCTCCCTGCCGTCCCTCCCAGGAAAGCAGCACTTGTGCTAGAGAGCAGCTGCCTGCTGCCTCCTGTACCATGCCCGAAGCGCCAGCCCAGGCGCACCTGGGGATGTGGTGAGCCAGATGCTCCCATGCTTGCGTGTCTCAGGGGACCCTGTTCCTCAAAGGGCCAGGCCTTTCGGGAGCGACAGAGTCACTGGGTGTGTGAGAGGAGAGGCGAAGCCCACGGCAGTGCACCAGCAGGCTCGCTGTGCATGGGAAAGCAGGCGCCGGAAAGGGGAGGGAATTTAACCCTGGTTCAGACAGGGAAAACTGCCAGTCCCAGGCAGGCTGCCTTGCTTGCTGTAGTAGACTGGTGCTTGGAGGTTTCTGCAAGACTGTGTGGCTGGGTGCAGGTTAACCCACTCAGGTGTTTGTGGCTACGATGCCTGGGTGGCTAACAGCCCCTGCAGAGGAAGAGGCAGGAGGTGGGCAGTTCTGCTTTGTCCCCATGCTGAGACTTGCAAGATCGCCCTTGATTCTGGAAAGATGGTTGCTGTTGCTTTTGAGGTGTTAGCTGTTATTATCCTTGTTTCGTTTCCAATGCTCCCTACCAGACTGTTAGCATCCGTGGGACTGCTGCTGGGGCGGGAGCTGATACCTGCCTGCGGTGCGCACTCCGGGTGACAAGGCTTCTGAAGCCTGGAAAGGCACGAGCCATGCACAGGACTCCTTTGGAAGTGCGTTATTTTGCGTCCCAAAGTATGAATCCAACCTGCGACCGGTCCCTGTGACCGGGGCCCCTCCTGAGTCTGTCCGTCCCTCCAAGCGTGTCCCTGGGGGAAGGGGTCTGCCATGCAGGAGGAGACGATGTAAGTGGCACTTGTTTAGCCTGCAAAGTGAAGTCTGAGTGTGGATCTAATTGCTGCCTGTGATGTGTATATAAATACTTACATAAACAAAGGAGGAGAGAAGAGCTGCACAGGCTAACAGACAATGCTGACGCAAGAGTAGGGTAAACTAGCCGTGAATGTGTGGGCTAGAAATTAGGCCATTTCTAACCATCACAGCAAAGAAGGGTCTGAAACAGCTTTCCAGGAAGAGGAGAGCGAGCGAGAGCAGACCTGGAGGAAGGAGTTTGGCAAGAGGATTTCAGACGTGGCGCCTGGGGTGCCAGCAGCCCTGTCCCTGAGGATGGAAAGGGCAACCTGCCACCCTCCCACAGCCAGGCCCTGGGCTGCTCTGGCTCCGCAGAGTGCTGGGCGCTCGCCCCAGGCTGCAGGACCTAGTGGCAACGCTGACAACGGCCGCAGGTCTTTGCACCCCTCTCTGGGCTTCCTTTGGCTGCGCCAACCCGCTCTTCACCCTGGCACAAGACAGAGCGGCAGTGCCTTCCCTCCTCCCCGGGGAGGTGCCAGCTTCCCCTGTCTCAGGAGCAGTTCCAGCTGGCACCCCTGCTGCCCAGTGCCTTGGGTTCTTCTTCCTGCTCTCATCATGCCCTGGGGCTGCTTGTCTTCTTCAGATCTTGCCTGTTGCACCTTTCTAGGTCCCACCACCGCAGTGCTAGCACTGCACGTTTCCCAGGATTCTCCCAGCCGGGTGCCTTCCTTCCAGAAGAAGAGTAATTCCATGATGCACCGAGTGACGGCCATGGTTCTGCATTACCTCTAACCCGGGGGGACCTGGAGCCCCGATGGAGAACTCTGAAGATGCCAGAGCAGTGTTCAGCAGCGTAGCGTGGGATGATCCCCGTGGCATGGCTGCCCTTGACAGAGGGATTTGTGGGAGACGGCAGGGAAGGTGGCTTTGACTCTGTAACACCGGGAATGGTGGAGAGAGGGACGGGCTGTCAGGGAACGCTGTTTCTCACAGCATAAGAGGTAAAGGTGGCTAGACTTTATAACCTCTTGTGAAGGCTATTGCAAAGAGTATTTGGAAATCCAAATAAACTGCTCTACTCTGGGTTTCACTTACTGGTGCGCCTGGTGGCATGTGCAGGGAGCTCTACTAGGCTAGTGAGGCGTGACTTTCTTCGATGGAAGCATTACTGATTTGCTCCTGTCACTAGAAAATCTTCTTGAAAGATTTTATAACTCTCTTTGATGATTTTTCATCAGTTTTTCCTGGTGTTAGAATAAGACTCATTGGATTATAATTTCTAAAATACTCAACTTGTATCTTTTTTCAAGATAAGTGATTTTTTTCCTCAGCAGAGAAGTTGATTTAATAAGAGAAAATGAATGTGAATGACTCTGCAAGTCTGTAATGGGGGTGGGGGTGGCCAGTGCATTTTTCCAACCATTCACAGTTGTGTCTTATACATTGTTGGGAACTAATGAGGTACCAGAAGATTGGGGAAAAAAGCAAGAACAATCCTGACAATTACCATCTGGAGCATTTAATTTCTTCCCCTAATGAAATAACAAGACGGAAAAAAAGGAAAGAAAGAAAATCAATGAATGGCAACAGTTGAACAGAACTACAGGCAGCAGACCGCAGGCATGGGCTCAGATGGGTGCCGCTGCCAGGCTGGGCGGGGGAGATTTGCCCCCGAGAGGCCACGGGCCGGAGCCACCTCTGCCCGCCGGGACACCCTGGTTGCAGGACTGCTTTAGGGGGTGGGTCCTGGCCCGCTCCGTTTGTTGCCGCAGGGTGGTACCTGAGGGTGGCTGAAGCTGTGCTGGCTGAGGCGGCACGAAGGGACGGTTGTGGCATTGCTCTCGCTTAATTCCCTGTGCGGCGGTGTGTCAGAGGGAGGAAGGCAGCGGGTGGGAGCCAGGGCCCTCTGCGGCAGCGCATGTTCAGAGGAAAGCTGTAGCATTTGGGGGTCTTGTGCAGAACGGTGCCCGCTGTCAGCGAGGCGTGCCCCTGCCTGGCACGGGCATGGCTCTGGAGAGGTGATGGGCAGAGCTCGGGATCCCTCCCCAACGCCTTCGGGCAGACGGGTCTGCATCTGAAGTATGGCAGCTGCCAGCCTCAGGGAGCAATCCCAGGCCAGGGCCTTCTGACACGGGCCCTTCGTTGGCCCATCTCCCAGCCTTGCCTGGTGGCTGGTGCATGCACAGCGTCTTCCGTTCAGACCCGGCTTCCCTCAGCCCTGCTTCCTCCGCCGGGGCAGCAGCTGTCCAGATTTGAGACCACGGGCTCTCAGGGTCGTGCATGGGTCGTGATGGGTCCTGCTGAGGGTCGGGTCTGCGCAGTCCCCCTCCTGCCCTCAGCGCCTCGCCGCGGGGTGCTGGGCGCTCCTCAGGGGCCAGCCGTACGCTGTGCCTCCTGGTCTTGCCGTGTCTCAGTATGCATGCGAGGACGGCCCAGCCTCCCTAAACGCTGTGCCACCCTCGCCTGTCCCCCGGGACCCCAGCACGCTGCTGGTGGCAGACCGGGAGAGGCCCCGTGGACCTGCACTCACGTGGCTGCAGGTTTCTCCTCTCGGCCTCAAGCCATTCGGCGTGACTCTGCCACGTGCAGGCCAGGGCTGCTGGCTTCCCAGTTCAGACTTTCCGAGTTCCCCTCTCTGGCCCTTTGTTTAACGGACACTTTTGCCATCTCCCTTCCTGACCACTATTACTCCTTTGTCTTTTGTGCTGTGAGAGACCTCAGCTGGCGGCTCCTTCTTGGATGTTTGTGACTCATGGTCGTTTCATCCACGTCTTCCCCTCACCAGCCCCACCTCGACCCTGCTGTCCCTGGCTCAAAGCCGCAGAGCCCAGCCTATTCCCTGCAGCCCTTGCTTTTGCCAAGTGGCCTTGTCTGCCTCAAAGCCTCCATCCCTTCGCCTGGGACCTGCGAGCTGCTCGGCCCCAGCACGGGCTCTGCAGAGCTGCAGTTCTGATGCACCTCTACCTGGGGCCTGGACAGATGCAGCATGGGGTACGCTGTGTGCTCCGCGGAGCAGGAGGCTTTCCAGCGCCGCTAGTCTCGTCTCCTCTTGCCCCAGGGCCCTGCTAGAGAGCTGTTCTCTGACCCTGGGGAGACACAGCAGGAGAGGTGCTGCGCGACAGGCACCCTGGAAAGGCATGGTTTTGGCCGCCTTTGCTGCCGGGCAAGAATGTTTTCTCATACCTTAGGGAGGGACTGGTTGGGATGACTGAAACTGTCATGGCACTGCGTCCTCCTGTCTGGGCACAAAGGCTTGACCCATGCCAGGGTGGCACCGAGGGGCTGGGGCGACAGGAGTCCGGGGTGCAGGGGAGGCTGCAGACTCCCTGGTCCTTACATCTGTGAAGCAGCAGCAGACAGACGGGGCCTGTGGCTCTCCAGCACAGGGGTGCAGGTGTGGATCAAAGGAAAGGAGGAGCCCAGAGACCGGCCGGTTGCTCCTGGGCTGATCTCATTGTTTGTCGTGATCAAGCCGTGATTTCCGTTCTGGGGCTAGTGCCACGGAGTTGCAGTGCTTGTGCTCCAGGACCCGTTAAGACTCCCCCTGTGACCCCGAACTTCCAGGTCTGTGGATGCAGCCTTTTCCGCCTGTCTCGCCTGTTACGCTGGTGCAAGGCATTTGCAGCAGACGCTGTTCCAGTTGGGAGAGTTGCTTGGGGCCGGCCGCCCTGGCAGAGTCAGGCTCTCACTGATGCCTGCCTTGTGCAGTCCCTCGGCCTCAGGGTGGGAGGGCCGAAGGAAGAGCCATTAGTCATTTCCTGGACAGATCCAGGCCATACCGTAAATCTCTCCAGCTCTCAGTGGTTTGGGGGCTATTTCTGTTTGAGGATTGTCACGTAGATTAAAGCCTTGAATCCCAGCCAGTGACGGACCGGACACAGTCCCATGCACAGTCCTGCAGGGCTCAGCCCAGCGTCCCATCTGCTCTTGGCAGGGCAGTCACTGGCTTGTCCCTGCCTGGGAGCAAGGGCTTGACCTGCTGGGCAGGCAGGGTCCTCCCGGCTGTAATTAGCCCTCACTGGTGGGGGGACTGGCAGAAACGGCAGCCCGTGGTGGTGGCTGCTTGCATCTCTGCTCTATGGCGGAGCTACCGTAGCTGTGCCTGCCACCACTCCAGTGTGTGCACATGTGGCTTCTCTGAGAGTGAGACGGGTCTCTGGGGTGGAAACACAGGTCAGCTGTCCTCCCACTCCCAAAACTTTGGCACAATGGCACTGCTGCATCCTGTTGTCCAAGTACGAGCCAGTTCGGGAAACCCCTGGCAGACAGCCCCAGCTCCTCGCCCGATGGGCTGGTGGAGGTGCTGCTGGAGCCTGCAGCCCAGGGGCCAGTCTGGCTCTTTGCGGGTGTGCAGAGACGTGCTGGGTGGCGACCGCCTCCGAGCAGGGGTATCGGGGGCCTCACAGCGAGCAGTGCTCCAGCAACTGCAGGATGAACAGTTTCCAGGGCCAGAACCAAGACCTTTCCCTGTAAAACCCAGAGACAGGCAGGGTGCTGAGCCCCGCCGAGTCACAGCTGCTTGTCCTGCTGATGTCCAGCCTCCCTCATGAGTCCCGCCGGGCAGATGGGGAAGGAGCCAGGCAGGCCCTCAAGATATGTTGGTGCAGATGTGGAGACAGAGGATGAGGGTTGCGGATGGGGAACAGGGCCACGGGGACAAACTGCAGGTGGTGGTGTGGAGAGAAGACAGTTGATCAAAGGAGCAGAGCAGGCCCCAGAAGCTGGGACAACCCGTCCTCTGCCCCAGGGCGCTGTGTCCAGACCCTCTGTGCTGGCCTTGGCGTGTGCACTGCGCTCTGAGCCCTCCCCGGGCGAGCAGAGGCTCTGGGTGTCCACGCGCCCGGGATGGGGTAAACCCGGGGCAGGTCCATGCTCTGCTGCCAAGGTGAGGGAGGGTCCCTTCAGGGTGGCTGGTGGGAGTCACTGCCATGCGGGCTGTGCCCTCTGTGGGGGCCGGGGACGGCGTGCAGCGGCAGTTGGCCCTTGCGGGGAGTGGGGGGGCACTTGTGGGGATCCCTGCATGGGGTGAGGTCCCATGTAGGGTGGGGGTGCTCCTCTGCAAGGCCCTCAACAGGAGGATCCCTGAGGGGGGGTGGGGGGGGTGTTCCCAGAGTCCCTGCTGCCGGGAACACTGTGGGGGTCCAGCTGCGAGATTCCTGCATGGTTGGTTGGGGGTTCCTCAGTGAGAACCCCGAGATGGGGATCTCTGGGGGGGGCAGTCAGGGGTCCTGTACGAGGTCCCTGAGGGGGGTGGCCTGGGTGGAGTGGGGGGTCCCCACCAGGTCCCCGAGTGGAGTTTGGACGTCCTCCGCTGGGTCCCTGCCGGTGGATGGTCCTTGCCGGGGTCCCCCTGTGGGGTCCCTGCGGGGGTGCCCCTGAGCAGTGCGGGGGTCCTCCGCCGGGCCCCCGCCGGGGGACGGTCCCTGCCGGGGAGGGGGAGGTCCCGCGGGGTCCCTGCAGGGGTGCCCGTGAGCAGTGCGGGGGTCCCCCGCCGGGGGACGGTCCCTGCCGGGGAGGGGGAGGTCCCGCGGGGTCCTTGCAGGGATGCCCCTGAGCAGGGCGGGGGTCCTCGCCCGGGCCCCCGCCGGGGTCCCTCCGCGGGGTCCCAGCCGGGGGACGGTCCCTGCCGGGGTCCCTCCGCGGGGTCCCAGCCGGGGGACGGTCCCTGCCGGGGTCCCTCCGCGGGGTCCCAGCCGGGCTGCCCCCGCGGGTGGCGGCGGCCGCGCTCACCGCCTCTCCTCACCCCGCAGGGCCCCCGGGCAGGCTGTGAGCGCGGCCCCCGGTGCCGGTGCCGGCCGCCCCGCCGCGCCGCACGGAGCATGCCTCTGAGCCCCGCCGGCAGCAAACATGAGAGCCCGGAGTCGCCGCCGCCAGAGCCGCCGCCGGAGCGACAGCCCCGCGCCGCCGCCGCCGCCGCCGGGGAGCCGGGCGCCGGCCTGCGGGAGGAGACGCGGCTCGACCCGGCCCGGGGCCCCGGCGGGCCCCGCTCCCCCAAGCTGGCGGCCCCGGCGCGCATGGAGGAGCCCGCGCCCGGCGCCATCGTCGTCCGCATCGGCATCCCCGACCTCCAGCAGACGGTGAGTGCCCGCCCCGGCCCCGGCCCCGGCCCCGGCCCCGGCCCCGGCCCGCCCCGCGCCCCCGACCCGGCCCGGCCCCGGCCCCGGCCCCGGCCCCGGCCCCGGCCCGCCCCGCGCCCCCGACCCGGCCCGGCCCCGGCCCCGGCCCCGCTCCGCGACGGCTGCCGCCCCGGCCGCCACCCGGCAAACTTCGCAGCGCCGCGGGCGGGGAGGCGGCGGCCACGGGCCCGGCAGGACGGCTCCCCGGTGCCCCGCTCCCCGGTGCCCTGGCTCCCCTTTGCTCCGCTCCCCGGTGCCCCGGCTCCCCCTTGCCCCGCTCCCGGTGCCCCGGCTCCCCACTGCCCCGCTCCCCGGCTCCCCGCTCCCCTTTTCCCCGCAGAGCCCGGCGGGGACGCGGGCGGAGCGGGCCGGGCAGCCCCGGCTGCAGCGCTGCCTTTCCGGGGCGCAGCCCGGCCGGGGCGCTCCGGGGCCCCCGGTGCGGCCGCAGGCAGGGGCCGCTCCCGCCGCCGGGGCCCCGCACCGGCCCGGGACCGGGCTGCGCTCCGCCGCCTGCCCCGAGCGCGGGGGACATCGGGGCTGGGCGTGGGGAGCGGGCGCAGCTCGGGAGGCTCCAGCGCCGGCACGGTACCGGTAGCAGTACTGCTCCAGCACTGGCTCCGGCACCGGGATTGGCTCCGGCACCGGTACCGGCTCCGGCACCGGTACCGGCTGGGCCGGGCTGCGGGAGCACGGAGCCGCAGCGCTGGGCACTGACGGCCGCCCGCTTGCTGGCGGCGTGGGCAGGCAAGACCGGGCAGGGTGTGCGGGCAGCAGGGCTGCGCCGAGCCGGGTGTGGCTGCGCGTGGGCTGCGCACCGATGCCAACGTGGCCGCAGCGGGTTCAAGGTGTCAGGCCCAGGCGCAGCACAGCAGGTTGCGGTGAGTGCTGGGCGAACCGCTGCGCCAGACGGGCAGTGCAGCAGGGTGTGGTGTGCCGGGCCACGGCGCCGGTGCCACAGGCAGGACATGCAGGTGTGACCTGCCGGGAGCGGAGGTGTGACACAAGAGGGCACGGGCGTCGTGGTGTGTCAGCCGGGGCGGTTGTGACGTGCGGCAGCACACGTGGCACGGAGGGGCAGAGGGTGGCATGGTGGGTGGTTACCCCTGGGCACAGCGGGAATCTGGCAGGGCACGGTGAACCACGGAGGGTGTGGGGTGGCTGTTGCAGGGCGGGGCAGTGCTCAGGATCACCTGGGGAACTGGGTGCTTGGGGGGAGTGAGAGCTTGGAAACAGCCTGGTCAGTGCAAGGGAAGAAGTTCACTGAAGGGCAGGGGTTAACCGTGGCCCTAACAAAGAGTGCTCCTTAGAGGTGGCTTGCCTGGGGACGGGTGGGCTGCGAGGCACAGGGAGCCTGTGCTTGGGGACGAGGAGATGGGGGCAGGAGAGGGGGTGCCCCTTGGGGATGAGGGGTGGGGGGAGATGAGGAGACAGAGAGAGTTGGGGTGAGCAGAGTGTTGCTGTGGCTGGAGGGGACTTCCCCCCCTCTTCAGTGGGGAAGGAGTTCTCTTTTGGAGACTGGCGTGGGGGTCCCGCTTGGTGATGGAGGGATAGCAGCTGGGGCCGGAGAGCTTGCTAGAGGACAGTGGCGCTGGGGCTGAGGGCCAAGCACTTGGGGCTGAGGTGCTGGCACGCTCACAGGCACAGCTCTGCAGGCTCAGCTGCCAAGCGCTGGGGAGCGGCAGAGGCAGGCGAGGCAGCGCTGCCTTTGCTGTCGAAGAACCGGACAGACGCTCTGCTCTAGCGAGGACTGACCTTGTGCTGCAGGAAGGGCTTTATACCCCCTCACTGCCACCCGAGCCCCTGCTGGGGTTGTGAGCAAGGCTCTTGGGGACACCGTGTCTGCTCTTTCCCTTCACTGCTGTATTAGCCCCAGCACATCAGCTCCTCCTCCGTCATCCCTGTCCACACCCACCCCCGAGCTGATATAGAGGCCCAGGTCTCATCCTGCTCCAGCCCTCACCCCAGATCCCGCTGTGTGATCAGCACGGGGCAGGGTCTAAGGACTGTCAGTGAGGGCCCTTGCTCTGCGCATTGCCATGGTATCCACCCCTCTGCTTTGCTGTTCTTGGGCACCCCTCTGCACCTCCCTTCCCTGTTTTGGGAGTGTGCGTGGGCACTGGAGGAAGCAGCGATGCGATGGTGTGTTGTAGCCCCCCACCCCCTTCCTCCTTACAAGTCCTCCACTGCAACCAGGGGATAGTCCCAGAGTCAGAGTGAAGCAGCTCAGACTTGGCAGACGCTGGAGGGAATGGGGCACTTCATGCAAAGCAGAGCATCTTTGCCTGTGTAAAGTAGGAATTTCCCTCCCAGAGCTCCCTTCCCCAAGGGGCAGATGCATATCAGAGAGCTGAAGAGCGGAAATGCTCCTGGTGTGACCTCCGCGGGCTGGGGTGGGAGCCAGCAGAGTGGGAGCCCCTGGGGAGCCCCGCGGGCTGCCTGGGGCGGGGGGCTGGTGGCATTGCTCCCCTCGGACACCGAGCGAGGCGGGCAGGCAGCGAGCGAGGCGGGCAGGCAGCGCTTCGGGTGCTGGCAGAGGTGCAGTGGGGAGCGCTGGGGACGTGGGGCAGCGCTGCCGGGTGCGGATAAGAGCATCACAGCACTCGCATCCTGGCAAGCGCAGCCTGTGCACCGCGGGCCTGGTTGATATGCAGAGGAATTCACTGCAGTCGCAGCTCAGGGCTCTGGCTTTGCAGTGTGAGTAGCGGGAGCTCGCAGGTCGTGCACGGCACCGTGGAGGGGCAGGGCTGCCTGACCAGACCTGTCCCTGCTGCCCATCCCACGCGGCAGTGTGCACTGGATTTCATGGGATGCAGATGGGCATCGGAGGCTGTGCTGTGGCACCTGCTTCCCCGGGCAGAGAGAGGCAGGATGAAAGCAGATTTGGGTGCGGGCTCCCTGCAGAGCAGTTTGCCCTGGGGAGCCCTGGGAGGCAGGACGGTGCGATGGCTGCTCTGTCAGACCCTCTGCCGCCCCGCGGGCTGGGCGAGGGGAGCCAGACACCCCATGCTGCTCCCTGCATGGTACCCCTATGCTGTCATCAGCTTGCAGCCGTGCTCAGGCTGGTGTCAGGGGCATCGCCTCCTCTCAAACCAAGGCAGTGCCTGCAGAGGGATGGTGCATTTACAGCTTGGGTGGGGGCTGACTTCCCAAATAGAAACTGCCTCTTTTGCAAACTCCTCTTCTGTGCTAGCTGAGATACCTTCACTTGAATAAAAGGAAGCAGGAAAAACCCACATGGCTTAACAGTATGCATCCCTAAGAGCTGTATAGTGTCCTGTGACCAACCCCGAACTTCCCTAGGCTCCTGTGCATCATCCCCATGCATCAGTTCTGATCGGGGTACTCACAGTGCTCATTCCTTGTGCCTTGAGCAGACAGGCTTGGTCCCTGTCTGCAAGGTGACGTCCAAGCAGATGGGGGCCTGGCCAGTGTAAAAGGGGACAAGCAATTCAGCAATTGAGCCGGACCCACCTGCCACCGCTGGGCTTGCTGCCGCACTCCGGTCTCCTCATTGCTGCGTTTTGGAGAAGCTCATGGGACAGATGCTCTAGAGCTGTGTGCGTTCCCTGCCTCCTCCTCCCCTCTTACAAGACACAGGGTCCTTGGTCTCACTCAGCTGGAGAGCAGCAAGGATCCTACACCTCTTCCCTGCTCTGGCTCCTGGCCCGTATGGGTCCTGCTCCTCCCTGCAGGTAGTGGGCTTGCTCTGGCACCCGTCTGACTGGAGCCCATCTCTCCTTCCCAGGGCTGCTGTGGTTCAGCAAGGCTGTGGCAAGCTGTCCCTCAGGGCAGGTGGGGACACCTCTCCTGGCGTGGTCTGTTGCTGCTCAGACCCTTTTCCCTGGGCTAGGATAGGCCTTTGTGCTTCAGAGGAGCTGCTGTCGAGCTGTTGTTCGCCTGAGTCTGTGTCCGCAGGGCAGGGAAGACCCCGAGGCACAGGCATCTTCCCGGAGGTGTCCTTCCCCCGTGTTCGCTGCTCTGCTTGTCTGGCTTTGCTGCGGTGGTGGCCCTCCCTGGAGGACAGCCGTCAGGGAGGCTGACACTTGGGCCGCTCTGTGGGTCTGTGTGGGGCTCTCGCTCCTGGCCAGGGTTAGTGGCTGCGCCCCGGGAGGGATCTCACAGCCTGCGGGTGCAGACTGGGACTCAGGCGGGCTGAGGAATGGGAAGGATGTCCGGTAGGCAGGGATAAGGCACAGGACCCTGATGGCACCTGCAAGAGAGGCAGTCAAACGCCTGCCTTGTAATGGGACCAGTCCTCACCTCCTCTGACCTGGCTCTGCATCTCCTTCGTGGTCCTGTCCAGAGGCTGAGCTGCTCTGAGTGATGGGGCACATGCATCAGGGATCATCCAGAGAAGAGGCGTTCTTCCCTGATTGCTCTAGGGAGAGCACAAACATCAGGAGAAGGGATGGGACCCCAACAGGGATCGCTAGCCTCTGCAGGACTGTGTGGTGCTGGCAAGGGGTTGGTGTGCCAAAGGGGTTTTGCTCCCTGAACTTCAGCCCTTGCTCAGTCTGACGCGACCCCCTGCCCTCCTCCCACGGGTGCCGCTGGCGCGCTGGGTCCCGCTTGGCAGCTGCAGCACATGGCTGATGTGCCATGGGCTTTGCTATAGCAAGCTCTGCTTGAAGATGGGGACTGTCTCTTTTGGGATCTTCAGGCACAGGGTGGACAGGCAGCTTTTCAGCAACAAGTCAGACTCCATTAGCTGCCAGAGTTTCAGAGATCAGGACTTCAGCTGGGCAAAGTTCAGTTTATTCAAGTTCACATCTTCTGACAGGGTTGGAGCTTTCAGGGGGGTTTTTAGACTGTGAAGCAGCTGACTTTTCAAGTTAAGTTTCCCAGCTCTCTTGGAGTTGTCTCCAAGCCTCTTTTAGGTTCCTTTGCAACTCTCCATCACTGTCTTTATTCAGCTGAAAGCCTTTGAATTCACTGTTAGTGGTTCCCATTGTTAGGAGCAAATCTCCACCCGAGGCTCTGACCTTGTCTCTGAAAAGGCAGTCTCCTCAGGCAAGTCACTGTTTACATCCTAATGATGGGCCAGCACTCTCAGGTTAAAGAGTCTGGGCGACCTGCACCGGCTCTGAGCTCCGGGAAGAGAGGCTAAGCTGCCCTACACCCATACAAACAGCTTGAGGAACGGAACCTGGAGCACCAGAGGAACAGGACACGGAACAGGACATGTCTCCTGCTCCGCACACACAGAGATGCAGAGAGGCAGGAGGAGATGGGCCAGAAGGATGGGCCCTTCTGCGGTGCAGAAACCGGGGAGGGGTGTGCTTGGATGGGAAGGGAGCACGTCTTAATTACCGAAAAGAGCCTCCCTTTATCACAGTGCAGAAGCAGCTGGTGGCATTCCTTGCTGTGTAGGTAAAGAGCTCTGCAGGGGACATAAACAGGCTACAAACCCCTCAGAGTACTGGCCGACAGAGCTTGCAGACAGCCCTCCTTTCTGACAGGCAGAATTGCCCCCGGGAGTTGCACGTTCCCAAAGCCTGTGGGCATGGGACAGCCTTGTGGGCGATGGGGCCATGGACTGTCCTGGGCAGCGGCAGAGGGGGGGCTGTGGGAGACGAGCAGTGCTTGGCACGTGCTGGCACACGCTGCTCCAGTGCTGGGGAGTGCCTGGGACCGTGGTCAGGAGCCACACGATGCCCTGCAGCCTGAAGGGTCCTCTGTCCTGCATGGCCCCTGGCAGGTGATTCCACTACTTAGGTGGATATTTTTCATGGTGCCCAAAATTTGCTGTCCCCTCTTCCTCTCTGTGAGCTCTTTGTGTTGCAACTGAGGCTCTCAAGGCAAGTGTTTGGGGAAAGGAAAGTGCCACAAGATGGGTACATCTTCTTGCTTCAGTTTTGGGTCCTTGCCTCTTCTCCTCCCCTCCCTTCCCACCAGCAGTGTCTGAAGGACTCTTAAGTAGCAGTGTCCCGCGTATTTGGGGACTGAGCTCTTTGGGAGGTGCCTGGGCCTGCCCAGCCTGCGGTGGGGTCCACCGTGATGGGACCCTGGCTCCGGCTCCTCCCACCCGGATTGTGGGCGCTGTGATCCTGCAAGCAGGTTTTGGGAGATGGTGGGTGCAAGGTGGGTGGCTGGTCTGCTGGGAGCCCCGAGGAGGAGTGAAGTCGGGGCGGGTCATGTTGGCATGGCAGGAGGAGGAAGGACAATTTGTGGTGTGGTGGAGGGGAAGAGGGATACTGAGAGCAAAGAGACCCTCTGAGGGGCAAATGCTAATTTGGGATGAGAAACAGAAAGCTGTTTGTGTTGTAGAGGCACGGAGCCGTGGATGGGTTTCTTGCAACGGCGCCATTTGGGAATGTCTGGGCTGCGCAGGGAAGCCGGGTGTATGGGGACACTGGCTGGAGGGACCGTCCGTCTATGGGAGGCACGCGAGCACGGCTGCTTGGCGATGCTGGGAACATGGGCTCTGCTCCCCGGCACCGGCAGAGCGGGCAGTGCCGAGAGGGAGCCACTGTCTCTCGTGGTGTCTGTTTGGGTGCAGCCCTGTGGTGACAGCCTTGGTGGTTTCAGGCCAGATCATCGGTTCCCAAGCTGGCTGGATCAGTCGGTAAGGTGGATTTGCAGCCCTGGAGAGAATTTGGACTCATCTGCAAAGGGGATCATGCTAAAGCATGGCCCGTCAGCTGTGTCACAGCCGGGAAAGCCCGGGTGATGCTGAAGGATCCGCATCCTGTGGAAGGATGTCCTGTGGTGTCCAGGCAGCGGGGCCTGACGTGTCTTTCCTCTGCTGGCATCTGTCCCGCAGCAGGGCTCGTCCCCACACAGGGCTTTGGTGATGTGTCGGGGACTGGTGAGGAAATGTCTTGTGACCAAGGGCCTTGGAGGCATGGGACCACCCAGCCACACTTGTGAGAGGCTGTTTGAGGTCTCCGCTGAGGCCAGGGCCTCCCTTTGCTGCGGGATGGAGTTGCTCATTTCCCTCTGTGGCTGCAGAAAAGGCTCTGCCCTCATCCCTCTTCTCAGTCACCTGATACCTCAGGTTAATATTTTCCAGCTTGTTATCGCCTAAATGCAAATGAAAGACGAGACTGAAAACCGGCGCACAAAGCATTGATTTTTCTGTTAAGCTGAGGGAATCGAAGAAATAAATTTTCCTATTATAAAAGAGAGATAGGCAAAGTTTTCCTGAACTTCCGCTTAGCCAGGACTGATGGTGGAAAGGCAGGCTGCTAAGAGACGTGTGGCGTGGGATTTGATTTGAATTCACTGTGCCACAAGCCTGTGAGCGCGGCTGCAGTCCATCCTGCAAGCAGTACCAATGCTGCATCTCTGCAGCCCGGTGAGGCAGGAATGCGGTGACCACGAGCTGTGGCTGAGAAATCTGGTCACCGATGATGGAGGCATGGGAGCCGTGCACAGCTTCGCCTGCAGCCGGAGGGAGGTGTGGTGCGGTCAGCGCAGGGCGGGTGGGGAGGGGGCTCTGGGCGCTGGAGAGGGGCCGTGCGACAAGACAAGGGACACTGGTTCTGACCAGGTGGTTTGCAAAGGAGGGGTGTTGTGTCTGTAAATAAAAGCCCTTTCTATAAAACCTGCTACCTGCTGCACGGTTCCTCTCCGTAAAAGCAGAGAAAAGACAGGGGGGTGTAGGAAATGCCAGTGGACACATTTCTCCTGAGCCAGGGAGTGCCAAAGCCTCTTGCTGCGCTGCTGTGTGCTCTGTCCCCTGGTGATTGCCCACGACGCAGGACGGACTTTAACTATGAAAAGTATGTGAAGAGGTGCAGTGGGTTTGTCTGCACTGGCCTGGCAGCTGCGGGCGCTTGGCAGCCGTGCGAAGCAGCTGGGAGGGCGGCTGCAGCACTGCGCTGGCGGGCACGGCTGCCCGCAGCCCGCTCTGGCTTCCTGGGCAAGGTGCAGTCCCTCACACTGGCTGCTTTCCTGCAGCTACAGAGTTTTATTCTGCACGGCCGTGCAGATGCCACGTGCTAAGTAACTGTGGACACCTCAGCAGACAGAAATGCTGAGCTCATGGAAGCAATTGATATGAAAAGGACGAATGAAACTATTCTTAACATCTGTGTGGGTTAAAAATCCAGTAGTAAAAGTCGTAGTGAAAATCCGCTGGCATGTATGCTTTATATAAATTGCTGTCCCAAATCCATGTTGCTCCCGGGGTGGCTTCAGGTGTGGCCAGAACAGGAAAGGCTTCTGGGGGCCGTGGTGGCAGCACTGCGCTCTGGGGCATCCCGGCTCCCCGCAGGACCCCCTGGCACCAGGGCTGATGCAGTTAACATGCACACTTTGGGTAGATCGCCCTATATACACTGTGTTGATCGGAATCAACACAGGGGATGACTGAGTTGCACAGAATCCCTCCTCACCATCAGCCGCTGCTGCACAGAAAAATCCGAGAGGCTGCTGTTGTATCAAAGGAGGCGAAAAAATCGTCTGGTCGGCAGTGTAGTCTTTGAGCAGCGGTGTGTGATGGTGTAATTAAGGACTGCATGGTGCTGAGCTCACGAGGGGCAGAGCCAGCGTGCTCCGCGTTCAGCAAGTGCCTGCAGACAGTGCGGCTGGCAAGTGCCACTCTCCTCTCTGGCTCCAGGGATCGTCTCCCGCAGGATCTACCGCTTGCTGGGAAACGCTCCCGGCTGCCCTCACGTGTGTCAGTGCACTGCAGGGCTGAATTTGGGGAGTAACCCTGCTCGACGGGCTGCACAAAACAGGGTGGGTGGGCAGGGGTGAGCAGTGTGCTGTCGCCGCAGGGCTGAGCAGACCCCCCACGGGAGAGCGGGGTCCGGCGTGCCAGCGGCGTGGCACAGGGAGCCCGAGCATTTCATCGGTCCCGGTGCAAGCCTCTGGCCACCGTCCCGCTCCCTGCTCAGCCGTGTGGGGAAGCAATGGCGCGGGAGCTGGGCTCGTCGCTGGTGGCAGCAGTGTCCGGTGCGGCGCTCCACGCGCCTGCTGTCCGTGCTGTGCTAGCGTTTCGCTCCACCGATCCGTCCCGTGGCTGTAGGGCAGGGAATTGATTCGTTTTGACGGCCTGGGCTCTGTAGCAGCTCCCAAGGCAACAATTTATTTGGAGTTTGATAACCTGGGAACCTCCCCTTCTCCTTTAGCCCTGCTCTGCGTGAGCTGCGGGCGCACACCGGTGCTGGGTCTTGCACCCGGAGGCAGTGTGAGCCTGGGCAAAGGAAAGAGGAGGCCAACGTGGAAGGCCTTGAGGATCCTTTCTAACGCTGGTGGAGCTTCTCTGTCTCACCCACATGCTCCTGCATTCGGCCCGTGGCTGCTTCTCCTCCGGGAAGAGCCATTTCAGCTCAGCTTTTGGCTGTGCACTGCTCTGTGGGAGGGGGTGGTGTGACCCAGGATAAAATTAGCCAGAACACCCACAAGATTTATGGGATTATAGTTTGTTTTTTAAGGAGACAGAAACATGCCCAAGCTAAGGTTTGTTTCTCTGAAATAGTTATGAATTGTGGGTCGGTACCATTAAAACACGTTTGAAAACCGATTCCCAAAGTCTTGCGGCGGGAGCGCTTTGGAAGCGAGTCGCAACTTTGTTCGGGGTCCGATGGTAGGAAAAGGTGGCAATACAGAAATAGTCCTGGGAGAGCACAAAAGTGCCTCCAGCGTTCATCAAGGTCCTCTCTGTCTGCAGTGTGTGCTGGCGCTGAAATCCTGCAAGGTGCCTGACCAATCCTGGGATATATCCCAGGGGAAAATGCTTTCTGCAGCAGCCGGTGGGCAGCACTGGCCACCCTCCACATGGCCAGTTGCCACCATGGTTGTAATTACGGAGCGGTGAGGCGCAGGTTTTCTATTTACTTTTTCGCTGGAAGCAGGGAAAACTTGTTCCAAGAAATCACGGCTCAGCACATTGCATAAAAAATGTATACGTAGAGAGATAAGAGCCTCTTGCAGACGAGTGGTACTTAGGAAGCTGCTAACTATCAGAGAGCTGGAGCTTATTGAAATAGCTCGGAAAGATCTAGATGAACGGCGATGTACAGCTGATGAGACTTCCTCCCGGAGATTTCCAAGGGCTTTTCTTCTCCGTTGTATGCTGGCAACTCTTTTTTCTTTTGCCTTTTAAATCATGTTAAAGCCAGACTGAGGAGCTGCTGGAGGTTAAAATAACATTTTTCCCCGTTAGCTTTAACTTGCAGCAGCTCCCTGCACCGGGGCAGCGTGCACCGGTGAAGCCGGGGAGGAGATGGGGCCCCTGCAGCAGCAGCAGCAGCAGCAGCAGCAGCCTGACGTGTCCGTGAAGTGCCTCCTTGGTGGGGAACGCAGTCCGTTCTCTTCTGGATTGGGTTCGGCTGGATCTGGTGTCAAATGGCGTCCACAGACGTCGCTGCTGGCAGAAACGGTGCCTGCCCGTTCCTGCCCCGCGTGGAGCCGGCGCCGGCACTCGCGCTGCCCCAGGGCTGCGGGTGGCTCCGGTGGTGTCTAGCTTTATTCCAGGTGTTCACACCGAGCGACGCCAGGGATGTGTTGTGAGCTCCTGGCGGCATGGACGGAGCTCGTGATTTAAATATACACCCACCCACACCGTGCTCTACTTAGGTCCTTATCTGCTGTCACAAATCAGGAATAAAAAGCTCAAAATCATGTTCTGGCATTTTATCTTCTCCGAGGTAATTTTTAACTCGAGGAATGAATAGCCTCGCTTTACCACAAAGGCCTTTCCCCAAGGGCCAAGGCGGACATCGCCCTGTGTCCCGAGGCCATGCGGGAACGATGTCGCTTCCTTCAGGAGGCGGAAGAGGCGGGAGCCAGCCCGCGCAGCCGGCTGTTCTCTGTGCCCAGAGAGGGAAGGGAGCCCGGCAGAAAAGAGGGGGCGAGGAGAGCGGGGCTCACGCTGCGGCCCTGCCCGCGTGGCGGCTTCCTGGGGGGCTGGAGCGTGGCCGCTGGCCGTGGCACGTGCCCTCCGCTCCTGGGCGCGCAGGCTCCTCTCCTCTGTCCCAGGCTTCACCTCTCACTGGTTTCCCCGTACCATGTAGATCCTAAAATCCTTTTTTCCAGGCTCTGTTTTGTCTCGCCTATGTGAGCAGTGAGAAAAAGAGAATCAGCAGAACTTTATTGCTGCAGTGGGAGGGTCTGGAGGTCAGGAACTGACCTCCGAAACGGCCTAAACTTGTGCCGAAAACTTTGATCCTTGGCCAAAGCATCTGCTTTCTGCTGCTGTAAAAATCTCTAGCTGTCAATAGTTGTATTGGATTTTTCACCGCTTTTAGGGGAGAATCAAACCACTTATGCACATGCTTTGAGATGCTTTTTGATTACAAGCCGCGCATTGTTTTTCCATAGGAACCCTGCCTCTTTCAGATCAGATTAATAGTGCTCAATGAATGAGGCAGCTGTTCCGCTTTTTTTAGTCTTTCTTATTCACTGTGCAGCCCCATGCTTCATTACTGTGTGCTGTTGAATGCGGCACCAAGCATGACATATTTTAAAGTCCCTTTGTAGCTTTTTTTTGTGTCTGTTTTCCTAACGCAAATGTTTGAGCACTCTATCAGCATCCAGCCGGTAGCATCTGTAGAAGAGCGGGCCGAGAACCTCAGTATAACAAACCACTGCATTGTATCCAGCGTCCCTTACACCAAGCCGAATAGGTTGGGGTTAGCTGCGGCGTAGCACCCGGCCAGCACGGCGTCCGGGTGCAGAGCTGGTGCCAGCCGAGGAGCCCGCCCGCTCCCAGAGCAGTGTGTCCGCAGCAGCGCGTCAGTTTGCTCCTTGCACAAAGGGAGGTGAGGAGCAGAGAGGTGGCGGCCGATGTTTGCACACCAGTCATGAACGTGGGTGGCATTCCTCAGCAACGGCGCTGCGGTTTCGGCTTCAGTGCCACGGTTCATGCTAAGGCCGTTGGCCAGGGTTGCTGGAGTTTACCCCTGAATCCTGCGTGGGGAGCAGGGCAGAGCGTGGGGCCCCGTGGCCACCCCAGCTTTGCCTGAGGTGTCGGAGCCGGTGGGATGATGGTGCCTGGCTGTGGGAGAGCCGCACAGCCCGTGTGAGGGGGCCGCGGCACGAGGTGCTCGGAGGATCCCCGGCGAGGGCCGGGCTGGTGGTGTCACATCTGGTCACAAGATGCAAAGCGTTGGTCCGGTGTCCAGGCGTGCGGTGGGCCATACCAGCGGGCTCCGCAGCCCTGGGCTTTCTGCTGGCTGTGGTGCTGCCCGTCACCTGGGGGCCACCAAAGACTGGCACGAACGCAGGGCTGCGTGCCGAGAGCCGGTGCTGGCACAGGAGCCCTTGCCGCGGGGTGTCTGGGTAGCGGATCTGGGGCTGGCAGCCCCGAAGTCTGGCGTGGGGACCAAAGGCTGTGCCGCTGCCTCGAGGGGCCAGAGCAGCGAGGGACCGGGGCGCTCTGCCCCTCCTGCCCTCGCCCGCGCAACGCTGCCAGTTCCTGCCTGCAGCGTGTCTGTCGGGTGCGTCGTGCCCCGGACTGCGCAGTGACTTCAGCCGGAGGGTCCTGAGCAGGCGCAGCTGACAGGAGGGACTCGCGGAGCAGCCCCACGGTGTTGGCTTGGGGTGCTGCGACCCACAGGGCGGTCAATCAGTGCAAACCAAACAAGTGATCTCAAAGAATCCCTTGGTTAAGTGTGTGAAACTAGTTCAGATACTAACCCAACTTCTAACCGTACACCCGTGCAAGGGTGTCCTTCGTTTCAGCCAGTTCAGCTCACAGGTGAGTGGATCCAGAAGTGAGGAGCCCGGTGGAGGCTGAGAAGGCTGCAAAGAGCTTCCTTTCCTCTTCCGCTCCAGCCATAAAAGGCAATTTCAAGAGGGTGAGACCCACCAGCTCTAAGATCTTGATGGCCGTGAAGAAACAGTTAATTTGAGTAACTATTGCTAAAAGTCCCTTTTTATGTCTGTTGCTTGTAGGTGCAAGAGATATTTTGGTTGCTTACACATTTCCTATGAATCCAACACAGGTAGTGTAGAGGGCTTGTATTTAATTTGTTAGTACTGAGAAATATTTTACCATGCTAAATGAACATATTTTAATGCCTATTTTTATCTTAGTCCACTTAGACTTAAAACACAAGTCCAAACCTACTCATCCTCTATTAAGAAAGAAACATGCTACTCACTCTTTTCTAAAATATTCAGGTAAAAGTAAAAAATTGAATTTATTGTTTACATTATAATTGCTTAAATAGATACATGCAGTTATAGTGTATCTACTTAGGAAAAAGCACTTTTGGTTGTAAAGTCTATATTAAATTGCAATTTAATCTAATGTAATGGCTATGAATTGATCCAACTCAGCCTTTCTTTAGGAAAATAGCTATGGACTACCAATGCAAAACAGCATCAGACTCGATTATTTATATCCAGATTTTCTGCCAGCTGATTTATCATGGTTAAAATTGGTGATCACTTTGATTTACATCAATCCACTTTGCTTTATTATGTGCGTGGAGGGAGGCTTTTGCCTGAAGCGGTAGAGCTGCGGGTCACTGCATTGGATCTGTGGCTGTGGTTGATTATTTTGGGGACTGGGAAGTTTAGCTGCCAAGTGTTGTGCAACATCCTCTGGGACATTGTGGGTGAATTATTTAATGAGTTGTTTTGAATAAATGCAATTTATTTGCATAGAACTGTTCAAACTTGATTTAAAGAAAGCCACGTAAAGATGCATGTGTGCGCTAGCGTAGCAGGTTCAGCCCTCTGCTTATCAACAGGGCAAGGCAGTCAGCTCTGCCTAGGTCCTGCTCTGGAAGCATTTCACAGCCCTGATGGAGACCGGGTGGGGAAGGGGGACTCCTTCTTCAGAGCAGAGAGTATATCAGGTTCCGAGGCCGGTTAGCTGCTGGCCCCTAATTACCGCGAAGGCCGGTGGCTCCTGCAGCCGGGTCCTCTCCACAGCGAGGGCAGGAGGACCTCGCCCTGTGGCGTGACGCCGGGTTTCCTGCGTTTTGTCCCCGGCAGCGGGGTGGCTGGTGTGGCTATTCGCGTACGGCGAGGGCTGGCTGGGCTCGGTCTCTGGAGCAAGAACGCCTGAGCTGGGGGTGCAGCTGTGGGTGCCCAAACCTTCCTCTGGTTTAGGGGCTGAAAAAGGACAGGCTGTCCCTGGCAGCGGGGTCCGTCTAGTCCTGGGGCAGTCGGGAGCTAAGGACCCTTCCTCAAGGCATCCGAAATGGCTCGGGAGGAGCCTGTGGGTCCTGGGGACTGGCTCAGGTGGCTCCCCAGCACCGTCCCTGCCACGCAGGCAGGCACTGCTCTGAGCCCATCTTGCTCTCCAGTTAATTGCTTCCTCATAGAATTGCTCTGAGAAGATTTGAACATGAGACCGACTAATGAGACGCATGCCTCCATCTTGTACACTTGTTTTGAGTTTGCATCCTTCCCTTTGGATGGAGCGGGACTCCCACGCAGGAACGGTGCCGGAGGGTCCCCGGCACCACCATCACAAGTGCGTTGGGCTGATGCACGGGCAGTCCTGGCGCAAAGGGCGTGAGTGCGGCAGGGCGAAGGGCCGAGGAGGTGGCGGCGAAGGTGGGCGCTTGGAGCTCCCATAGCTGTGCTGTTGGTCAGCGCTGAGCATCGCAGGTAGTCGCGACCCCGTTTGTTGTGTTTTGCTGGGAGAGGGTGCGGGAGCAGGGGTGAAACATTTTCCTGGAGCTGAGCGTTCATGTCTCATTTCTGTTTTCAGTGATGCTGTTCAGCCTCGCAGAGAGCTTGTCTGTAAAGTGGGTCAATAGCAGTTACCTCACCCTAATGTTTAGGATGTGCCCTTCACTGTTTAAGGGCAGGTGCCAAAAGCAGTGTTGAGCATCGTCATCGGTGCAAGAGCTAAGGCGAAGAGTGACGGTTCCTCCTTGGAGGCTCAGAGACAGCGATGGTAGAGGTTTTAAGTGATGGAGAGGGAAATGAGAAGAGAGAGATTTCACCCTTGATGACCACACATCTGAGCCTAGAATTTTTCTCTCATTAACCTGGGCTATGCTTTTGCTTCCCTGACTTCCAGCTGGAGATGCTCATAAGTGCATTTAACATACAAATGGGACCTACATTTCATTCTTGCCCATCAGGTTGACCCCGGGGCCTCCAGCATCCTTGAATAATTTGCTGATGCTTCTGTCCATCCCTGTCTGATGGCAGAGCCAGCATTGTGGTAGGGCGTGCTGGACACAGCCTGCATGCCGGACCTCGGGTTCCTGCGGGAGCTTCCACCTGCAGCGTTTCTGTGGCCTGTGCTCTGGAATAATTGTTCCTGTGCTTTCAGCTTTGTGCGGTGAGCTGTAGGACACAGCGCTTCTTCTGCGGCTTCCCCCTTCCCCGCTGCCCGGCGCGCGGGCTGTGAAAGCTTGCTCTCCTCAAGCCTGGCCGGAGGAAGGGAGGGTGCCTGCTCGGCGGCACACGGGGCTGGGGTGGGTGTCAGCAAGGGGCTCTGCCTGGGGTTGAGCTGTGCGCCCATCACAGCCCGGCTGTGCTGACCAAAGGGGAAATTTTCCTTGCTGTTGCTTTTTCTACTTAAAGAAAGAAAACCTCTTTTCTTGTGAAGTCTTGACCATCAATCTGTCCGACGGTTGCTGCTTCACTGGCCCCCCGTCCCACGGATCAGCTTTCTTGGCAGAAGGCGGTGGAGGCAGGAGGTGCCACCGCAGCCCCGTGGGGCGGCTCTGCTGCGAGGGAGGCGGCAGTGCTGGTGGTGGTGGGGTGGGGGGCCAGGAGACTGGGTGGCTCTCTGGAGCGCGGGGAGTACGTTACTGCTAGTGAAATGGATAGGGGAAAGCTTAGCATAAGCAAGGCATGAAGGATATAGTGGACATGTTTTCCTCGGGCTAAACTGCCCAAGTGGGCATTTCTCTCGTCTTTCTGAGCTCCGTCACCTAAGCAGTGGCAGCCCTGTAGTTGCCAGAGCTTTTGTAGCTCGAAGGTTCAACCGTTGATCCACTCTGGGAGCCGAAGGTTTGTTTGCAGCCGACACGAACAGCACAGGGTGGATTTCACAGATCCTCGGAGGGAAAGTGCTTGCAAAACGTCCTGTACCGTGAGGGTGAGGTCCTGCTTGCGCGTGCGATGAGGAGCTCAGGAGCAGGCACAAGCTTGTGCTATATGTGCTTAATTTTTTTTTTGAAAGAAGACATGAGGGCAGCCCTCCCTCTCTTTCCTTGCCTGTGCTTAGAGGGCAAAGTGAACATAATTGAGCCATAATTCACAGTTACTGGAAAGAAAGCATGGGCCACAGTATGAGAAGCAGTATTGGAGCTTTATATTACAGCTATCTCCAGGGGAGATTATTTTTATTAAAATCTGGGTTGGTGGAAAATTCTGAGATTAGCTTCATTTTTAATGTATGGTTCTCTGTGGATCAGCCCAAAAAGAGCCTTCCTGCTGTCTCCAGCTGCCGAGCTGTTGGCGTTCCTGTGCCCGGCAGCGCTGTGACATGGCACCCGATGTGCTGAAGATGCCCAGATCGAAATAAACGTCCGAAGTTATTTATCAGCATTTCCAAAAAAAAAAGGTGGATATGAAATCTTAGGTGAAAAACCTCACATAAATTATTGGAAATTTACAGTAAAAATGAACAGTGCTGCAGACCCACTTTTTCACAAAACCTCCGCCAACTCTATTTGCATGCAAGGAAAACGTGCGATAGCAGATCTGGAAGTGCGAGCAGAGGAAGAAGCATCTCCTCCCGTCGGGATTTGTTAGGACACTGTGGGTCTGGGAGAAAAGTGCCCCACTGCAAGGAGCGCAGGCCCTCCTTGCTGGTATCAACCCATGTCCGTGGGACGGGCAGCGGGCAGCCCCCTCCCCATGGGTCGTGCCCCCTCCTTCCCGCGGCAGCCCAGCCGGCGACCCAAGAGCTGAGCCCTGCTCGTGCCACCGCGCAGCCTGGCTCCGTCCTGCTGGCCACGATGGGGCTGGGGCTGCGGCTCCGCTCCTGCCCCTGCCTTGCACGGCTGACACGTGCTCCGGCGTGGCCGGGGCTCCTCAGCGCCCACGTGGTGCCTGTAGGGATCTCGGGAGCGTCCCTGAATTTTTAAATGACGTCTGAAAAAGTTCCTGGTGCGCTCTCACACTTAGGGTTTTTCTCTGCTAATGGCTTGGCAGTGGCTGTTGATGAGTATGGATCTGATCTGCTAATGGATTACTTCTGGGTTTATCTGAGCCTATGTCTGGAGTGATGGGGACTCTGGGGTTCGTTACTGTTGGACCGGTTCCCTGATCCCACTCATCGTCTGCAAACGCTGCACTGGCGGGAGGGAGAGGGGGGATTGCTTCACTCACGCTGGGTTCAGCTCACCCCACAGCACAGCCTCAGCTCCCTCTGTGCTGTTCATCCTCTCCATCAGCAAGTTAAATGAATTGTAATAATAAATTTACGAGGTAACCTTTCATAAAGTACATGCTGTTAGAGTTCTTTGTTGCCCACGTTTCACAGAGACTCAGTGTAATGCAATGGAGCGTGCTGTTCGTTTTCAGACTACAGTTTTATCAAGCATGGGTGGGGTGACTCATGATGTTTCTCCCTGGGTTTTGGAGGAGGGCTGGGACCTGTGCACGCTGAGCGGGGCTGTCCATGGGCTTGGTCCGAATTCACCACCCTGACGCGCTATTCAGCATGCCCCTCTGGCTTTAAATGGCTTTTTTTGCCTTCCCCAGCATTTCTCAGCCTGCGGTTAGAGTTTGTGAATCATATGCCTTAAAAATGAGTATCTACACAAGTGCTGAAGAAACGTAATTGAAATTATTTCTTTCTTAGTGTCATGCAGGGACCAAACACAAGAAGTTAACAGAAAAAGGCTTTAAGAGGGAAGCACTGGAGTGCGTGTCGCATACAGCTCTGCAGACGAGTTCACTGCCCAGCTCCACTCTGACTGTCTCTAGCTGTGTCAGAAAGTTTTTCATGCATTTAGTTAGAGAGTATATTTTTAAAAACTTGCAGTGTTGTGCATGGGTGGGTGGATGGATGGACCGCGCAAGCCAATTGTGTGAAGGTCCTTCTTGCTGTAGTGGGTGAGATGACGTCAAAGGTGAGAGTTTGGCAGTAGGTTGTAAGTAATTGCGAATGTGAAGATGTTCAAACTTGGACTCGTCAAATATCCCATAGATGTAGGATCTGCGGTGGATTCCCTCCTTTTTTCCCACCTCTCATTATGTCTTGTCCCAAATATTTTTATGGCAACATGGGCTTTTTTCTAGAACTTTGGGCCACTTGTCTACTGTCTGCTGCATGTCGGGGAGAGGAGGGGGTTGTGGAGCAGCACTATCCTTCGTTAGACATACTGATATATCTGGAAAAAGCAGACAAAGCTCTCCCGACCTGAGGAATGAGTGGCGGCCTGAAACCCTGTCTGCTTTCTTTAGCTGTATCAGCTGAGTTGACAGTAGACGGTACCTCTTGCTTTATACCTGGGCGGTCATACAGCCGTAGATGGCAATGGCAGTGCTGCCTTTGCCAGAAGAGCGTGGGGTAGCAAGCCTCTGGGGAGATGTCTTTCCTCACCTTGGCCTATGGCACCTGGCCGGGACGTGGTAACGGCTGTGGGGATCAAGCTGTGAGTGAGTTGTAAGTGTGAAAATCCAGTTTGTTCGTTAGTTATCACTGCGGTGCAGCTGCGTGTCGGGACAGTGCCTGTGCACACCCAGGGCACGCCGGCTGCCCGTTCCTTGGTGGTCCCAGGTCTCCCATGATGTCTTCTGCACCCCTGAGACCACGGGCCAGCTCGGGTGATCTCTGTACCCTGACAGCAAGCGTTCCCCCATTCCTGGGCTCCTAAATCTGCAGAGGCCCCGGAGGATTTGTTCTCAACACGATTTGTGGGGAGTCACCACTCACGAAAGAATAGTGTGGTTCTGGTTCGCCCAAATCCACTTTGCATGGTAGGCAAGCTCAGAGTGAGAACGTGAGCTTTACGCTGGGAAAAGAAGATGTTAAATCCCAGATTACAAAGTCAGCAGTGCAGTTACAAAGCAGTAACAGAGCACAGTTTTAGAATATATCTTGCATTTACTTTTTTTTTCTTTCAGCTACAGGAAGCTGAGTTTTCTGCTTGGCAGTGTTCTGCATCCAAGTTACTCATTTGGACCACTTTCTGGTGCAGAAATCTTGATCTCCAATTTATACTTTTTATTTCCAGATTAGCTTATATAGATAAAATTTCAAAGCTTGTCCTACCACCTACCGCCCCCGTCTCTACTGCTGATGGGACCTCTCGGTATTGTGACCATGCATTTATCTCTGAAGAGAAGCCCAGCAGAACGTATAAGCATGTTTGAGAAAAAGCATCTCTTTGATATCAAAGATTCTCCTGCTTCGTCTCCAGCCTGTTCATTTCTTCTTTCAAAAAGCAACTGGAATTAGATCCATAAAGTTATATTGCAAACCACGTCATAGTAAAAAGTTTTTGACATTGTTTTCAGTTTGGCTGTCGACTTACAGGCAGCGTATGAAGATTTGGTATTGCATGGTGTGACACGCTCTGGGTCCCAGGGACAGCGCGCACCATTGGCTTTGCCTCAGAGCAGTATTCCTTTCTTTCTCAGCCATTCCCAAATTGAAATTTTATCTTTCATTTCACTGGGCTTGGTCAATCGATTGCCTGCAGGATGGGGAAGGGGGCCTGTGGTGGCTCTGTGAAGGCGGCCGGAACGGGAGGTGGGGCTGGCTGGTGGGCTGGCAAGCCTGGGATGGCTTGGCCCTGGGGCAGGGATGCAGCTCACCTGGGCCGGTCACACACACTGCCTGCACCTGCGCAGCGATCAAGGGAATCCCGTCGGGGAGGGAGACAGGGCGGGTCAGCCCTCGGGAATGAGGTTAAATATAAGGGGATGCCTGCTTTTTAGTCCCTGCTGCTGGCTCGCATTTGCACTCAGCGGAGAGTCAAACGAGGTCTGAGATTTCGCGTTGCTTTGGGATGGGGGCTGCGTACGTTCGGTGTCAGCGGTCTTGTCTGGACTCCTGCGGAGCCAGCCGTGATCCCGGGGTCTCTCTGGTGGGGAGGCAGAGCTGATGGCTGCTCCAGTAGCGAATGAAATACGGGACCGCAGAGTGCACGCTTGCTCTTGGTAATTGAGTCCAAGGGACCTTACTAATTTTTTCCTGCAGCTTTGCAGCAACCTTAATTGGCCGTGCTGGCGTATGGATTCATGATCGGTAGAGGTACTGGTACGTATTTATGGCGATACCCAGGCTCTCATTTGTGAGTGCAGTGCCAGTGTGCCAGGTGTTGAATAAACACATACAACGACAAATTTTCCAGCCTACAAATGTTCTTATTTCTATTGCTGTTTTCCTGCTTAAAGTTACATTTCGGTATATGCTTTTTTCCCAGCTAATATGTTACATAAAAAAGGGTGTGCAGGAGCATTGCTTTAGTTTTACTAACAACCATAAATTATTTGTCTGTCTTTATGACTGTACATCACTGTAGTGATCCATTAAAGTAATTGTTGTGTTTTAATATTTGTTTTACTAATCTTTCTTTCGGTCAGTCACTTCAGATTAACTAATAAGTATGAACTGTTTCCTGAATTCCTTTCATTCTTTTTGGTACTTTTCTGGTACTGAAGAGTCCTAACATTAATGCATCTTCTTAAGTGCATTTACATCAGTCGTTCTATGGTGTAATGCCTTTGCAATATAGCTCCAAATCCAAGAACCAAAACAATTAAAAGATCCGGTAAGCATTTTCCCAGTTGATACTGCTCACCTTGATACTTCCTCTTCATCCCAAATATCCCAAGCAGGCAGGTTATTTGCTTCTGTGGGAGATGACAGCCCGGTGTCCTGTCCCTGGCTGTTGGGAAGACGTGTTTTCTGATGCTGTCTTTTTCTCCTCGTCTGCTCTCTCTCTGTATGAGGTTTTAGGGCAGTGACTGGCGCTGCGCTATGTTAGTAAGAGAAAGTCGTACTGCGGCGGGTACAGAGCATTTCTCAGTCCAAGGGGTAGCGCTGGGGTCTGGGCTCTTTGGTTGCAGCACAACACGCTGTGCAGAAGTGAACTTCATTCACATCAGAGAGCATTAAGCATCATGGAGCTCGGCTTGGATCTCCTTCCGGATTGTGTCCTTCCCCGGGATGACCTGGAAAAGCCTGTCGGTTCTGTTATAACAATGACTGTGGGCACGGAGCTGCCTTTGCTGGTGGGTAGGGTCTGTTGTCCCACGGCCCGTCCCCAGTGGCTGGAGCCGCCCGCGGTGGCCCCGGTGGGCCAGAGGCTCGGGCTGCGGATGGCTGTCCCGCGGCTGCCCGTGGAGGACAGCTCATGGCTGCGCTCGCAGCTCTCTGGAGAGGGCTCGCTGCGCTCTGCTCCTGCAGCTGCTGCAAGGACCTTGGGGTTGCTGCTGCAGAAGGGAGCTGTCTCGGTCCTCCAGTATTTATTTTCTCCGGGCACTTGCAGTGTTCCTGTGGGAGAGCTGTTTCTCTCCCTGTGCATGTGAAGTAGGGGTGCCAGGCTGTGCTTGTTTAGAAAAACCAACAAAGCAGAAGGAGCTGGGAAATGAGGGGCAAAAGGGCTCCATGCTCCCTTCCCACTCCTTAGCCTGCTTTGGCATCCAGAGCACCCTGCAAGGCAAACTTGGGCAGCCCTGAATGTGCCCCTCTTCGCACAGAGCGGGAAAGCAGCGCAGAGCAAGATCGCCCATCCCAGGCTGTAAGGGCTGGATCCCAGTCTTGGAGACACTTACGGTTCCCGTGAGCGCAGTGGTGCTTCCTGACAGTATTGGGCTGCGTGTACAGAGATGTGCCTCTCTCTTCCGTGCTCTGGCTCCGAGTGCTTCATGCGTTGTAGGCAGGGCGGGAGGCATTCCCTGCTCCCTTGCCCTTGGACAAAAAGGGAGCGGGGCACCTGGAAATGCCCCTTCTCGTTGACGATGCTGGGCAGGATGTTGACGATGCTGGGCAGGATGTTGCAGGTTATCCTACCTCTGCCAGGGGAATTTCCCTGGAGAGCCTGGCCGCCCCCAGGGCAGCGTAAAGCGTGGTGGAGGATGGCAAAGCTGCTCCCCCAGACCCTTTGCAGTACCGTGGTCACAGGCTGCTGAGATCCGCAAGGCAGAATCTGCATGTTGACTTGTACCAGAACAAGTGTCGTGCTGGCGGAGGGAGGAAGCGGCTGTGTCCTTTCGCGGGTGGATGTTGTCTGCCAGGGGATCGTAAACCTGGAGCCGCCCTGGTGTTGGCCGTGCCCAGGCCTGAGCTGGCTGCTGGCGCTTGCTGGGTTTTTCCCCGAGAACACTGCGGGTGTTTACCAGCGACTAAAACTAAACGGTGTTTCTTCCCAGTTCTGGTGCGTGTTTGTCAAGGCACAGATTAATTTAGGGACTGGTGCTCTGAATGAAGCTGAACTGGAGCTGGATGGGGGTCATTTCTCTTCCCTTTTCTGTGATCTGACAGATTGTATTTTTCCACAACACTTCTTTTTCTCTTCCCTCCCCCTGCTTCTTGCTGGTAAATATATTTCTAATTTGCTGTCTCATGTGTAGGTCATTACCAGGCATTGCAACCTGCACGGTTTCTCTCCTCTACTGAGTATGTGTGTAGGGGAAGTTTTACAAAACAGGATTAGTTTTTGCTGAGTCTCATCTTATTGTCTAGAAACATGTTGCATTTTGTGGTATAACTCACGATAGTGTATACTCGATGGTATAACGTCCTGCTTATTTAGGATGCAAACTTTATTAGTGTCACATTTCCTCTTAATATCTTCGCTGTTTGATTGACCCCAGATGCCATCCAACCTCATTCCTCCATTCAGGTCTTTGACGTTATTTATTGCTGCTACTATACGTTTCTTCAGCCCTCAGCTGGTGTGATGGTGACATCCTTGACAATTTTGATTAATTAAAATAATGCAAACCAGATGCCATGAAGCAGTATTAAAGAATGCCTCTAAAAATGGCATCTAGTCCATTCCTGTGGTCCAGTAATTTTACAGTTCTCAATAGAAAGAAAACTTCTGTCGGTCTGTTACAAGTCATGCTTTTCCTGATGATGCTAGTGTTAAAAAAACAGTCCGTAACTGCTTTTGGCTTGTAGCTCATTTTTGCTGTAGACCACTGTTTCTCTAAATGTGTCCTGACATTCACAGGTCGTTGGCATCATTAAAGGTTTGGCTGATTAATTAACAGCCAGCTAACCTAACACAATCTTCCTCCCTGCTTCTGATTGGCTCTTCCTTGTTACTGGTCAATCGATGGAAGTTCATACTTCCCTTTTTTTCTATACCCACTCTCTTACAAAATTGACTGCTGTAACGAGCGGTGAGCCGCTGGAGCGGAGGGAGCCTGGAGCAGTGACGGGGAAGGCAGCAAGTGCCCGGAGGCAGACTGCGCTGGGCCGCCGTGCGTGCTCGGGACGGGCCTCGCCTGGTGGTACCGCAAAGTATTTTGAGCAGAATACTAACACATACGAGGTAGCTGGAATTACGGCACGTGCTTCAGGATGGACTTGTCATTGTAAATTATGGATGCTTGTAGCAATGAAAAATGATTTGTGAAATGTTTTATTTGACAACAAAAACCCTTAGAGATTAAGTTACTCATCTTTTTAATATTTTCTTTCTGTGTTTGTTAACATTCATACTTCTTCCGTTGAAATCCTCCTGTTCCTTCTTAGTGATGTCGATGAAAGCTCTGCATCTTCTCCTTGGAGTTTCGGCAGTGTTTGTTTAATTGAGCGCCTTGTTTTAGTTTGTATTAGACCAAAGCGAATGTATGGATAAGATTTTTCCTGGTTAGTGACCTTTTTTTTTTCTCGCTCAGAAGCCTTTCTTAACACCAAGAAGCTGTAATTTTTCATGATTGTTAAACCATTTTCAGTCCCCTGTGTTCCCCCAGATTCTTATTGGAAGGACACGTTCGATTGTTGTCTCCTTCTTCACTGGGTTGGTTTAGATTCTTCCTACTTTTTGTGCCCTTGTGACCAAAGTAATTGCATCCTGCCTTGGGGACTTTGTTTTCTGTGGGAAGCGTGATACAAATTTCCGTATAGACCCAAAGGAATCTGCAGCCTTTAAATGCAGCAGCCTGCAAACTCTGCACTTGGTAATAGAAGAAAAATGCTAATTTTTTAAACTGGGTAAAATATGGAAGTAAGGCAGTCAGTATTGGCCGCCTAATACTATTTAACTTCAGTTTATTTGACAACTTGGAATTCTTTTTACGGCAGAATTTTTATGGAAAACATGGTAATATTCTAAAGTTGTCCTGTGTGAACCTGGAGGCTGTGGTTGCCTGGGAGCAGTCCAGCGTTCGGGTTGCTGTTGGGAGGCTGCCAAGGCTCCTCATGTTGGACAAATGCTGGCTGAATTGATCATCAGAGGAGTGGTTAATAAATTTATCAACATTGTCATTATTTTTTTTAATTAAAAGCCACTGAGTAGAGAGGCACGCCTCTGCCAGCGTCTCTCCTGGCTCGCCAGCTGGCACGGCTGCAAGCCGCCCCGCTGCAAGCCCCGCCGCTCACCTGGCTGTCGGGGTGCTGCTAGCGAGGGGCTGGGGAGGCAGCCGCGGGCGGCAGCCCCTTGACGGCGCAGCTCGGCCGAAGGGCTTGTGTGAGCGCAGCCGCCGGGCTGGGGCCCCGGCCACGACAGCCCCTCACCTGAGGCCTCGGGGACGGCGGAGAGGGGGGACGTGCCAGCCTGAGCACCCCGCGCCTCAGCCCACGGGAGCGCGGTCCCGCTCGAGCAGCCGGCGCTCGGGGTAGAGCCACGCGCGGAGGCAGTAAGTGAGATGAGGAAACAAACTGAATTAACAGCGTAAAGCAGTTGGGGCAGTTTCACAAAAGAATGGATCAGCAGGTGAGTGCTGAAGCAAACTGATTTAAAAAAACAAAACAGTAGGTAATTACGGAAGGAATTCTAAGTGTGGAGCAGATGAGTAGGTAGTAATAATGTGCATTTTCTTTTCACTCAAAACAGTTATTATATCAGGGAAAAGAGATTAGCAAGAAGGAGCTGTTGAAACCATCTTTAGCAAAAGCCTTTGTATCAACGTGGAGACCTAAAGACCAAGGAACTTACACACAGTATAGTAGTTATACCGTTAATGGAAAATGGGAATATTTATCAGCCGGAAAATAATTCCTGGTGAGTTTTAACCATTGCATTTTCTGAAGACCATGTCCCCCTAGTCTGCTTTAATTCTTTAATAAGGGGGAATGGATGTGAGAGAGCTGGCTGGCAGGATTTATCAAAACTTCAAAACAGCTTGATGGAAACGCTTCTGAAAGGGCTGTAGAAGTTACATGTGGAGAGCCAAAAGGCTGCAGTGCTCTGCGTGCCGGGCAGAGAGGTCGGCATGGGAAAGCACAAACAAGTGAATTCCTGTCTTCCAAAGAGTTTGGCAGGGTGCTGGGGGGCAGGAGAAAAGACCTCAGTTTGTAACTTTGTTCGGAGTATTAATAATTTGAAGAGGAGCACAGCAAGCCGGCAAACGTGAGCGCGGTGACACCAGGTCAGAGCGTGGGGTCCAGCAGCGTCCTGACAGGAGCGACGGGCAGAACTGTTGCTCCCAGAGGGGTAAGGACCAACCCTGGAGGGGCGAGGCAAGGGACAGGCAGACAGTGACGCCTGCCCAGGGAACCTTTCCAGCCGAAATCAGCAGCTGGCTTAGGGGCTCCCTGGGCTGGAGGTGGGTTACCTGATAACCCCCAACCCATCTCTTTTCCGGGAAATGGTGGTATTATATTTTGAATGCATATAAGCTCTTAGTGCTCACGTCAAGGCTGGGGAAGAAGGAGGCTGCGGGGAACTAGCGGCCTCTCAGGCTCATCTTGGTCCCTGGGAAGGTGACGGAGCAAATCCCCCTGGAAGCCCTGGCCAGGCACGCGAAGGACAGATGGCGATTCGGAATAGCCAGCATGGATCTATCGAGGTTAAATTGTAGCCGACCAACCTGATTGCTCTCTCCAGCGGGGCGGCTGGCTCTGGGCGAGGGGAGCGCAGGAGAGGTTGTCAGCCCCGGGCTTAGGGGGTGTTCAGCGCAGTCTCCCATAGCATCCTCACTGCAAACGGGGACGGGGCGGTGTGGGCCGGGGGGTGACGAGGTGGGTGGAAAGCTGGCTGGACCACCGGGCCCAAAGGGCGGTGATGGGCCACGCGGAGCCCAGCTGGTGGCTGGTTACGAGTCCATTCCTCAGGGGGGGACACGGGGGCTGCTCCCGTTCGGCATCTCCCTTGACTGCCGGGGCGGCGGGAGGGAGAGCCCTGTCCCCAGCCCCGGGAGCAGTGAGAGGCGGGAGGGCAGGGCTGCTCGGCAGCGGGGCCTCTCCCGGCTGGAGGAAGGGGCCGACGGGGGCTGGCAGGGCTCGGCCGGGACGAGCGCCAGGTCCTGCCCGTGGGCTGCTGCAGCCCCATGCGGCAGGACATGGCGGGGTGACCGGCTTCCCCAAAAAGGCCCGGGGGATCCCGGGGCCCCTCGGCCGAGGTGCTGGCAGCGCCCTGGGCGGTGGAGGCCGGGTGGCGATGGCCCGAGGGCAGCCAGCGGGGTGAGGGCAGGGATTGCTGCCCTCCGCTCCGGGCTGGCGAGACCCGGCGGGACGCTGGGGCCAGGCCGGGCTCACCAGCGCGGGACGGACGTTGCAGTAGTGTGGCGGGTCCCGTGGGAGCCTCGGGACGGCCGGGGCTGGAGCGCAGGAGGTTGGGGGAGAGGCTGAGTGTGGGCTTTGCTCAGCCCGGAGGGGAGAAGGCGAAGGGGAGACCCTATTGCGGCCTGCGGCTGCTGAGGGGTGGGGAGAGGGGACGGAGCCAGGCTCCTCTCGGGGTGCCGTGACGGGACGAGAGGCACAAGCTGTGGCTGGGGAGGTCCTGCCTCCGTGGCGGGAAAAGCCCTTCACCGGAGGGAGGTCGGACACCAACCGAGGCCCCGAGAGGCCGTGGGGTCTCTGGCCTGGGAGACGCTCAGCGCTCGCACAGCCACAGCCCTGAGCGGCTGCCTGCCCCGAGCCAGACCGGCTTTCTCCAGGGCCCTTCCGCTGGCGTAAGGCTGTGACTTGCTGCTGTGGAGCTCCACAGTGAACACATGCCAGGTAGTAAGGAAATACCAAATCTTTGTCCTGCTTTGACTCTACTAGTTTCACTTAACACCCTCCCGAATTTTGTTTTGAAAGAGACTTTATTGCTGGTGGGTAATACCAGCAATATATAGCACCAAAGGAGTTAGTGTAATTTAACAGAAACGATGCAATTGTAACAAAGGTGTATGTGCAAAATCTTGGAGTCTTAAGTATGAAGAAAAAGGATCCAGCCACAAAATTGTGGTTGAGGTTGTTGAGACCTTGAGGCAGAGGGGGTGTAGGTTAATGTAAGATGGGAGAAGCTGTAGCTTTGAAGAAAAGAGTGGTAGTAAACTGTAACCCAAGAGTTATTGCTGCAATTAGAGTCAGATCTGGGTAGGGTGCTCCGACTGGGCTAAGCCAAATGCTCGATGATGCAGACCGTGCTGATTCGTGGTTATGACTATGCAAGTGAAGGTACCTGGGAGACCAATTTGGAGTCAATTGCCAGAGCCCAGCGGCATGCTGTTGAGCAGATCAGTGCAAGTGTGTCTAATGAAGATGTCCTATCTGTCACCTTGTCTTGTGGTGTTTGTATCCGTTCCCAAGGAGATAATACCTGTTTATCTTTTCCGTGCCACTTTTGGTTTTGTCATATTCCTTCTCAGTCTTCTCTTTCCCAGACTGAAGAGTCTTGTCTATTTAGTTGAGCCTCACACAGATGCCGCTCCAGGCCATTGATCTTTTCTCCCTTGTCTGCACCTTTTCCACCTCTGGTATGGCCTTTGTGAAAGGGGAGCCGGGACTGCAGATGGCCTTGAGGACACAGGCATACCGGGGACTCCTGCAGCGATGCGGTGGGGCTTTCTGTTCCTCTGGTCCCTGCTATTCCGTCGGGCACCTGCTGAGCATTGCTGTGGTGGGGTCGCAGGACTGGCGGCCACAGCCAGGCGATAGCCAGCTCAGAGCCTGTCGTCATTAGCATTTTACTTGCGTGGGGTTGATCTGCTGTACTCTTCAACCGTTCGGCTCTGTGAGGTCCTTCTGCCAGGTTTTGCAGGTGGCTCTCGGTTTTACTCTGCCAGGTACCTTAGCTGTTGGCTCACAGGTCACCTCCCCTTCCCAGACCATCCCAGACCTGTGAGCAGCACAGGCACTGGCACGAGTCCCGTGGGACTCTGCCGTGAGAACTGCCTGGTTGTGCCTGCTTGCCCTCCGTGGCACACCTCCTGAGCGGCTGTCTGTGCGGGTGAGACTCTCCCCTCTCCTCCCTGGGCAGTGGGGCTATTCAGCTGCACAAAGCTACCTGTGACAGGTCAAGCCCGGAGAGGAGGTTCAGGGGGACCTAATCGATAACACAAGCATAAAAACCTTAATGGAGAAGGATCAGTGTTGATGATGCAAAGTAGGCGCATTAAAGAGAAACATGAACTCCTTTAATGCCTGTGCAATACGCTAAACTGAACGCATCAACACCGGAAAGGGACTCGGGAGTTAATGTAAGAAATTTAGTTCCTTATGGATCATAAGGATCATAAAGATCCATGAGGACCTAAGGTTACATTAACCCTTGAGTTCCTTCATTAACAACTTGATCCATAAAGATCTTACAAGATCTTTATGGATCAGGTTCTTAGGATATGTTAGAAATGACTGTTTTGCAATATGCTAAGTATAAAAATACTGAAGCAGGAGTAAATATATTACCTCTGACAATGTTTTCATACAACTAAAAGCAGTAGTGGAGTTAATGAATAAAGATGTGAGCATAGCTGCCATAAATAAGAGCACAAAAAAGCCCCAAAGCAGTGGTCTGTCTGACGCAGTATCTGTCTCTAGCAGTGGCCAAAGGACATGCTGTTCAGGGAATGCACAAACTCTGGCCGCTTCCTGCAATCCGTTCCCCCATGCTCCTCCCGTTTCAACAACTGCTCTTTTAGGGTTGTTAGAGGCTGCATCCCCATCTTCTCTTCTTTTTTTTATACACATGTAGTGCAAATTAGACCTGGGCCCGTCAAAATAAGTTATCTTTTAATTCATTCAAATGCAGAGTTTTGCAGGTAACTAAGGACTAATGCCAGATCTAGAAAACAGGGAGCTGTATCCTGGAAGGGACGTGGGGTTTGGCCGTCTGAAAGGAATGGAGCAGTCAAAGTACACTGAACCCAAACTGCCACGTGCTGTAGTGAAGAGCGCTATTGTGATGCCTGGAGACAGAAGCAAGAGGATAGTGAGTTGAGGTGAGGACAATGTTTTATAGCTGTATATGACAGCTGGGAGACAGATGCTGGAATATTGCCTCTGGCTCTGATTCTGCACTTTAAAAAGTGTATTCAAAATTAAAGAGGGTGCTGAAAAGAGCAACAGGAATTATTTGAGATCTACAGAAAATGCACTACGAGTTATGACCATCAGCCTCTTCTGCTCACCCTGAACAAGACTGAGAGGTGACAGTGTTAAATGGGGGCTACCAGTGTATCAAGAAACTGAGTACTAAAGAGTTATTCAGTGTCACAGAGAAAGATGTAACAAGACATAATGATTGTATTGAAGCTTAAAGAAGGGAAGTGAAATGAGAACGAAGACATACCTTTTTTCATTGAGGGTGAGTGTTTGCTTATTCATTTATCCAAGGCGGGAGCATGCTTTCCACCATGCGATGTTTTTAGACTCAAGTTGGATGCTTTTCAGGAAACTGTTAGCCAAATTGAAGCAATTTAGTTCATTATGGGAGTTACTGGTTGAAACTTAGGGGGCAGTGATACATTGCTCAGATGAGATGATCTTACAGGCCCTCTTGGCTTTGAATGTGCTGAATCAGAGGGCATGCTGAATATGTGCTGCGAAGGCAACTACAGTATGCTCTTTTCACTGGTTTCTTCCATTCTCTAGTCTAACTTGATTTCATTTGCTCCTTTATACTGAGAAGCTCTGTATCGCTTTTGCATGTGTTTATTACGACCTATCTATCCAACAAGCATGTCTCAGTCTTGATGCTGGATGAACAGAAGATCTTATTCCCTCTTCTCCAGAAGAAGCTTTGCTCTACGTGGCTTTTTTTCAGCCCTAGATAGAGCTAAAGCTTCCCGGGTCCTCATTTTCCAACTGATCACAAGTTAGACAGGTGGCTGTGGTTGTGGTGTTGCAATGAGCCAAGCAGGAAACATTCCCAGGTCTCTGAAGGTAATAGTTGTCATCTCTTTACCCTGTCTTGGGCCCTTTGGTGAGGTCAGCTTGATTTACGGGTCCAACACTTCTGCATTTCCCTCTGGGGTGTCTCTTCTGTATGAAGAGTTCAGCAGTTGGATGAAACCGGCTGGCAATACTGCTCTTCAGCAGCCCTTTCCATGCAGGTGGCTAATAATAAAGCTGTTGTAGCTCTGTGTAAGAGGGAGGTTTTGCCTGAACCAGTCACTTAGAGTTAATCAGGAGCTGAATCTCTTTAAAAATTCATTTCAAACTGCGTTTGTATCAGGCAGCTGCTTCTCTGAAAGCGCTGGCTGGTGGGACTATAGGATGGGGCTGGTTGTCACTGTCAGTGCTACTGAAGAGTTGTAATAAGGGGGCTCTTGGACTCTTATTTTTTAAATAGAAGTAACTGGATGGCTTCCTGTCCGAGGCAATGGATTCTGCGGCATGATACAACAGTCAGCAACGTCCTTCCAGACTGGCTCGTAAGCAGCAGCCGTTTCTCTGGAAAACCCATAGAGCCAAAATACTTTGTTATCTACAGCATGTAACTCTGCAAGAAGGGCTCATGCACCAGGCGCTTTCCTGCTGGGAGCTGAGAACCTCCCTCCTGCTCTTTATCTTGTTTCCTTTTGGTGGAGGCAGCTTCTCCCAGCGTGGCGTTTAGCACAGTGGATGGCAGGGCCAGAGCTTTCCTCAGGAGGTGATCTAAGCCCAGAAATTCCTGTTGTTTTGCCAGCATACGCAACTCGCTCTCTAAGCTGGTCCCAGTTTGCCTTTTGCCAGCATCCAGTGCACAGAAAGCTTGTGCTGATTTCTCTCCTCCACTAAAACACAGAGTGGTGGTTGCTCTGCCCGGGTCCCTGCAGAGCCCAGCTCCTTCCCTGGACCATGGTCATGAAGGGAAGCAAGCTGCAACAGTGACGTTCAGCCTGTCCCGTGGTCCCTGGCCAGGGGCCATCTGCGTGGGGGGGCTGTTGGCTCCCCAGCCTCTGCCCCGCAGGGCTGGCAGTGGGTTTGGGGGGTGGCTGGTGGGAGTGCTCTGGGCGATTCCCGGTCAGGGCTGTCTTGTGGCTCTGATCCCTTCTCCCGCCGGTGCGCGAGCGAGGCCAGGAGGATGCTGCGGGATTTCACACGCTGCAGGGGTCCAGTGATGTCTGCATCAGATCACAGGAAGAGCTCGCTGCTGAAACTGCTGCTTAGGGGGATGGGCTTTTAACGAGTAGTTGGGAAGAAAAAATGTGTAATTGGAGAAAAAGAAACATAATCTTTTAAGGAAAGGTGAAAAAGTTACCTGGGCTTGTTTGTTTTATACATAGCGTCTGTTCCTGCAACTTTGTCCCGGTCCTGGTGTTACAAGGAGCCACTGCTCGCTTGGTAAAAGTGCCTGGCTCGATGCTGCGGAGCGCTGCACGCCCCTCTGGGACGCTGTGCTCCAGCTCCGAGTTCAGACGAGGTGCGTTTGTCCTCTGCTCTGTGCCTCCGGTCACCTTTGTCGTCTTTCCCTTTACCTTTTTCCTGTTTCTGTTGTTTCCTGAAAAGACAGTGCCACCAGACCTGCATGTGATACAGAAGATCTGGATGTGCTGCCAATTCATGAGTGTCATAGCAGCCCTTTCTACATCCATCCCTTCAGCCCAGATCCCAGCGCAGGCTCCACGTGACTCCGCTGATGAGCTCCGGTGTCAGGAAACCTGCCTGCTTGACCTTCACCTTTGTTTACTACCTTCCTTGTCGGTCAGGGGTCCAAAAGTGTGCTTTCTTGCTTCTGGCACTTTAGTTTACGGCAGCAAGGGACCCTTTCTGGAATGGAGCGTGCATATTGGTAAGCAGGGCAGCCTTTTTCTGGTAGGCGTGGGTTTCCTCCAGGCTCTCCTCGTAGGTGTGAAGCATGACTCCACAGAAAATAAGCAGATTTTTCAGCAATGTAAATGTTTGTCGCAGTTCCTGTCCGTGTTCCCGGGACAGAGGCCAGGCCTTGGGGCCCAGAGCACGGCAGAACCGCGGAGCCCCTCCTGCATATCAGCATCGCCTGCCTGTGCCCTGCTCCCGCTCCCGGGAGGGTTTGCACCATGCGGTGCAGAGCACAGCCGGCGCCGTGCACGGGCGATTGGCACCGCTTGCAGTTGTGCTCTCAAATCTGCTGTGCTCATGCATCTACTGGGGAGCTTTTATTCCTTGTCTGCAAGACCCTTTCCATTGGCATCGCTTGTGATGGTGACCAGGGAGGAGCCCATCCTGCAGTCGGTCCTCATGGGAGGAGCTCCGGGACTCCTCCTTGGATGACTCTCATGTCTTGGTTGCTTGCCGGCCTCACCCACTTTCCGTCAGGCTCCCCTCTTCTTCTGCGTTTGTTAGTTTTTATGACTTCAATACCATTGTCATTTTGCATGTGGTGTGGCAGGATTGTGCTCTTTTCTGTTCCCATTCAGAGGCAACTCCCATTTTCTAAAGGAAATATTTTACTTTTGATAGATTCCTCTGCTCTGTTGGTTTGGCTGCTCCATCTTTCTGTAGGGGCCTCTTAGGCTGTTTTTTCGTTTTTGCCATACATTTGCTCAGAACTTCTGATGTGATATTATGAAATATACTCCCTGCTGCCTGCAAGCACATTACCTTTTCAGCTGCTGCTTTTAATTTCCTTTCAACTCTTTCTCATTTGTGTGCTCTTCGATGAAGAATTTTTGGCTTTTTTGCTCTTAAGGGGTTGTTGAATGTAAGTTCTTTATTGTCATTATTGCAGGGTGGCTCTTGAATAGATCTTGTCTGTCATCCTGTGCGTTGCTGAGGATTGAATCTGAAGCTCTGAGCTCTTTCTTCCTTCAGGAAGGAGTCATCGTGCTGTCTAGAAGTTGAGGAGCTGTGCCATTTTCTTTCAGGAGTTGTTCCTAAGGCTGTGATTGTTGTGATCAGAGCTTGTAATTGTATGGAAGAAATTACCGCTTGTAACTGCAAACTGGAGTGAGCAACTTGTTCGGAAAGCTGCTCCCACCCTGCCCTCCTCGGAGCCTGCCTGCGGCTCTGGGACCTGCCCTGGCTCTGCGGGTGCTGTGCCACGCCGGCCGGCTCGTGGTGCCACCACCGTGTGCTCTCCACGGAGGTGCCTCTTTTGGCTTCCTGGGATCCCTCCTGGGTCTTCTGGGAACTGACACCAGGAACAGTGCTGAGCCCCTCCTTTCAGGAGGGCGTCAGGAGGACGGGGCAGAGACCTTTCCTTCCCCTGCGGGCTCAGGACCGTACAAGGCAATTTGGTTCCTCTTAGTGTTGACCTGAGTGTCCAAACCCTCAGGGTTGGAAGCGAATCACAGCCCCTGTGAGCTTCTGCGAAGTGCTGTCCCGGGCTGGATCTGACCGTGGGGTGGTGGCAGGTGCCCAACGCTGTCTGAGCGCAGCCCCTCTTCCTGACGGAGACGGGATCAGCACCTGGCACGGCATCTGCAGCTCGGGCAGCCGAGCCCTGCTCTGCCCGGGATCAGCCCGGTGCTGGTGTGGGAGCTGCTGGGGCCGTTCAGGCCGCGCGGGAGGCCGGAGGAGAGCAAGGTGTCCCTCCGTAAGCCGGAAAGTGGAGGAGCCGTCCCTGCTGTGGCTCCTGGAGCAAAGCAGCCCAGTCCCCCCGTGCGCAGAGCAGCGTTCTCCTGCACAAAGATTTCCCTTGCAGCTCTGCTGGCAGGGGTTTGTGGGATTAGCCTCATCTTTTTGGATTGCTCCCGGAGTGGCTGTGCTGTATCACGGGGTGGAATAAGCAAGTTTAGCTGCAGGATCTCTGATAAGAGAAAGTCATTAATATACGCGATGGTATTTGGAGAAGCAGAATCATAAGAGACGTTTAAGTAGCTGGATTATGCCCACAAAGGGCTGTGCAGCATTTTGACCTCGCAGCTGAAGTAGGCATTTTCTTCTTCCCGATTTCTGACGCAGGTTAAAGACAGACAGACACACTGCGGAGTGGACGTTTTCTCTCTGAAATAGGAAGTGTTAATACTCCCCAGAGTATGTCTCTGCAGTATAAAGTTTGGTATAAAATTCAGTGTTCTTTATGCCAGGACCTTCCTTCAATCAGTGCGTGTGCTTGTGTATGTGTCCATGCCTGTCAGGGCTTTTTTCCTTTAGCCACATATTTTAATACTGAACAGCATAATTTGACAGTGAGGAAGAGTCCTAGAGGCTAAATAAGCACATAGGAAGGTATAGACAATGTTTATTTCTTTATTTATGGGTCCCTGAAAGAATGATGCGTATTCTGCTTCTCTTTGAGGACGGAAGGCGAGCAGAGCTGGCATTTCTCAAAGGTTTTGAACTGATTTCTCACACCAGCAGCCGGCCGCCTCTTCCTCGGTATCTGCTGTAGGATAAGCCACAGCTGATAAGCATGCTGACTCGCTGATACCTTCAGCGGTGAAATAGATAACGCTGACCTCCGTTTGCAGTACACATGCACGTTGCCAAGCGCAAGTTACCCGTGCCTGAGAAAAATGAGCCGTAACCTCAGCTCGGTGGCTTTCTGTCTGACACGGGGACTTTCCCGGGTGGGGAAAGCGTGGCTGGCACCAGGCAGGGCAGCGTCACTTGCTTCTCTCTGGGCAAAGCTGTTTTTTCAAGAAACCCCTGTTTTCACGTACCCAAAAATAAACTATTAAGGGGAAAAGGGACCGAAACAGGCCCTGAGGTTAAATTTTGAAGTTGGAAGTGGGACTGAAGGGGTGAATGAGGATGTGCAGTTACTTCCCATCCCCGGGGTGAGTGTCCTTCTCCTGGTCCGGTGGGGACGCGGTGCAGCGGTGGCAGGAGCCCTGGCCCTGCGGGGCCATCACAGCCCCTGGAAGTGCGGCTGAGCACCTGGAGGAGGTGGGGATGGGGCCGGTCTGTCTGTCTGGAAAGCCAAACAGATGTCTGCGTTCAGGCCTCAGCTCTTCAACTCCTTCACGAACAAAACGTGCTTATGCCACTGTGTGGGTCCACGCTGCACCTATCCCTGGGACACAGCGTGCACCTCCAGTCGCGCCTTGGAAGGCTGATGGATGATGTGGTCTAGGGGAATAACAAGGGCGGGCGGAAGCGTGGAGTGCCTCTGTGTGATGAGTGGAGCAGGACTCAGCCTGGGAAAGCAGCGGCTGCTGGGGGAGCGCTGCAGAGGCAGGGAGGGGGGTTGTTCACTTTGCCTTCCAGCACAAAAATCAGGAGCATTAAATGGGGCTGACAGGCTGCAGCTTTGAAATGAAACGCTGAAACAGGACTGAGCGCTGTCTTCTCTAGCAGAAAGCATGGAGGGGGAGAAGAACCAAATGAGGAGGAGGACGAAGTGATGGGAACGAGGAAAGGTTGAGCGCCAAAATACAAACCCAGGGATCTGGGAGGGGAAACAGCGTCTGCCCACGGGGGCAGGCTGTTGCGAGACCGACCTTTGCTGCTGCCGGCACGGCATCCTCTTGCCTTCCTGCTCTTCACCCACAAGAGCAGATGCTGCGAAGAGCCTGCTGCCCTGCCGCCACGGCGGAGGGGATGCGGCGATGGTGCCGGAGCACCCGCGCCGGGCGGTGCGGCTCAGCGGGCTCTGGCCAAGGCAGGTCCCATGGCTGGCGTGCTCTGCCAGCGCTGCAGCCCCGGCCCGCAGCCAGCCCCGAGTGCGGCAGCGGGGGCCGCAGCTGTAGCAAATACAGCCTGAAGATGGTGGGCTGTAAATATTTGATGACTTGGGTCCTGAGGAGGCAGGGAAACTGCTTACGGTACAGGGGAAACCCGCTGCAGTCACAGGGTGAGATGGGGAAGTGTGACTTTCCATGCCGGGAGGCAAAGGGCTCTTTTCCTCCTCTCCTCCCGCTGGGAAGACCTCACTGGATGCCTCCAGCTCCTGGCAGGGCTCACGGTGCTGCCGTTCATCCCTGCTTTGTTTGTACAGCTATGAAGTCTGTGGTGGAGAAGTCAATAGACTCTTTATACCCTATGGGGGATTTTTAAGTGAAATTTTGCTATTATACTGGTTTTAGGCCACAAAATATTCTTTGGCACTTTTTCATATTGTACAGGTTGTTATAACATACAGGGTTTGAGTCTGCCCTGAGCCCCACAAAATGCATTAGGGGGGATCTGCTAAGTCTCATCCTTCTCTAACTCCTCCTTTTCCCCCTCCTGTAATGCACTGGCATGGAAGATTGTGGCTTTCCCATTTTATCCTTCTCCTTGTTCTTACTATGACTGTTCCTGAGTGCCGCCACGGAGTACAGGACCTTGGTGATGCTCAGCTGTAATTGCCCTCTGTGTCTCTCCACAGAAGTGTCTACGGTTGAATCCAGACGTTCCCGTGTGGGTTTCCAAGCAGCGAATCCTCTGCACTTTGAACCACAGCCTGAAGGATGTTCTGAACTATGGGCTCTTCCAGCCGGCCTTCAACGGCAGGGCTGGGAAGTTTCTGGATGAGGAGCGCCTGCTGAGGGAGTACCCCCTGAATCCAGACACTCCTGTCCCCTACTTGGAGGTATCCATCTTTTTTATCTTTAAATGTGTGTATATCTCTGTATACATGTATAGATATATATGCGTATATATATGTACGTAAGGATGTAGGACTTCCATGGTCCCTTCCACTGTAGTCTCTGTAGGCACCACAAGTATTAAGGGCCCCTGTCCCCCTCCCCTTTTTTCCCCCCACTTCCCTTCCAGGAGTGAAAGCACAGAAATTTCTGTGGGTGTATGTTTACTCACGGAGAATTCATTGAGGGAAGGCTGAGGCAAATGCCTCTGAGTCTTAGTTGCTCATGACTCTGTCTGCTCGAGAGCTCCGTAACATCTGTCACAGCCCTGTGAAACAGCTTCCCGGTTTTCTGACCCTGGTGATCCGAATGCCTTTTTTTCTAGTGGCGCCTAACTGTCACGGGAAATTGCAGTGCCAGAAGGAAAGCCAGTCTCCTAGGTACAGCAGGAAAATCACAGGGAGATCTTGACTATGAGGCTGAAGGACTTGAGTTTGATATTTTATTTAATTTACGGTTACTGTAGAGACTGGGACGCAACTGTGTGCTTTGACAGCAAATGACTGTCCCTGTACGGACCTCATTTGTGTGATGAGCGTGGAGGATAAGCTATACTATTTTCTGTTCCAGAAAATTAACTGGAGCAGAAATTAACTGAATTAACTATGTATTTACATTCACTATAGGTTCTGCCTTGGGCTGGGATTCAGGTGATAGCATGTAGGTGTTTACTCTAAGGTGACCTGCAGCATTTTTAGGGCTCCGTTGACTGTGGACATCCCCACTGGCTGTAATGGGAGTCTAGTTACCTGCACGTGGACTTCTAAATTTAGGGATCTTGTGCTATATTTTATCCACAAAGTCTATTTAGAAAGCATTACACGCTTAAGCTGTACGAGCTCTTATAAATGCAAGCGTGAATGCTGTTATTACAACTAATCCTGACTAATTTGGAAAGAAAGTGCAGCACAATTTCTTAGCAAACTAACATTTAATGTAGACAAAAACATTTGGAACAACATTGAGAATGCTTGCAAATAAACCTATGAGGTAGTAAATTCCTTAATGTTCCTTATACAGGCTTTAATGCCTTGTTTTTGTATAATTTAGCATAATGTCCATGCTTAATGTCTTAGCACACGCATCTAAATACAGCCTTGACATGGGTATTTGTTGTGTGTCATTTCGATTCTTCATAACTTGGTAAGGATGGCAGCTGAGCACTGGAGAATCATATTGGAAAACCAAAAATCCGGAATCTATTTACAAGACATAAATCCTATGCTGAAACCACTGCGGTTTCTTGAACCCAAAAGATAAATTAGCCCTCAGGGCTGCATATGAAGGTAATCGTGTAAATGAAGGGTTTGTGCATATTGACAGAAAAATTCCATTAAAAAGCAGGAATCTGCAGTAGTTCCCTGGAGAGGTGGGATGCTGGCTCTGTTCTACGCAATGGGGAGCTGTAGGTACTCCAGATTCCTTTATCGGGATAAAATAGCATCTGCAACGCAGTGTGGCACTGATTGAGCAACGTGCAGTGGGGTCTACCTGCCCATCTGCTGAGATCTGGTTACCCTCACGTGCATTTGGTGGTATTGACTGTATCCCATATTACTGGTTGTTATCTACTGTCAGAAGCTTATTGTGTCCTTCTTAATGAGGTAGTTATTTCATTTGCATGCCAAACACACCGTTGTGTTCTCACCATTATTAAACATCGCACATTCAGTTCATGCACCTTGTAAATTTGAATGAGATTTGGAAATTCTTGTGCCTGTACGTCTTGCCCGTGCAAATCCGGTCCCCAGGCGAGCTGTTGGAGCAAAACCGTTGGGTTGTGACTAGCTTAGGGTCAGCTGCCCACTTCAGTCGCTTCCTCAGAAGTCTTGCTGCTCGGTTTTGAGCAGCTGGCTACGTGTTGTACAGCTTCACTCTTCTCAGATAAGGTTTTTGCCTTGCACCTGGGTGGCAGCGTGCATTGCTCTTGCATCAAAGCCGATGTAGCCTGGCTTCCCTTCCTCAGTCCTGCCTCACCGATGCCCTGCCCTGTCCCTGCCTGCGCAGCGTGGAGCCGCTGGGAGCTCTGCAGGACCTTCCCCAGGGTCGAGCGCTGGGAGAGCAGCGGTGGGCGACTCCACCTGGGCTGGCGTGTGCAGGCAGGACGTCGAAAGCTAGCGGTGCACAGGGCAGCGCTGCCCCGGCTCAACCAGAGCACTGCCCAGGGCCGGGAGGAGGAGGCTGGGAGCGGAGCTTGTCTGCAGACCCTCTAATGCGGTGCCAGGGGTGAAGAGGAACCGCTGAAGGATGCTTGCATGACAGCGTAGGGATGCACAGAGGATCCCTGACACTGGCAACATCTGCAAAGGACCAACATCTGTAAATCAGTGGGCAAGACAGTTTTTACCTTGGAATGATTAAAAAAAAAGAAAGTTGTGTGAGAAGACATCTGCCCATAGTACAAGTTTGTGATAGACTGAAAATGTGCTAATATTTTGCCAGTATTGAAAAGTAAGTGGGATGAGCTTAGTAACTGCAGTCCAAAGATAACTTGGTGTCAGTTCCAGCTGAAATAATGAAATGTTGATGGAGGATTAAGTTCATAGCAATTCAAAAATCTCAGAATACAATTCATGCATTGAAAAAAGATCTAGTCAAACAAATCCAATTTCATTCTTTAAGGAAATTGTAATTCTGCTTGATAAAGATAGCTACACAAAGGTAGCAGCACTTGGGGGTACTTGGTTTTGTTGTACATGATATTCAGGTTCAGGATTAGCACTGTAAAACGTCAGTAGGACAAGTGCCACTGGCCAACTAATCAATGCTAAAAAGCAGTTGTCACTGTGATCATCACTGCGTAGATGTACTTCTAGTGGGGTTTCTTAGGGACCAATGTCCAGCTTGATGTGGTTACCCCAGGGACCTGGGTGTAAATGTAAAATCGCTGCTGATAAAGTCTGACTACACAAAGTTTGGCAGAGAATATAACAATGTCAACTGTGCTGTCTAGGTCATTTGGTAAGTGGGGGTCCCATCAAAGTGTGCTCTAAGTCAGCCAAATGACAAACATACAGGGACAAGGATTGCTTGCAAAGGAAGACTCTCATTGTGGAAAACAAAGTTTCTGCAGAAATTCTTTGAGCCTTTTGGCCAAGAAAGCTGACAGTAATTCCCAGTGTGGTGCTGTGGCACAATGTGACCCTGTAACCCTTCAGTGTACCCTGACAAGTAGCGAGTGGGTTTCAGGAGTGGTTGGGTGGAGTGGTTGGTATTGGAGCAGTCTGTGGGCGGCAGTCAGTGTACTTGAAAGGACGGTGGAAAGAGGCATGACACAGAAAAGAGCAGCAGACATGCTCTGAGAACAGAAGAGAAGATCCCTCAGTGAGAGATTTGGAGCTCAGCCTGCTTACGGGGAAGTCAGCTCGAGACCACCTGTGTAAGAACCATCCTGGGGAAAACCTTCCTGTTGTTAGAGAGATCCCTAATTAATTGGGAAGAGGCAGAATGAAGCCCACACCGTCTGGAAGCTGAAGCCAGACAGATTAATATGAAAAACTGGTCAGAATTTCTTTAGTGAGGAAGGCAATTAACTATTAGAGCAAATTATGAAAGAGAACAGTGTATTCTGTACCTGTTGTTGTTTTCAGATCTAGACTGAATGTCTTCACACAAGATGACGTTTACTGGAGCTGCTCGAGAGTGGTTTGATGCTGAGTGGGTTTTGTTCATCTCATATCTGACATTCTTCCCTCTTGCAGTTCCGGTACAAAAGGCGTGTGTACACCCAGACTTTGCTGGATGACAAGCAGTTTGCCAAGCTCCATACAAAGGTAAGGCTGGAGTCTAGCTGGCAAGCTCAAAGCCCTAGTAGCATGTTCAGCACTGATGGTGGCCTATCACAGAGAAGATACCAGGTTTTGGGATGTTCCGGTCTTCCCCGCTTGCCAGACTGCAGAGCAGTCCCGAGGAATGGATGGTGCCTGCTGAAGCCTGGGGTGGTTTACGTGGGGGTGCAAGCTGAAGGACCTCTTTGAGCCATGGAAGAGTGCCCATACAGGGATAGGCTGGCACGGCTTACGTGTGCTTGCAGGCAGGTGTGTGTTGGGGCTAGGCTCTGCGGGAGAGCGTGGGATCATCTTTCCGTGGGGCGGTGAGGCAGAGGAACATATGATGGGCCGGCTGAAGAGAAGCTTTATTCTCTGGCATGGAGGAGTCACTAAATGCCTGGAGAGCACAATGGTGTGCATTGAGGAGCGTGCCTTCCCTTCCCCCAGTGAGAGGCTGCAGCACACCTCCGCCTTGCACGCGGGCTCATTGCCTTGTCTCTGGCTTTAACCCATGCGTTTGGGTCAGGATTTCGCTAGTAGGATCCACATGTCAAGTGGAAAGCACTCTTGGTCTGCTGCAGCCCCCACGTGTCGTGGGCAGTGATCAAGGCATGTGTCAAGATTAATGGTGCAGGCACTGAACGGACTGTCTGGGTGTTTGGAGAACGGAGTGTGGCAGGAATGGTGCTTTTGCGTGCATGGGTGTTTCCTGGGAGGAGCAGCGCCCCACCAAAACCACCGGTCTCTGCGGCCAGGGATGCCCCAGCTGGCACAGCCGGAGGGATCAGGGATGCTAATGGTGACCAGGCCTTGAGTACGTGTTGGCTGGATGCCCTCTCGCATTGCTCTTCCCCCGGACAGCTGGGGTGGTCCCATGATGTCACTTCTTGCCTAAGAAATGAAGTACAATAATTGTGGAGAGGTCTGGGACCATCAGAAGATTTCTGCTGCCACTAATAATTGTGCCTTGAATCCACATGTGGCCCCATGGGGGCTTTGATGGTTCCTGGGGGGTGGGACCAGCAGCGCATGGGAACTGCGAGACAGGAGGAAGGAGGTGGGCTCCGGTGGTGCGGTGGCCATTGCACATCTGGGTGGCTGCATGCACTGGGCAGCATTTGAACTGCTGGGTGGCACGAGGACACCCTCGGCCTCCATCAAAGTAATTTTCTGGGAGAGTGCGTGGGGAAGGGCTGGGCAGGGAGTGGTGGCGTGGAGAGGCCGGTGGGGATGGCCCATGTGTGGAGGGCACTGTGCTAAGGAAGGCTGTGCAGAGAGGCTTTGGGGGTTCTTGCTTAGGAAGAATGTGGGACTGGCCGGGACCCCAGGGCTCCCTGCTAGCTCCCTTGTTGTTGTGTATCATGAGCTCCCTCGGAAACCCCCTGTGCAGAGCGACCACTTCCCGCAGTGGGCTGGGCAGCCTCTTGGCTGTTTTCCTTTCGCCCTCTGACGAGACACATGCCGTTGTCTGCCGTGACCCTTCTCGGCTGCTCAGCCGCTCTTGCCCGACAGTGGCGGCTCCGAGAGATGCGCAGGAGGTGCCCAGGGCCGAGCGACCACGGAGGCGCACCCGGGTGCTGTGCCTCCTCCTCGGCCTCCTGGCAGCCCGTGTCGCTGCTGGGCATAGGGTGCCTGTGCGTGGCCCCTGCTGCGGGTCTGCAGGGTGATGCTTTGCTTCTGGTCACCTCTACTCTGCAAGAGACAGGCGGGTAAGGGTAGTAAATTTTCAGTTAAAACGGGTACAACCGCAAGAGCTGAGCTAGCTGGAGCCACAGCCGTAAAGCGGAATGGAAGAAAACTTTCCTCCAAAGGGCTTGACCTACCCCAAAAGTGAAAATCTTCTTAGTGAGAAGAAGCAGGTCCTCTGTCTTGTGTTTGCAGAGCTGCAGGATCAAGAAACAAAATGCTGCTAGGGTTCAGGTTTGACTCACAAAGATTAAAGTCACGAGGCTTCTGTCTGGTGGCGTAAGAATATCCAGGCAGTAAATCTGGAAAGCTCTCAGCATCTTCCTGGTGCCAGGAAGCGTGAATCACGGTCCTCCTGAGCCTCGCCAGTGAGAGACCGTGCCTGCTGGAGGGAGGGCTGGAGGCACCTGCCACTGGGAGACCCGCGCGGCCGCATCTGAGGACTTCCCCTGCGAGCGTGTAGTAGCCATAAATGCACTTTATTAAATATTCACTTAATCACCATACTTTAATTTCTACTTAAAAAACAAATCTCCTTCATCTTGTTTCTTTATTTTTAAACCATCCCTTGCCAATAAAGTATAGCATCTGAGTGGGAGCCTGCATCTCCGCTCCCTTTTGCCTCCATCAAGAGGCTGCTGACGAGCGTTTCCTTTGGCTGGTGTTTTCCCAGAGCCGTGGGCACCGTGGGCTGCACTGCTTGTGAGGGTGGAAGAGGAGCTCTCATCCTGCCCCAGGGCTGCTCCCGCAGGGGTGCGGTGTGAGGGAGGCAGTGGAGGCAGCCGTAGGGGGTAGCACCAGGAGGGGCATGAGTGGGAGACGTGCTCGTGCGGCCACTCGTTGGAGCGATGCCGGCGCTGAGAGCCGGCGGCGGTGTGACTTACCCGCCCAGCACAGATCGACGCTGTTTCGCTGGGAGAGGGTGAGAGCAGAGTGTGCATGTGCAGCCTCCTGGCAGCTGGCTTGAGGGTGAGAGGGGGACAGAGTGGAGGGACATGGGCTCCTCTCTGGGACGGTGGCTGGCTGAGCAGAGAGAAAAACGGCAAGCTGCTGGGGACCGCAGATCCCGAGTGAAGAGCACGGTACTGCCTGCTTCTGCCTCATCTGCTGTGCTGCCTCAGCTGCGGCTGCACCAGGCACTGCCGGGCGAGGGGTCGTGGGGGGGAAAGTCCTCCTGCCGTGCCACCGACCTCGCGGAGGGATGCTGGGGGGGCTGGCGGCAGGGCAGGACCGGGTGGGGGATTCGTTCCCTGTGTCGAATGTGCAGTGAGGAGGTGTCTCTGGGCCAACTTGGGGAACGGCTGGCTCCTCCACCACTGCAGGCGTGTACAGGCTTACGTGTCGGGTCGGCTGCTGCGGGGGTTTCTGCTTCTGTCTGTGCATTTAGGGGTTGGTGATTTCTTCTGGGAAAGCAGATGCACGGAGGTGATGCCTCTGCGGTGTGGTGCAGACCATATGCGTCGCCTGAGGCGTGAGGCTTCCCTGTTACTTGTAGCGATGTCTAATCGCTTGGGCAGTGAAATACCGTTTTTTCTGAGACGTGGTAATTTAAAGGGCTGTGAAGGATTAGCTTTAGGTCTAACAGGATGGTGGGACCGCTCCTGAGGCTGTGGTACGTGCGAAATCTTTAGGCTAATGGTCTCATCTGTATGAGAGCGAAGTATGAAAAGGTTCAGAGTTTAGAGTCTGACTTTTAGTGGCGGGATACATTACTTGAATCTTTTAATGGCCTTGAAACATGATTCTTAACTGCCATTAAAAAAGAACAGTAAGAAAAATAAGAATAACTCCTTTTTTGAGTGCCAGCAGACTTGTTCTAAGAAGTAGAAAAGCTGATTTCTTGTACTGCTAGCAATAACGAAGTGACTTGGTAAAGTCAGTCAATCAGCCTCAGTCCCTTGTGCCTCTTGGGATCTGCAGGCAGTGACATTTCTTGTAGATATTTTTCCCACTGAATTGCAGTAGACCATTTAGAAATGGGAGCACAAAAAAAAATGCATGTTAGAAAAGGGCAATCGCATTGTGCTTATAAACGAAAATCTGTGCGGAAAAATCTTGGCATTTACCAAAATGTCCACAAAGGACATTGTGCTACCAGAAGATTTGGGATATTACCACCTTGAAGGCGCAAGAAGCAGCACACTTAAAACACACTTAAAGTAATTATTAGGAGCGTGTATGCCATTACTGTTGTAGATGACTGACATTAGTGAAGAGCCAGAAGCGCTGGAGCTGGATGCGGGAGCGACCACGTGTGCTGATGCAGCGTGCACCGGTGGAGGTGGTGTGTGAGCGGGCCTGCAGCCAGCTATGGGATGGAGGGCTTGTGTGTGCCCAGGCCGGAGGAGGATTTTGCAAGAATTCCAGACCTGAGGATGGAGAACAGGGTGGTGTCTTGCTGTTTGCTGGTTGGCACTGCTGTCAGTGCCATCTGCATCCCAGGCTCCCCTTTACAGCAAGAAACACATCGGACCTCATCAACTGGTGTATGAAAGCTTGGCGCAAGCGAGGCCCATGTTGCACCTCTGCTGCAGGAGACCTCTCGCTTGTCTCTGACTTCTTCTACCCAGACAAACGAAGAAGGGGCAGGACAGCAGGATGTAATGGCTGAGAGCGCGCGTAGGCTGCCCTGGGTGACTGCAGCCCGCCTGGCCCACCATACTCCTCTGCTAACAGCAGACCCGGATTTCAGTGTGTCTTGGAAGGGTAAAACTGAGAAAACTGCTGAGCTGGGATAAAGACAGTTTAACAGGTAAAGCGAAAGCCACACGCGCAAGCAAAGCAAAATCAGGAATTCATCTACTGCTTGTCATTGCAGGCAGGTGTTCAGCCATCTCCAGGACAGCACGGCTCCATCACGTGTGATGGTGACTTGGGAAGACAAACGCCATCACTCCAAACGTCCCCCCTTCTTCCTCCTTCCCCAGCTTTTGTTGCTGAGCACGACATGGTCTGGGATATCCCTTTGGTCGGTTGGGGTCAGCTGTCGCAGCTGTGCCCGCTCCCAAGGCCGTGGGCACCCCCAGCCTGCTGGCTGGCAGGGCAGGGCGAGGAGCAGAGCAGCCCTTGACGCTGGGCAAGCACCGCTCAGCGGTAACTAACACATCCCTGTGCTGTCAACGCTGTTTTCAGCACAACCCCAAAACGTAGCCCCGTACCAGCTACTCTGAAGAAACTTAGCTCTATCCCGGCCAAAGCCTGTACATCCCGGCACCATCCCGTGCAGAGGAGGTGTCCCCGCTGGGGAGGTGCTGCCGGCAGGACGGCGAGGGCTGCCCCTGGTCCTCTGCGAGGGCTCGGCCTCCTCCGCCTGGGGACCTCTGCGGGGCCTCTGTCCTGCTCGTGTTGGAGGTGCTCCAGGCAGCACCTCGAATGCTGTGTTGAGTTTTGGGCCCCTCACTCCAAGAAGGACATTGAGGTGCTGGAGCGTGTCCAGAGAAGGGCGACGGAGCTGGTGAGGGGTCTGGAGCACAAGTCTGATGAGGAGCGGCTGAGGGAGCTGGGGTTGTTCAGTCTGGAGAAGAGGAGGCTGAGGGGAGACCTCATCGCTCTCTCCAACTGCCTGAAAGGGGGTTGTGGGGAGGTGGGTGTTGGTCTCTTCTCCCAAGTGACAAGTGACAGGACAAGAGGAAATAGTCTCGAGTTGTGCCAGGGGAGGTTTAGATTGGGTATTAGGAAAAGCTTCTTCACTGAAAGGGTTGTCAGACACTGGAAGAGGCTGCCCAGGGAGGTGGTGGAGTCCCCATCATTGGAGGTGTTCAAGGAATGTGTGGACATGGCACTGCGGGACATGGTTTAGTGGGCATGGTGGGGTTGGGTTGGTGGTTGGACTTGATGGTCTTACAGGTCATTTCCAACCTTAGTGATTCTGTGATTCTGAGATGCACCGAGCCAGCCTCCGAGACAGCAGTTAAATGTTGTTATGGTGTGTCATGAAATCGATTATTTGACGTTTCTGTGGGAATCAATGAGGTGTCTATCTGCCGCTGCCTAATGGCCTGTGTGAGAGTTTGTCAGACGGTCGGCACAAGGGGGGAGGTCGGTCTTCTCCAGCCTCTTCCAGGGCCTGTGACCCCGCAGCAGCCGCCACGCTCTGCAGAGCGGATGGTTTGTCTTAATTCCAGCTGCTGTTTGCAGCAAACTGGACACCAAGAAAAGATTAGTCTTTCCTTGATACTGTAATTGCTGGAAACATCAGCATGTGCTTGGTGTGAAGGGGATGTGTTGTTTTTCTGCTCTTGCAGAGCACCCGAGCTGGGTGCCTGAGGTTGGCTTCCCCCAGCACCCAGCCCGCGGTGAATAGCGAGTGACAGAATAATTTCTCTGCAAGAAGAATATCTCATTTATTTTCTTTCATTTCAATTCAAGAGAGAGAGGCTTGTTCCCTCGCACCAGTTTCCTCTCAATGAGCTTTTCTTTTCTGGAGGGTGTTGATTTTTCTTGCGGTTTGGTGCTAGCGGAGGATAATGGACTGCGGCACGGCGGCTGCCAGCTGGGTGGCTGGAGCTGCGCCCCGTCCCCAGGCGCTCTCCTGGCGTGAACCCCCTTCCAACTCTCGTAAACAAACAAGGGCACCTCAAAGTTGCCGGGAGTCATATGCTGAGGCGGGTGTTTTGGGTAATGAGCCGTGAACCGAGCTGAAGCACCGGAGCCGTGGTTCGGGCAGTAGCCCAAAGGGTAAGGACAGAGCCAGGCTTTGGTTCCTGTCTCTCCTGGCAAAGATCCTCCTCCTTCTCCTCCTCCTCCTCCTCCTCCTCCTCCTCCTCCTCCTCCTCCTCGGGGAGCGGTGCAGCCTCACCCACCAGAAAGAAGATCCCAAAGACAGGGATTGCTTCCCAAAGGGTTTCCAGGTGGCAGGCGGTAGATACAGGAGGTGTGAGCTCAGCTCTGTGGCGGTTTCCTGAAAGACCTCGCTGGTCGCGGCGCGGGGGCAAGAGGGGTCCCGCCTGCCCGCAGCCCCTGGCCCCGACCCCTGCCCGGGCTGTGCCACTTGCCGCTGCTTCTGGGAAGGCACCTGGGAAACGAGACTCAACATGCCCTTTAGAAGAGCAAGGTGGAGTCTTACTCAGAGCTTTCATTTTATTTGCCTGAGTTTTTGTTGGATCTTGGGGTTTTTTCCTCCCCAGAGGAAGCTTGCTTCGCTCTGGTTACTATAGCCATTCAAACATACCGATCTGCAAATCACCGTAATCTTCACGCTAAATACGGTGCTTTTGCTCACGGGAAGATCCATTCTGAGCGTTTGTTTAAGCAGTTCGATAGCTTTATATAGATAGATATATTTAGGTTTTAATTTTTGCCTGTAGGAAATGGGATGCCATGCCTTTACTGGCTTCTGATCATTTTTTATTATTATTTTGATTTGTATCAAACTGCTGTTGGATGAAAGCTGAAATTCAATTAAAATTAAAGCAAAATAATGTTTTAAATGGAGTCTTTATCACTTAGTAAATGTTTGTACTGGACAGAGAAGACAAAAAGTAAACTTATCAGTACCTATCTTTTGTATTTAAAGCTGACTGATCTTATAAACAAAGGAAGATTTGGTTTGTATGGGTGGTGCTAATCACAAATTCCCAAAGGTATTTTAGTGCCAGAAAATAAGCAAGTATCATCTAGTGAGATTTCAAAATTGCCACAGCAGTTTAGGCATCTGCTTAGCTCCCCTTGATTTCAGTGGGAGTCTGACATTTGCGCTCTCTCTTCATGTCTAGTCACCTTAATACCTTTGAAAACCTGGCCCCAAATCCCTCAAGGTCTTAGAATAATGAGATCTCATTCCTGTCCCACCATTTTTTTATTCACAGATTTTTTTTTCAAAGGTTTTATTCGTAGATTGGGGTAGGAAAACAAGCTTCCTTACTTCCTCAGTTCTCAAATCTCCTTTCAGCTTTGAGTGAATCAGTCCAAATAATAAGGAAAATATTCAGTGTTTCTAGCTAAACTGAAATGGAAAACAATCGGGTAGGAAAGCTTTTCTGTGCAGCATAAGCTGAAAAACCGACATGGAAGAATGTAAATAGCAGAGTTTGCTTCATTGTGGAAAGTGGATAGAATGTCCCCAGCAAGGGACATGGCTGTGACATGTTTGTAGTGTTTGAGTTGATTTCAAAAGCTAAGTATGTTTTGCTTCTGAGTCTGAATGAAAAAAGCACGCTTGAATTCGTGACTGTGGGCAGAAGGGCCATTTAATCGCTACATTTTTATAAATGCTTGTAAATACAGACGTCCGCATCAGCTGTCATGCTGCAAACTCAGGTTAACCAGGTGTGTTTTTAAGATGGGAGAGACCTTTAGCGTAACTGAAATCTTACTTCAGTGAAAACGTTAAAGCCAGGATCGAATTGTTGTTGGTTTGGCCGCGCTCTGCATGCCGCAGCGCCCGGGGCTGCTGCGATGACCACGGTCGCACCCGGGTGGGGAGTAGCTCCCCAAGAACCTCCGTGTCCCCTCTGCGAGGAGGGGGCTGGCGGGGAGGGCTGTGCCACGGGCCGGCATTGCCGCACGGCTTTCCCTGCACCACGCAGAGCTGGTCTGGTTTTGGTTAAGCTCTTGCTCGGACCTGTGCCATGCTTTGGTGGTGGTTCAGGTATGGCTGCACCAGCTTGGTGGGAATGGGCCGCTTTGACCAAACTAGCTGAAATGGCACCTGGGGGCAGATGCCCGCGGGCTATCGAGGGGTAACTGCGCACCCCGCCTGTCGGCAGACGCCTTGCCAGAGCTGGGGTTCCTCTGCGGAGGCTCCCCAGACCTGCCGCAGCTTCTCTCCAGGGACCGTGAAGGACGTCCAGGAGGTGCTGGGAGTCAGCAGGGAGCTTGACGCGGGGTTTCAATTCACAGAATCACTAAGGTTAGAAAAGACCTGTAAGGTCATCAAGTCCAACATCAACCCAACACCACCACACCCACTAAACCATGTCCCACAGTGCCACATCCACACGTTCCTTGAACACCTCCGGTGATGGTGACTCCACCACCTCCCTGGGCAGCTTATTCCAGTGTCTCACCGCTCTCTCAGGAAAGGCATTTTTCCTAATATCCAGCCTGAACCTCCCCTGGTGCAACTTGAGGCCATTTCCTCTTGTCCTGTCCAGTTCTCTGGTTATTGGGCTGCAAAGGCAAGATGGGTGAGAGACCTCCAAGGAAGAGAGACCCTGCATCTTGATTCAATGGTTTCAAGGGTAGAGTGACCAGGATGTCTGAGATAGTTAGCAATTCCCTCTTCTTTTACCTAATCCAATTTCTGTTATTTCCCAGATCTGGCTGTTGGTGTAGCGCCATAGAGCTATCTGCGCAGCGGGAGAGTGCCTCCCCAGAATTAGTGCATAGAAACGGTGCTCTCTCTCTCTCTGTGGTCATAGAAATATTGAACTTAAATGAAACAACATATGTTTCTCTAACTTTATTCTGGAAAACAGCTTAATTGAGCTAATTATATACCTCTCTGTTGGTAAAGAATAAGAAACTGAAAGCTGTCTGATAATGGGAAGCATTGGGCCACTCTACTCATACACGCTGCTGCTCCTGGTGCCCGCAGTCGAGTTGCTGCGGTCGCTCCGGTTGCCTCTGTGTTACCCAAACGCGTGGTTCCAAACCTGTCGTCTTTCGGCAGCTCCTGGCTGCTTGGCCATGCCTCCCACCACAGCTCAGTGCCCCTGCTGCACAAACACAGCTCTTAGTAAGGCCGGGCTCTAACACCATCTAGGTTGCAATCTTCTTTTTATTTTTTCCTTTCTTTTGGTCTCTTTCCTTGTTATGCCTTAATTCAGGTTTGTTTGTAAGTGGAGTAAGGCTGTCACTTAAATCCTGGGCATGGGATTCTTGTAGTGCCGTAACGTTTCACCTCGGGTGAATGCTCCTTTTCATTATCTATATTCTCGGTTTTCTTAGGCATTTTCATTGTTCCCTGAGGTCCAGGAGCAAACTGGAGGAACAGAACTGGGCCAGGGAGGATCAGAAATCACTGTGCTGGTGTCCTACCCTCTCCCCATAGTGTTAAGCTTGCAAATTGCAGCAACTTCTTAATGTGGGCACCGAGCTGCACAGCTGGAGCACGCTGCAGAGCAGATCGGCGGCTACAAACTGATGGAAAGAGAGTATTCTTCTATGTAAAAATTAACTGGTTAAGTCTCTGGACTTTATAAATGATTTTTGAAGCATTGCTGTGGATTTGGTCCAAGACCTTGGATAGATGAACTTTCTTTGTTCTTCATCTGGAAATGCAGGGTAGTAATTGATTTTGCCCAAAGGGAAATTCCATGCGTAGACCCGTTAATGCCTGCCTGGGGCACAGGACCCGTGATGACGAACAAGCAGTGGGAGAATGCAGATCCCAGAATCGAGGATGCCTCTCTCTGCGTCCGCCTTTTGCTCATGCACTTTCTCTTCAGTTTCCTTTCTAAATATAAAAGGTAGCATTAAAAGTTGACATAGTGCATCAACTTCCTACTGTCAAAAAAAGTTTTCAATTCCTGAGCACCTAGAAAACTAGGAATATAAATGAGCACACTGCTGCTGGGCGCTGATGGTTGGGGTAGGATGCATTTCTGGGGTTGTAAATGAGAGCCGCTGGCAGGACCTCAGGAGCAGAACGTCAGGTTAGTGCCTGGGATGTGTCTGGTAGCAGCATAAAAGTGAAACTGCCGTGAGCCGCTGTCACATACGCAGAGGTGCGGTGTTTGCCTTCGCAGGGAGCGAGCACAAGGGCCTCTCCGTCCCTGGAGGCCCCAGGAAGGCTGCTGGTGCAGGGCCCCGCGTGGGCTGCCGGCGTCAAGGGGATGGGCCATGTGCTGGGGGGTCCCTTCCTCGGCTCCTGCCTCCGCGGGTCCCGTGACGTGGGGCGGTTCTCGGTGGGACTGGCAGTGCCGTGCTTGGCCGCAGGGGTTTAGTGGGGCCACGCACGGAGCATCGTCGGTTGGGTTAGGTTAGCATTGTCCACTGAATGGCAGCTGGGAGGAGAAGAGGCGTATGGACAAACAGGAGCGGAAGGAACAGGGTTAAATCTGCGCCATCGGGTGATGGTTGGGAAGAGGCATTTTGGGATGGCATCCTGGAGGCGGTTGCTGGAGTTGTCAAGTCCCGTCTGTGCTATTGCTGGCAGGCAGCTGTGATTTCCTTCAGTGTTTCTGTACTTCTGCAGTAGCTGAAGGGGTAGTGAAGCAGGAGGTGGATTTTGCTTTCAGTTACTTGTGCGGCGAGAGGGGTTCTGGGGGAGAAGTAACACCAAGCAGCGAGGGTCGGGGAAATGTCTCGCCACCCGAAAAGGCAGTGCTTGTGCCCTGCGGCAGTTGATGCCAGTTGCCCTTTCGCCGCACTCGTGATGAGAGTGTTGGTGCCGTGGGAGTTGCTTGTGCTGCACGTAGACATCTCCAGCACCTCCCGGTGTGGGTGACCCAACCCTTTTACCCTCTGAGTGGTTGCTCCTCGCTCATGGCACTGTCCCACGGTCGCGCTGGGTCTGTCCTGGTGGCACTGCCAAGACTCGTCCGATCTTGAGGGATGTGAGGGAACACCTGGGGATGGGCAGGATGGTTGGGACGGGGAGCGGGGCCATGCTCTGCACCAAGGGATCAGCTGCGGCATCCGCCGTCCCCGCTGAATCCCTGCTCTTCTTGGCTCTTGCCTTACTGCGCTGTTGTACCTGGGGCACTAAGGGGAGTGAACCTTGGAACTGAACTGCGTGTTTGTGGCTTTCTGCATTATCTTGTGCATTCCTGTGGCATTGGCATCTCGGCACGCGTCTGCGTATCGCTGCAGACAGCCAGAGCGAGCAGGTCAAGTACTGGCATGGGGGCAGTGGAGCTGCCTCACCGTAGGGTTTTGCCTGAGCTAATTAGGTCTGCTGAGATGGAGTGGAGTTGCAGGGGGTAATGCGCTAAAATGGCTATGTAATTTTAAATATGTGACCTGGCTTGTTTATGGCATGGCTCCGTGGTGCTGATTTTAGAAAAAATATGCTACATGTTTTAGGCTTGGTTCTGCAGACTAACCACACAGTGACTGAATTTGGTTTAAACCAGGTTCACAGCCCAGCATTAATCTGTCTCATCCTTGGAAAGTTTCACCTTGGTGATATTTTCTCTCTGACTTCTTACCATGGTCTCCTCAGCATGTCAGAGAAACAGCACAGATGAACTTGTGGGTCTCAAGTTTTGGGATTTGCAGGCTCTTCTGTAGAACTGGTTCTAGAAGTATTACGTTTTCTCCCTAGAAAATTAAATTTTGACAAAATCAAAATATTATGCAAAATAATATGTGACGAAATTTTGTTTAGGAAGCCTTTGAAAAGAATTGGGCATGTTTCTGCATCCTGTTTGGTATTTTCAGATTTTTTTTTTTCTATTTTCCAACTGGAAATCTTCAAAATGAAATTTCAAGTGAAGCACTTGGGAATTAATTTTGCTTCATAAAAGATATATTTTTTTCTATATCAAATTAGGGGAAAATGTTGAAACTTAAGTCTTTTCACTGGGTGAAAAATCTGCTGAGCTCAGACCCATTCAGCCAGCTGCACTGTGGTTCACAGGACCAGGAGCCGTTCCCTGACCATTGGCTGCAGCTTGACCGGTTGGTTGGAGCTTTTCCCAAAGGCTTCCCTCAGCTAATTGCACAGAAAGTCAGACACTTTCTAGAGCGCCTTTCCTAAAGCTGGCTGCTGCAGGGTTTGATTAATATAAACTCAAAAAAATCCAGCCAGCCTGCAATCAAAGGTCTGCAAATCTGGACTGGAAATGTGTGTGAGATGGAGTTTTCACACTGTAGTCTGCCCAAGTGTTACCTGCCTGCCTGGCAGAGTTGCAGTTTCTGGAGTCTAGAAATGTAATAAAATAATGTATTCATCAAGTATAGCTATCCAAAAGAGAAAAAAGGGAAAAAGCCAAACAACCCACAAACAACCTGGCGGCCTTAAAAGAGAGTCTCAGTCCCCTCAGGAGAACAAGATTTAGTCTTTTGCCAAAGACAGAAAATTACAGCAAGATTAAAGCACAATTTCGCAGCAGACAGTGTGGCAGCCATACCTGTTGCACCATACAATAATGGTCGCTGTTTGAGTAGCTTGATCTTTCCTCCGAAGTGTTTTAAGCTCAGCAGGCAGACGGGTGATCTGCCCTTAAAATGAATTTGCGACACAACACAATGTACACGACGTAGCAGCGAGAAGCGGATGAAACCCCGGGCAGTACGGTTCACCGTCGCTGGGATGCTGCTCAGCTGGCACAGCACCTTCCGTAGCCAGCGCCGTGCTGAACCGTTGACGAATGATGAAGTCACGTGTCTGTTGATGTGCCTGTGTCACAAGCGCGTGCAACGTGTGTGCCTGCCCTCGCGGTGTGTACGAACAGAAGGCGCCTTCGCGGGGGACTTGCGGTGGGGGCAGAGGTTGGTGGCTGGCAGCCCGGGACGGTTTCCATGGGGTGATCCATCAATCCCAGTCTTGAGGAGAGGGGCAGAAGGACCGTGTTCCGTGTAGATTTGCGGCATACCCTCATGTGCCCTGGCTTGTGCTGGGCGCTGCCCCTTCATTCTTGATGGTTGCCTTGGGTCTCCTGAAAGGGGATATTTCTGTGGTGGCTTCTTTCTTCATATTGGGGTGTTAATACTGTGTACTGTGTGTTTTCCTGGGGTGTCATGGCTGCAGGCAAATCTGAAGAAGTTCATGGAGTACGTGCAGCTGCTAAATGCGGAGAAGGTCTGCAGACTGCTGGAGAAGGGACTGGACCCCAACTTCCATGATCCGGATACTGGAGGTGAGACTGGCTTCTCCAGAGAGGGGAGGATGACAGAGCCGGGTTGCGGGAGAAAGGGTCCAGGGGACGCAGTGGGAATTTGGGCGAGTGGTTGTTTTTGAGGGGGTGTAGCAAATGATATATTGTCTGAAATGTAAGGTTTGGAACAGGGGGATGTAAGTTGAATTTCTTGGTAGTGTGTCTTCTTATGACGCTTGGGTCTTGGGAGCATGAAGTTACAGAAGGCTCTTGGGAGAAGATGGTGTGTGTGTGTGGGAAGGATACAGAGTCCGGGAATACAGCATAAAGTGAGAGAGCTGTGGGGCCGCGCATCTTTCAGTGGGATTCTGGGGAGGATGAGGCTGTCTGGGCCGAATGCGAATTGCTGCCCGAGGATCTCATCATGAAGCAGTCAGAAGGTTTAAGAAGTATTTTGGGGGTCAAGAAAATAAAATCTTGGCCTCTGGTTTCCCCTTGATTCTTTTTTTTTTCTTCTTTTTTTTTTTTTTTTCCTATCTGTGTGAGCAAAATTAACCCCAGAGAAGTCTGGTCGCTGGAGCGCTGGCTGTTGGGTTGTCCGCAGGCTCCTGGCTGTCAGAAGAGAGAATCAGGCTCCAGCACATTTTGCTTGCTGATGGGGCAGTGAGGCAGCACGGCTCCCCATTTCCCCTGCTGTGAAGTCTCATAGTCCTGTTCTGAGAGAGGAGTTACTGCTTTTGTTGTTCCTGTTTTGAAGTAATGCCGCTTGTTAGTATTTATTATAGAGTTGGACTTCCGTGTGTGAATCATGGGCACATTTCCAACCCATGAGCAGACTCCAATCTGATGAATAATTTTCAGTTTCTGGTTCAGTTGGATGGTTTTTCAGGTTATTTCTGAAACACTGGCTACCTCTGTCCTTGGAAATTTAGTGTGTCCAGTCCATTTTTCAGCACTGAGATCAGGTGGCCGAGTGTGGTGGCATTCACAGTATTAACCTCTCTTATCCTCTCAGATAACACGGCTGCATCCCAGCTCCCCTTTGGGAATGGCCTCTGCCAGCTCCTGAACTGGGAAGGTGAAAGCTGGCTCAGCCAAACTCTGGCAAGAGCCATTTGAACAGCGCCCAGGAATGTTTATACTGTTAAATTTGCTGGTGTAGGCACTCTATCTGAACCTGCCAGTGTCCTGATGAACAACTGCTCATATGAAAAATAGCTGATAGCATGCAAACACAATCACTGTCTGCCTGGAGCATGTCCAAACAGCTCAGATCCATGTGGTTTTCATTTTTGCCCAAGACCTTAGAAGCATTTTGAGGGATCTTTCCGTATAAAGCAAGTCCTCCCCTCTTCTAAAGCTGATCCAGCTTTCCAGAGTGTATTATATTGCAGAGTGCAGTGCGCTGCTTGGAAAGATGCTGTGAGAGTTTTGGATCTGACATGGTTTGAACCCAGATGTTATTTCACAGAGTGGTAGAGGCTTATAGGAGCAGGGTCTTGAGTCCTAAAGAGACTGTATGAAATATAGAGGGGGAAGAAGGAAAAACACCTGACCCAGATAGTCGTTTGGATCTGGTTCAGAACCAAGGGCAAAACCAGAGTGGATGCTATGAGATGCGAAAATAGACTGTTGGAGCAGTGGGAGTCTTGGACACCTCACTTCTGGAGTCCTAATTCCTGTGCAAAAAACACTTCATTACTGCTTGCTTTACAATCTGTTTCGTGAACATGAAAGAATGACATAAAACTGCTGTTCAGTATTCATGGGTTCCTGGAATTTAAGACCAGATGGAGCTATTGTACCACCCGACCTGACCTCCTGTATCTCTTCAGCAGGATGCTCTTCACCCTCGGGGGTGGGGGGGGTGTGTGTGTGTTCACTAAGCAAAGCTTAAACATGTTTTCCAGAAAGTCATCAATCTTGGTTCAGGGAACAGAAGATCCGTGCCTTTCCTTCGTTATTTGGTTAATCACCCTCACTGTTTAAAATTCGTATCTCATTTAAATTTGTATGCTTCAGCTTCCAGCTGTCCTTACGCTTTATCTTCTAGATTAAAGAGCACTTTAGTACCTGGTATGTCTTCACATGAAGGTATTTATACATGGTAATCAAGTCAACATTCAATCTTCCTTTCCTTAATTAAAGAGAGGCCAAACTCCTCCAGGCTTTCATTTGAAGGTATTTTCTCCAGTTTTCCTGCCATTTTTGTGGCTTATATGTCACTCCTCCATTTTTAAGAGGTTTTTAAGAACGCGGGTACCAGACAGCCTGCTGCCTGCCTGCGCCACTCGTCCCAGGCAGGCGCAGCCCCTCCTGCAGGTCCCTGCTCTCCGGCCGCCCGGGGCCGTGTTTGGGAGTGTGGGGGTGCCCGTGCGTCTCAGGGATGGGACCCCCATGACATATCCTGCTAGATGGAGGGACTGGGGGGGTTTCCCTTCCTGTTCCTCCTCCTGCGTTGCGTCCTACACATGCCTTAACCTGGGGTTACTTGGCCCACGTTGACTGAACGAAGTGGAACTACTAAGCAGTTCCTTTCTTGGGAGCTTTGTTTGGTTTGGGGAGGTTGTCTTCCTTTCCGTTGACTTCCCAATGTGTAGCATCTCAAACGCATGCTGCAGGCTTTCTATGGTGTCTGTTGTTCTTGATTCTGGGATTGCCTGGCCCTGATCTCTCCTAGCGCTCTTCCAAGCCTTGTGGCATCTACAAATCTGATCAGAGATTTGCATTTACTTCAGGATAATTGATGAGGATCTAGAACAGAGTCAAGTCCAACACCCTGAAGAGCCTCTTCAGCGCCCACGTGGTGGGCCGCGTTCCCCAGTGACCGCTCTGACTGCTGCTCTTCAGCGGGATTTTTGTTCATTTGGAACATGCCTGACTGACATTTTATACCACTCATTTTTAATGTCACGCAGGTCTCAGCCAAGCGTGAGTCTTACATCAATACTGCTCTCTGCATCAATCAGACTTGTAATTTACCAAGGAAAGGAATTATGTTTGAGTAGGAAGACCTATTTACTGTACAGCTTGATTGGGCAGTATTAATACAGGTATTCTTTAATGCTGTGTCAATTAAATTCCAAATCAATTTTCCCAGCATTTTCCTAGGGTCAGTGTTATTTCACTGACTTGTAGTTTCATGGAACGTTTTACTTGCCCCTTTTTGAACATTGGCCTGACACTGCTTTTCTTCTGGTCTTTTTGAATGTCCCAATATTTCAAAACGTATTTAACTTTTCTTGAACCGGGAAGATCTTCAGGGAGAAGATAAGGAGGATGATATACAACATTCTCTAGATGTAAACAATTTATTCAGTATCAGGTAGCTCCTGCAAAAAATCCTTATTTGGTAATGGAGAGGAAAGTAATGTATTTCCACAGCAGCAAAATAGAAAAATAAATGATTAGTCATTTTGCTGTCTGTATTTGTTAGCAATTATAGACTATCTGCTTAGTGACTGACTGGCTTGCACAGGGGCTGGGAAGTCATTTTCATATTACAAAATTTAAACAACAGCAGCAAACCCCCTCTCTGATAGTCCTTTGCCAGGCCAAATGTGGATTTCTTTACTCCTACGTCATTTGTTCTTGTTATTAGTCTTCATTTTCTGATTTTCAGTTTATATTGACCACTATCTATTTCATCATGTCCTGTTGATAGAGTTGTCTCTGTAACTGCTGCTGTCACTTTGCTGCTGACCTGGGAGGGGCACGTGGCAGTGGTTCTCCTCTTTGATTTATGGAGTTGTAGTTCTGGGTCACACAGAAATTGCTCTTCAAACATTCCCAGTTGCCTTTTACTTTTTAATTTCAAACCTCTCGCATTTCCTCTGATCGATTTCCTAATCTAATTTCCCTTGGCTGATCCCCTTAGGAAGCATCGAATATTCACCTGACTAGTTGGGACTTTCTTCTTTCCACGTCATCCCTCGTTGACTAGACAGCAGTCAAGTATTTAGCAGATTTATATTCATTACATTGAGATCCAAAGTAGCATTCCCCTATGTTGGAATGAAGCAGTACCTATAGAAAAGTGATCAGTTTTCTCCTTTTGAGAAAATGAAATGATATTTTATTGTTTGTTGGGTGGGACATCCAGCATTTTCCTTCAAGCCGAAGTCGCCCTGGTAGTGCAAATGTTAATTGATAGAACTTGGAGATAAACAGAAGTTAATGCTTTTTTTTCTATAGTGGTCTGCGACAAAATCTTATGAAGGACCTTTTAATGTGTTACTTCAGAAGCTAATCCACATGCATTGAACGTCCTGTTCTGAATAATCAGTGGCCCTACAATAGATGATGGGATTTTAATGTAAACTCTTTCTCTGGTCCTCCTTGCCCACTCATGTAACAAGCAGGCATCCTTAATATTCTACAATGGTGTAATTGTCCGTAGATTTCAGTGCTGACAATTATATTACAATTCCTATTACCAGTAAAAACAGTCCACATCCTTTTTCTTGTTATCCAGCCTGCTAGCGTTTTGCAATGAGCAAAGAGGAAGAAAAAAAAGTCTTCCTCACAGTCTTTGTCAAACGGGTTTAATCACTTCTGACATGGTGCATTTGTGCGGTGTTGCCCTCTTTGGAATCATTTCGCTACTGTTCCTAATTGCTCTACCTAGTTCTCAGCCAGGATCATTATCTCGCCTCTTGGTGAAGTGCAGGTCATTCACTGAGAACCCTCCAGAATGGGCTGGTGTTCCCCAAACCCAGCGTTCTCAGTTTTGCTCCCATCATGTGGCTGGTGAGTCACTTCCAGTGTTTTTTGCCCGATGACTTCTCTGCTTGTAGGACTGAAGGGATTTCTGGGACGAGCACGTGGGCTTTTCTGTTCTTCAGCTTTCCTTCCATGTCCTCATGACTAGCAAATTTCTGCCCTTTAATTTCACGGGCTCATCCAGCACTAAAGGAAAATCGTGGGCTCTCCTCAGCTTCCATGTTCAGACATGTAAATGCAAGTGCCGCTGCATGGTTCCCGTTCTCTTGGTCGGATTTCCAGGTTGCGGTGAAGGGCACCCAGACACATTTCAGCATCGGCCCCGAGGCTGGAGTCGGTTGCCTGGACTGGGCACCTCGTGCTGGGGAGTCCGAGACATCAGCGTAGACCTGGCAGGCTTGGTGCGGGGCTGGCGGAGAGCGGCCTCCTGACGTGGCCGGGAGGTGGGGCGGGATCAGCGCCTGCGGTGCCGGACGCGGTCCTTACTGGGGCGGCTGAGTCCCACCCGTGGGCTCCTGCAGGTGAGCTCAGCTGCGCTCCACCCTGTTGTCCACCACGTCTCTATTAACTGTGGCGGGAGCTTACGTACCCACACTTACGCACGCAGGCTGAACCCCGTCCCTCTGGGTTCGGCTTGAGGAAGACAGTCCGCTGTTTTGGTCTCAGAACAGTCCGTCCTGGTGATGCCTTTCAGGATCTGGGCCTCTCATGAATCTTTGTGTAAAATATGAGCTGATGGTCTTACTGAAACCAAATAGAAATCATGGAAAATAAAATACGTTTGCTTTTTTTTAAAAAACTATTTCACTTCTAGCCATAACAGTAATGAACACAGAGTTAGACTAGGAAGGAAAACCATCTCAAACTCCCTTCTTCATCCCTTTTTGATGTACCCATTTTGCTTTGCTTTGGACATGGGTGTTTCTGCTCGCTCCTCCCAGCCAGTTTCCTCGCAGAGGTGCTGATCATGGTTGGTACTCTTGTTCTGTTGCCCGTCTTGGTGCTCTGCTCTCCTGCTTTTTCCGTCTCCTCCGTTCCCTCCCTGCAGATCCTTCTTGGGCTGCCTCTGGGGCTGGCTCCCGAGTCTAGCTGTCCACCTATCCTCCCGTAAGTGTTCATGTTTCGGATGTTGCACAATGGTGCAATGTGCGCTTCTGATCCATATCTTTAGTTTGCCACCAGATCGCACATCATATGCAGGACTGGTTCTTTCCCTCCCTAGAAAGGAAAGCATAGTGCGTCCAGCTTGGCACAGCTCTTCCGCTCGGGCAGCTGGAATAGATCCGTGCCCAAAAAGAAGAAACCGTATTCCCTATGAACCTCCTCTTTGGCAGTCCGATTTTCAGTGGACTTGTTTACTAAACTAGAATTTCCTGAATTGCTGGATGAAAGATGACGAGGAGGCTATGACGAGACCCTATGTGGCAGAGCACGAGAGCAGCATTATGGACCGTGTGGTCTCGTGACAGCATCAGCAGTCAATCGTGTTGGTACAGTTTGGTGCTGCATGTGTGTAGCGTTGTAGTGCTGTACTGTCAGTGCGTTGCCCACCCCTGACTGAAACGCAAGCGGCTCTGTTACCTGCGGTCTCTCACGGGTCCGCAGCTTGGTGGGTGTCACTGTCGTCGTTGCTTGCCACTTTTGCACTGTTTGGGGGGAAATCATGCAAGTGGCCTTGCTGATAGTGATAGGACCTCAGACTCCTTAAACAAGGACTCTTCCAGATAGACTCATCAAAGCATAGGGGCCCTGCTACAACGTGGTCATCTCTAGCTCTGGTTATTGTTTCCTCACCGGTAGGGCTTCTTTGGATATATAGCCAAGACACCAAATTTGGAGGCATTGTGTGTGGTTGTACTGCCTTTCTGATGAGGTGGAGCTCAGGCAGAGAAGGCGCACAGCAATTCCCATCAAGGAAAAGTTTATCATGGACTTCTGGTTCCAACCTGCCTCCCTTCTGTTCCCCTGTAAGAAGATAAATCAGTTATCTCAAGTACCTAATTATGCAATTAACCCAAGTTTTGGGAAAAAAAGTGGCTCATTTTTACTGAAAAATGTTAGGCGAGACTCCTGTGAAGAGCTGAGCTAGCACGCTGGGATGGAGGCCCTCCAAGTGTAGGGTAGTGACAAACAGTGGAGGAAGGCTGGAGGAGGCAACCTCTTCAACCAGCACAACTGCAGTTGGAAGAGGGTATTTTAACAAGCTTTCAGAGTGTTCCCATGTCAAATTGCACTGATGTAATTTATGGTATGAATTTTAAAGTCTGCACAAGGCTGTGTAGATGGTTATTTTAATACGAATATCTTAAAGTTGGTTTGGAGTAGGCTTAACAAATAGCTCTTTTATGAAAAGAAATATCTTTAGGCTATTTTTCTTTAGTTTAGCATTTTTTTTTTTAAGTAAACATCTGTACCATGGCAGCACATATGGATGGAGCCTTAGGTTAGAGTTCTGTCTGCAAACCCATGTGGAAAAGCAAGATTCTAAAGGACACTTGCCTCTCCACCTCCTGGTAAAGGTCTTAGTATTATCAGTGATGCCTGTTTTGTAATGCTGATCATTACAAGATGTCAACAGTGGTACGCTCAGTGTTAAAAACCCAACAGCGGGACATGGTGTACAAATACTGCATCTTTGTGGTGTCTGACTCCTCTAACTAGACGCCTCTCCCTGTTTCCTATCAATGCTTTTTTTGCTATTAAGAGCCCAGTGCATTTTTATCTGAACTTTAGGGTATTGGGCAGAGAGAAAGCCAATTATTTTTCTCAGATGATTTGTTTTCCGCTACAAGTTTTCATACTGCCCTTTATGGGAGTATGTTGAGCAGTATGATTGGCACGTGTCAGCTGTGATCCTTTTTTGTACCATCTTGTCCTGGGAGAAAATAAATATACATATGTGTAGGACAATGTTTTATTCTGGCACCTGGTAAAGTAAAAATGTAATTGTTCTGTGTCCTTCCTGCTCTGTCTTTATGTTAGCTAAGCCAGGGGTGATGGATGGAAGAATATTTTGTCTAGTTTTATATTCAAGGGGCTTAACCAAATCTCAGTCTGCAATGCAGGAGGTCTGCTAAAATGAGTGTGTGCAGTCCCCAAGGTTAAGCAAAGGAGGAGGCCGTTGGCTTGCCCAAACTGGGAAGGACACCGGGACTTGCTGGACACAGGAAACCTGGGGATGGAGGGAGTTGCTGGGGGTGAAGCCAGTGAGGTCTCGTTGCAGGACACCTTCTCCTTGCCAGTCCCTGTGGAAGAAGAGACAGAGTGTAGAGAGAAAGGAGAGCATTAATTTAATACTTAATATTCTCTCCCAGAATGGGGAAGACCCTTGGTGATTTGGACTTCAATTATGTCAAGGCTGAGCTAGTTCAAGAACTGGCTTCTGTGCCTACAGTGCTGGACAGAACCTGACCGGGTTTGTAGGAGCTGCCTTTTTCATTACGTTTGCTCTTAAAGCTTCCAGCACCTGCAGGGAAGCCTTTCCGTTGAAGCACAGAAGCCTTCGGTACCGTTATTGCATCCAAACCCATCCGTGAATCTACGGGTGCCTGGGAATTACCCCCGGGACCCCTCACCCCCTCCAGCTGGCCAGGGAGATCCGCAGATGTGATCAGGCTTCCCATGGCAAAGCCCTGTGGCATGGGGGCCAGAGGTGTTGCGACCTGTTCTCCGAGACGAGGAGTAATGCTATGGATGTGGTTTTTTCCTCCTCTGGGAGGCGGGGAGCTGTTGCAGACAAGGCTGCTGAGCTCTCCCTGCGTGCAGGTGACAGCCCCAAGAGCCAGCAGGAGACTGGACAGGCACCGTGCAACGGGGGTGAGAATCACTGCTTGACATCCCTGCCTCCTGGCCAGCCGGCAATTGCGGAAACCATCTTTTTCCCACTGAATTCAGCAGAAGCATGCCAGGAGCTGTTTACGGACGAAGGCACAGCCTGTGCCGCCTGGCTGGCGGAGGCAGAAGAGCTCGTAACACGTCCCCACGGGGCCGGGAGGGCTTGGCAAAGCGCAGAGAGGCTGTTTGCCCCTGAAGCCTGTGGCGCAAGGAGGTTTTCTGCCTCTCTGAATGCCAGGTCTGCTGATGATGTGGACAATGTGAAATACTGAACTAACAGTGCATTTGCTCCATTTGTATGGAGCGATCCCTTCAGCCGATAACACTATTTGAGCATAACAGCCAAAGCAGAGACAGTTACCAGTAAGAAATCCTCATCTGGAGCTCCTCTTCTGAAGACAGCGATGCCACAAACTTCCATAAGCGTTCTCTATTCAGGAGCCATCCCTCATCGCACCATCTCCAGGAACCCAAAATCTTCCAGATCATGTGGGTTTAGGTTTTGGCTTGGCCGCCTTCAGCTTCACAGGGACTTTTTGAATGTCCTCGTTCGAGGTCCTTCTGAAACAGTGCTCCTCTCCTGCTTTGCCAGGAGATGCCCACCTGGCCCATCAGCCAGGACTCTCAGGTGTGGGAATCTGGTAAAATCTGAAACTAGAGAGGATACAAACAAAAGGTCTTAGGGTTTTCTTGCCTACTACACTGTATCTCCTTTAAGGACCTGCAGGGATACTGTGAATGGAGAGAGAAAAGGCCACTTTGCTCCCAAATCAAGCCTCCTCTTTCCTAGATACTTTGAAAACCCTAGTCTTTCCTTGGTTGGGAATACTTCCATACTGAATTTTTAACGCGGAGCTTTCAGGTTTGTTAGTAAAGTAATGGGACCATGGGCAGATGTCCAACTAAGATTTCAAGAGAAGGAATAAATAAATGATGGTATTTCCAGTGCTTGCTATTTAGCAAAGATAGAGAAAGCTGCAGAGCATAAGTGCTATGCTTAATTTCTCAGCCATCCTTTACAAAATCACTGTAGTAAATCTACTCTCCTTTTAGGCAGAGCAGCACTGCTATTAGCAATGCTCTTTTATCCACTGTGTCTCTAGGGATGACTCTACCAGGGATATTGCAAATGGGCCCTGACACCAAATGCTCCAATCTGTGTGGCCAGGTCTTCAGCAGCTTGGATAATTACAAACACCACTTATTCTTCCTCCTCCTACAAAAGTGGAGGGGGGGAAGCCAAACCCTTGAGGTTTTAGAAATTCAGTCCTTCAGCAGCTAAAGCTTTCTTCTTCATCCACTCCTGCGCAACACAAGTGTTCCCTTCATCCCCATCCAAAGGCAGTTTGTAACTGCTCTGCTGATTTTTGAGGCAGCGAATGCAGTATTACTGCCTCAAAGACTTTGCGGTATAGATCCCTGATAAAAAATGATTCATCCCCTTCTCAGTTTCTGTAACCTTTTCTTTTACCCCTCTTGAGCTGGGGAAAAAAGTATCCCTGCAGAAATTATTTGTGGGTCATTATCCACGATCCTGTTCAACACAGGGAAATTAATAGTCTTATCTGCAGCCCGCTAGGTCTTCCAGAAAGCAGAGGTCTCCCCTTGCTCATGAACTATTTCTTTTAAAGGAGAGAAGACACAGAACCCTGTCCGAGGTTGAAATTCTAGCGGTTCAGAAAGGGGGTAGATCTGTGTTGTAGATGAGAAGGATGATGCACGTTTGCCTGGTTCATCTGGGCCACCAAAATACCTGCGCTTACCCTCCTTCCAGCATGTGCTGTTCTTCCCAGGCCACACAGCAGCCACGCTCCGGGACTTGTCATCCGAGTTGTCCCCATTAGGGAGGAAACGCTTCCCTTCTGCTGTTAGCACTGCCCGTTTGTACTTCCACCGTCAGTGCTAGGTTTGCTGGAGACACGGGGGGTTTGCAGCCCGGTCACACCAGGGTCCCCTCACGCCTCATCTCTGCGGGTGTTGCACGCTTGTCCTGTGCCGAATTCTTCTGAACAGAGCGGTTCCCTTGGGCGCGGGCGGTGCGTGTGGGGAGCTCCCCAAGGCAAGCCGGACTTCCCTGCTTGGAGCAGTGTTCTGCTGCAGGGTTAAATCCAGTTAATGGACTTGGAATAACACTGGCTGCACCGTAAAATATTCAGTGCTTTGTGGTGCTATCCTCACAGCAGAGCCAACAGGAAGATACGGTGTCATCCCAGCCTCTTCCGTGCAAAGCCTGGTATCTTCATTTAAGCTGCTTTTGCGAGTGGTTTTAGCTGCACTGGGGCAGCTGAAGTGCAGCACGTGTTCCCCTTCCCCTGCCTCTGCTGGGGTGAGAGGGCAGAGAAGAGCCACGTCTTAAACAGTCGCAGCCCAATTTGCCATCGTTCACGTTTCAGTGCTGCAGGATCGCTGGGAAGATATTCTAGGAAAGATTAACGGTCTTTGAAAGGGATTAAAAGAAAAATTTCACAGTTGCTTCCTGTAGGTACATTTTAAGGTTGTAAAAAGAAATACTTGAAAAGTTACTGTTATTCTAAAATAAGACCCAAGCCTGAGTGATAGTTTAGCGTGTAGAAAAGAGAAAGGCAATCCTCAGTATTTAACATAGGGTGGCAACTGGGGAACAGTGGGAGAATGAGAGGAAATAATTGCATTTACAAAGAAGTATTCCTGACTGTGTGCAGCAATACGGAGTGTGGCCCCAATACGACGTGAGGACAAATAGCAGCAGGAATAAGTAATTGGGGAGAAATACTTGCTGTGCATGACAGTGCTTTCTCAACCTTCTGCTTACCGTTAGGAAAAAACCCCTCTGGCCAAGGCACCGGGAGCACGCTCCTCTCCTGCTTTGGCTGTGCTGTATCCAGACTAGCTGTGGCATAATGCATTCGAGGTACACGTGCGCAATTACTTGGTTAGCAACCTGAATAACTCACCTTCATATACGATCTATTTTCTCTTGTTTTCAGTTTTAGTAGCTGAAAGTTACATTTTGGTTCCGCCAGCAGTTGTGGTTAGTTGGGGGAAACACTGGATGAAACTCCAGTGGCTTGTGGTTTGTAAAGTTATGGTCCTTCTCGGTTTAAAATCTGTTAATCTGGTTGCTTTAAACATTTTTTTTTTAAGCAAACTGATGGCATCTCTTTGAATCGAATGTGGAGATTAATGAAAAATACGTTTGCGTTCAACTGGAATTGGAGATGAAATGTCACCTTGTAATGTTTTCACCTACAGCTGAAAAACACTACCTGGAGGTTCTACTTATAGGTGGTATTTGTCATAGGTGGCTGTTTTCTGTTCCTGTGTACTGTAGGTCTGTATAGGAACACCGTGTAGGCAGTGACCCTCCTCTCCAGTAGCTTGCACGAAAACTTTCATACCAAGCCTGTTGTCATCTCAACTAGAACAGAGAATCTCCCTTTTCCTTAATGATAAATTAAATCCTGGAGAAACACAGATTTACTTATTTATTTAATTCTGGTGTCAGAGTGGAGCGGTTGTTCCTGCTCATGTTGGAGCAGTCTCTGGGGTTTCTCACCTTCCCTCGCCACGTGAATTCCAGTTCTCGTGACACCCCCCGAATGTGAGGAGCCTCCGCAGTTTGTAGAGGAGCATACACATCGGGTGACACTGTGACTGTCCTCTCCAGTTGTCTCTTTGCTGCCGGCTTCTGGGGGGTGTGTGGATAACACCTGATCCAGAGCCGAGACGGCTGCAGTTGGCAGGAACGGGGATCTCGGTCCGGTTCTCGGTACGGGAGCTCAGACGTTTTATTCCACAACACAGCCTTGTTTGGATCCATCGCTTTCACAGAAGTGACCAGCCTGAGGATTGCCAGGATACCTTGTTTGCAATTAGAACATTAGTGATGCTTTTCATCCTAAGCTTCTTTTAGCAGAAGGAAGAGAAAACATAGTTACAAGACAAAAACGCAGAGAAAATGCTCCTTTAAGCGGAGTAGAAATGAACTCCTGCAAGCTTCCCTGGGGCTGTACCTGCTTTGTGCTCCCGGCAGCCTCCTGCCCCAGCGGTGCCCCGGTCCTGTGCTGCGCTCGCCAGTCAGGCTGCTGGCTTGCAAGGGTGCCCTTCGCACAAGGGAATCCTCCGAGAAGCTGTTCCAGTCCCCCCCTCTGCTTCCCTACAACCCGCTGCCTAAAGGACCAGTCCCACTAGCAGCTTTTTAGACCCAGGCCATGTCACCTGCTCCTTCCCAGCTCCTGTTCCTCCGAGCACCGGTGGTGCTCCCAGGCACAGCTCTCGTCTGCTGGCCCTGATGTGCTGGTGCCGATTTTGGCTGCAGAATTTAATCTCACGCCTGTCAGGGATCAGGTGCACTGGAGCAGCCGCCACATGCAGCTGGGTCCTGGCTTGGCCGTGCAAGCTCTTGCCATCAGAGCAGGTCAGGGAGCGTCAGAGGGAGCACGGGTGTTAAACCCACACTGTGGAGCTCCGCTGCCTGAGAGCCCACAGGCAGAAACCAGCCTGCAGCTCCTTCTTACGTCCCTTCATCAGTTCTCATACTGTGCAACGTGCGGTGCGTTGTCTTGCTGGTTCTCGTTTGCTGCGATAGATCTTGAGCACTTACTAGTTAATTACTTTAAGCATATATTTGGATACGCACGTTTCCAGGAATTAGCAGAGTGTAATCACTAAAATCCTAGATTAGATAGTGATTAGATTAGATTTAGTGAACAAATTGGTAGCTGCAGTTCATTCAGTGCATCTTGAAATGCCCTATTTGGACCTCTCTCAGTCTTTGGGATTCAAGATGATGTGATAGATTTTTTCAATTGAATTTGGCATATTAATAACTGAGACTAAAGGAAGATTTGAAGCCTTGTTTTCTGTGTCTTTTGCCTCTTTGAAAAGTTTGTCTCATTTCATCTGATACTGAAAAAAGACTGGTAATTTAACTCATGTGGAAATGGAAGTAGATGCCTGGAGCAGGTGCTGATGAGGATACTTCGGTTCATATGCACGACCTGAAGTTTGTAGCAGTCTGAGGTCTTATCACACTGCAAGGGCCAAATATGTGCTCTCAAAAGAATTAAAAATAATCATAAATAAGGAAGAGATTTTATAGAAATTACGGTGAAAAAGCAGTAACTGAAAGTCGGTGATAACAACAGAAATTAAAGCAATGGTATTTGGCACGGCAGATAAGTTATGGTCCTTAAAAACCCATAACTTCGCTAGACTCTCCTCTCTGGCTTCCCTTCACCTTCGGCTGGAGGTGGCCCTGGCTAAAGAGCTGGGGTACGAGAGCCGGGGAGCTGCACAGCGGGTGGTGCTGGTGTTGGTGGAGAAGACGAGAAGGGCTCTTCTGCCCCCGGAGCTCACCCACGGTCACCTGCTCTTCATCTCCCTGGGTGCGCGGTGGGTGTGTGAATTAGGACTTCCCATCCCCATCCTGCTTCAGTGGAAGAGCGGACTGTGGTTCCACTGCAGCCGCCCAGCTCTTCTGAACCACAGAAACCACAGCGATGTCCCTGCGGACACCACCAAGGCCTTCCGAGAACGTCCCCCGGCACCACGTCAGCAGCGCAGCCGTCTGTTAGTCGCGACAAGTGGTGGCGTCTTCCACCGCGTCCCTTGCGGCCTCTGGCACTGCTCTCTCCCGGTGGCTGCACCTGGGGTGAGCAGCGTTGTAGAGCATTACTAATAACCCCCCACCAAACCCTTACCTTCACAGCCACTGCGGAGCTCAGGAACTATTTCCATTGCTTTTTCTCGGGTGACGTTGCTAGTCGTGTGGACACCATTACATTCCTACATGATGCCTATGTTGTTACAGTGGTGATTACCTTCATGCTTAAAATGCATCCTTATTTTCTAGCTGTAAAGCATCGCACCTGTCCTCTGCTGAAGTTTGACATTGGGCAGTGGATGCATCAGGCAACTTTATTCATTGTACCATTGACTTTGCCATGTGTAACAACGTTGTGTGTGTGTGAAATTTCTTAGAGATTATTGCCTGTTTTCTTCCAGGTTGTTGTTAAAAATGATTGACAGTTTTGAGCTGAGGACGGGTCCTTAGAAGACCCAGCTGTAACATTCTCATTTACTGGTGATTCCTCTTATTGGTGAACCCATCTTTAATTGTCTTGACAACAGTCTTCAGTAATCTTCATTTTTTAATTTGGTGTCTTGCAGCACAAAACCTGGAGAGTTTTAGCAAAGCCACAGAACCTTGCCTGACCTCTACCTATCTCCTTTAAAAATCTGGCTAATAGCAATGCTTTGAAATTAATATTTGTATTCTTTTTTATTTGTATCTCAAACCATTTTATTATTCGCATTTAAATAGTTATTTCTACTAAATTGAGACATTTTAATTTATGTGCAAATTAGGTACCTTTCTAAATAATACACAGCTGTATTTCTAGTCGATGGCATCTTGTTTCAGCTGGTGTCCACATTGCTCCATTTGTGGTGTGGGGGATTTGAATGGAAAGACCTGGGGATTTGTTTGAGAAAGAAGGCGTACCTTTTTTTTCCCTACTGTTGCACTCTGAAGAAAACAAATTTATTTCATTATAATCAAAATGTTCAGAAAAACGTTCTGTCTCTTAAGGAGACTGTACTCATTTCATATCAAAGGACATTTTTCTTCCTTCTTTGTGCTATCAAATCAGCCCGCGGATAGGTGAGCACGGTCCTCTTGCAGCCCAGATCTCCCTAACACCGTCAGGGTAGGACAGAAACCCCCATCCTGTGTCAGCAGCGTGGCCCCCGCCCAAGGAGGGCTCCTCCACGCTTCTCCATGCGAGGACCGCGGTGGGGACCTGCAGGTGCAGGGAGGCAAGCTGTACTTCTGGTTTGCGAACCTGTCAAGGTAGCGTTCGGCCGACGGTTGGACGCTGAAATCTGGCCCTTGAGGGAAGGGTGTAGCAGCTCCTGTCGGAAGAGGCTTTGCCCGTCCGGCACAGAGGCGCCTTTCCGCATTTTGGAGCTGCATGTGCCGATAGAGAGCAACAGATGTGTGTCAGGGCTCCTGCTTCCACCCAAAAAACAGAAGCAGAGGGCGGCTGGGGGCCGGTCCTGGGAGTGGGGACTGATCCTGGTTGGAGCTGGGACGTGCAAGCTGGTGCAAGCTCCGCTGTGTGACAAGCCAGGGTCCTCAGAGGCGAGGGGGGGTCGCACAGATGCGGGGGCCTTCCTCCCGTTTGGGGTGAGTGTTTCACGTTTGGAGCTTGCTGCTGGTGACGTGAGGCGGTGAGGACCGGCTGCGGGACAGCCGTGTGCAGAGGAGCCCGGGACAGCTCTGTGGATGCTGGTGGTGGTGCTGGGGTGCAAAGCTGTGCCTCTGCCCCCGAAACAGCAGCGCCTTCTCCATGTCTTGCTGCAGGGAGAAACTGAATGAAGATACTGATTTTCTCCCCCTTCTCCCCTTTGTATAAATGGTGTGTCTAGATGTGTGCTTTCCGGCACCGTAAGAGCGAGCAACAGCATTCCTGCCCTTCGTTAAACTGTCAGCGCTTTCCTTCCCCCTCTCCTCTGCGAGGCTCTCATCCACTCCCAAAAGAACCCGATGGACAGCCTCTAGCCTGCTCAGCCCGTGCATGCACGGTGTTTGAGAAAACCGCTGGTGCCTGAGCGGGGCTGGGAGCAGACGTGGGGTTTGGTGCAGCAACCTCGAGGGGAGTGGGGAGCACCCTGCGTCGCTGGAGCCCAGGCAGGAGACGTGTCTGATCGAGAGGCCGGTGGTGCCGCGGTGCCCATCAAGGGGGTGCGTGCCCCCGCGGTTCTCACCCGTCTTTCTCCCGGGGCTCTGCAGAGTGTCCCCTGACCGCGGCCGCACAGCTGGAGCTCAGCGCCGAGATGATCAAAGCACTGCGCAACGGGGGAGCGCACCTGGATTTCCGGACACGGGAGGGAATGACAGCTCTTCACAAGGCCGTCCGGTGCCGCAACCATGCGGCGCTGCTGGTGAGTCTGGGGGAGCCGCTGTGGGGGGTCCCCATCCCCTCTGCCCTGTGCCCCAGCACCGTCCAGGCCACTGGCAGGGTTGTGCCCTCCCTGGGCCAAAGCATCTCTTGAGTTGCTGTTGGGGAGCACAGCCCATGACAAAAGCATGGCACTGATAACGTGAGCCTTGGGGGGAAGATGGGGTGAGCACTGCCTGCTGCCGTGGCCAGAGCATTCCCCGACCCGCTGCAGGGCAGGTTTTCCTACTGCGTGGCCGCCCAAAGCTGCAGAGCAAAGCAGCTGCTTGTCTTGCAGACGCTGTTGGACCTCGGTGCCTCCCCGGACTACAAGGACAGCCGGGGGCTGACGCCCCTGTACCACAGTGCCATGGTGGGGGGGGATCCCTACTGCTGCGAGCTCCTGCTGCACGACTACGCCCGGCTCGGCTGCGTGGACGAGAACGGCTGGCAGGAGATCCACCAGGTGGGATGGATGGCGGGATGGGATCCGGCCGGGGTGACCGCTGTCCTGCTGCCAGTGGAGGGGGGTGTCCCATCCCCTTGGGTGCCACAGGCAGGGTGGCTGGGACAGGGGGCCAGGCTCTTGCGTGGAGGACTTGAACGTGGTGTGCCAGCTCTGGCTCCCATCCCAGGCCAATGCTCAGGCTGTTTTCTTCTGCCCTCGGTCAGTAGTGTCTGGGATGTACACAAAAGTGCCTGGGATGTACACAAAAAAACGTGTAGACGTGGCACTGCGGGACATGGCTTAGCGGGCACGGTGGGGTTGGGTCGATGGTTGGACTTGATGATCCTACAGGTCTTTTCCAACCTTAATGATTCTGTGATTCTGTGATCCTCCCGGGTTATGACTGGCTAATAGGATAGTGCTTTGGGATCTTGGTCCGACACCTGGGGTATCCTGTCCCTGACAAGTGGATTTGGCGTAGGGAAGACATGGGCTAGGGGTTAGGGGACCTGAGCCAGCTTTGTGCTTCAAAACCAAGAACCTTTGGGAGAAGGGAGGATGTGCGGGCTCTGCCTGGAGTCCCCTTGTCTTGGACCATTGGGAGGGCAGGTTGTCTTTGGGCCCGTGGCCTCCCGAAGCACTCAGCTGTCAGCCCCCTGCAAAGTGGACGAGTACTGGCACAGCTACGGATGAGAATGAAGAAACAAGAGATCTGTGTTTGTGTTCTCGTTTTACTGGATACGACTGTCCTCCTTTCTGCCTCCATCCTACATTGCCTGGCAGATCTTTGAGGACTGCTGGTCCCAGGACGGACCGAACATAGAGGAAAATACCACACCAGTTAACTAGAGATGTGGGGCTGTTGTCCTCCTCTTTGCCTGCTTGTCCTTCAGGGCTTCTTTTCACCAGATAATGATACTGAGATAGCAAACAGTCTGGAGGAGGCCCGGGTACTAGCATGGTGCTGATCCAAAATTTGCAATTCATCTAGAGGTAATTTGTCTGATGAGTATTCAGGTGTGTGTTGCTGTAAAGGAGCAGCAGTGTGTCTGCATGCATGTTAATGGGATTTTTCAGGTTACAGGTCCAGCCTGATTCAACTTTTCTAGCATGGATGAATCCAGCAGAGGATGTTACGGGATTTATCATCTTCCTGCTGCTCCCTGATTTTCTTTTTCTATTTCTTTTTTCCGTTTTGCGTTTCGAGCAGGCATGTCGCTATGGCCATGTTCAGCACCTGGAGCATCTTCTCTTCTATGGCGCTGATATGACTGCACAGAATGCCTCAGGAAACACTGCTCTTCATATTTGTGCTCTCTATAACCAGGTACATCTGTGTGGTTTGGAGCATGAGAACAAGAAGGTGTAGATGGGGCACCAGCCTGCCTGAGAGAGAGCACACCATTGGGCTAGGGCACATTCTCATTGCCGTTACTGTTCCCAGACGCAGAAGGGTTCTTCTGAGTTGCATCCACAGGCTGTCCTGGGATGAGGCTCTTTCTGTTTGTGGCACCAGACTGATTTTGGATTTCTCAAGAGGCAGGTGGCCAGAGAAGAGTCCATGGTTTAAGCTGTTCCCATTCCCAAGATATTTTTGCTGATTTGCTGCCTAACATGTTCTGTAGCTTTTCCTCTGGCTCCTATTCCTACTTCCCCGCAAGCCCCCAGTGCTGGTTGGGAGGGAGCAGTTTGCCTGGGTGGAGAGTGCTAATTTGGCCCAGGTGCTCACATTTAATTTGAGGCGGGCACCTGCCGCAAACAGGGCTCGTTGGGCACGTCCTGGGGCTTTAACCCTGCTCTGGAGAAGGCATGTGGACTGGGGTCCTGGTCTTCTCACAAATGGATCTACATTCTTACTGCAAATCATTGAATTTGGAAGAAGACTGGCCAGGCAACATAGGGCACTGTTTCTGTTTTATCATCTGCTGTGTGGTCACTAACCTCAGTTCAGGAAAATCGAGGGTGGTGGAAGAGCCCTGTCTGATCTTGCCCATGCACTGCTCTCTTTCTGCGATGTGGAGGTCAGTATCTAAGGATTTCCTCTGTAGGTTTTGTTTCTTCCTAGAGATTTTATATGTTGTATTACATGTTCTGATTATAAAGGGAATTTTCAGTTTCTGAGGTGTCCATGCTTTAAAAATGGAATACTGTTATGTTTTGCAGTAGCCAGTGGTACATTGAGGCTGATTTGTGGTTTGGTAGGTGGTAGGCACTTTCTGCGCATCGAGGACTCTTGTACCCTGCCCACTGGGGTGGGTGGGTAGAGCAGCATTAAAGAGTACAGGGGCTCATACACATGTTGAATTAGCATAATTTAGAAGCACAAAGCATTCAAAACAAAACCGCTTTAGGAAATAGCAATACCTGGGAACGTGTGGTGGCCACTCTGCCCGTGGCTGTGCTCGTGGGCTGGTGTTCGGGCATGGCCCTGGTGCCAGTGCTCCGGAGCTGCGGGCAGGTGGGTGGACTTGGTTAGCTTGGGGTTGGGGGTGACCAGTTCTAGGGGTTGAGCATCCTTCCTTGCTGTTGCCAAAGGAGGCTTTCTGAATGCAATGAAACTACGTGGTTTGCTGCTTCATTGTCACTGCTCTGCAGTGCTAATTGGTTTCTTCCCCTCTCCCCCTTGCTTTCTTTCACAGGAGAGCTGCGCTCGGGTTCTCCTCTTCCGCGGTGCGAGCAAAGAGATTCGCAACTACAACAGCCAGACGGCATTCCAGGTGAGGCAGCGACCTCCGGACCCCCGAGCCCCATCCCTCCCACAGAGCTCCTCATGGCCCCCAACGAGGGCAGCCTCTGCAATGTGTCTTGGGTACATGTGGGATAAAGCTTAATGGAACAAACCCATTGATTTAGGATGTCTATTCTGACACTGGCTTAATTGCTGGAGCAGGAGGGAGGAAAGAGAACATGTGGTACGTGTGGAAAGGTCTGTCAAGGTGGTATCTTATGGTGGGAGACTGAAAGAGCTTGGCTTGTCTGGTTATGTGTAATGAAGGTGGAAAGGGGAAGTTATTGCTGTCTGTAGAAAAGTTGCAGTAAATGTTAAAGAAGGAGCGGAATCCTTAGGAATAAAGGACAGTGTTGCCACAGAAATGAATGCACCTAAACTTGCTGTTAATAAACTTAAACTGCAAGTTAGAAGACCTCTAGCCACAAGAGGAGTGAAACTCTGGAATAGCTTTCAGGTAAATATTCTGGCTAGCACAGGTGGAACTCGGTCATTTTGCAGTGTGACTCCTTCCATATGTTTGCAAATCATGGGAGGTGACTGCCTGCAGGCTGTAGTCTGTGATGCAGGAGGTCTCTTTGCATCCAAGGTCTGCTTTGCCCTTCTCTTTCAAAGTTTTTGAACTTGGAATAGCCGTTCTGTCTGTGCTCTTACTGAAGCACAGTCATTTGCCTGAGGACCTTTCAGAAACGTTGTGACTCAATGTCCAGCTAATACTAATCTTCAGGTGTCCCTTGAGAGTGGAGAGTATCTGTCAGCGTCTTACTCATATACTAGCTCGGGTAGCTGCAGATGAGCTGGCTAATTATTAGCCCTTTAGAACGCTTTTTCTCGCTTCTCCTTCAATGTTGTTTATAGCAGCTTTAGGCCACGGAGTCTCAAGCGTGACCACAATGGTGTCATACAGTCCCTGCGAACATCATGCGTGGCCCCTGTGAGAAAGGAGCCTTATTACAGACGCGGTCGCTTTCGTGGCATGTGTGCTGCTGCCGTCCTGGGGGAGGCAGGCAGGGAGTTGCTGGGCAGATGCTCTGCACGTGCTGGAAATCTGCCACGCCGGGTCGTGCTACGCCAGCATTGCCTCCCATGCAGAAGTGGGTATGTCTGGTGAGCCTTGTGTATCCCGAGGGACTGACCTTACTGAAAAGGCACCAAATCCCTGCGTAGCGTGCGTGCCACGAGTACACCGGGCAGCTGAAATGCTCTCTGACCTGACCGCTTGCTGGCAGCCACAGTGAACCGGCTGTGGTTCTCCATGAACCCCCTGCTGCAAGCTGCTGCAGTGGTGCTCTGTTCTGCATGAGGATATTTCATCTAATTTTTAAGTATATTTTAATGCAAATTAAGCATACTGTCCTAAAAAGAGTACGTAGAACTCGTGTGTGTACTTACCATGATTGTATATAGGATTCAGGCAGCCGTGTGGACATAATCACTTATGAATCACTTGTGTGTATGATGTGGGGAACTAAAAATGCTTACATAGTTTCAGGAAATGAATACATAGCTTATAGTCTTGTTTAGAAGTAATGTCTTTATTAAGACTGAGACCAGGTTGCTTACAAGTTGTGCTACCTGTTGGCTTGGATGCCGAGAGGAAAAAGGGCCCTGAAGGTCAAACTGAGCATCCTTATAGGCAGTCTGGTATTTTATCATGTGCAGGGACTTGAGGTCTACACCATGCAGTTAATTCGCTTATTAGGTGATGATTGTCTGGTTGTAGCTGGGAGTGTCATTTGTGTGATGAAGTGCGGGTGCCTGCCTGCAGAGAAGGGGAAGCTCCTTCTCTTCACGATGAGCCGGGGAGCGTGGGGTGACTGGCTCCCGTGGGGTGCTCCCACACGTGAGCACGAGTGCCACCGCAGCGCTGCTCCGAGTGGCTGGTGTGACCTCACTAACCACAGCAAATGCTGAAGGATGCCTGAGCTCAGCCCTTGGTGGGCAGACCTGTTCTCTGGGAATCCACCTTGGCTCAGACCTCCTTCGCTCTGCTCTGTGTTATCTCCCACCTCCTGAGGTGCGTTGTGAAAGGGCTTGATGGGGCAAGGCTTGCTTTGCTCGGAGACTGCTGCTCTCTGGGGAGCTTTGCTCTGGGGATTGAGGATATCCCCATCTGACTGCTCTCTGATTTAATGTGGAAACATTTATTTCCAGGGAAGGAAGGGCTGCTTGCAAGAAACTGCTGCCTCCTTTTTGAGAGGAGCTGAACTTCTGGAATCAAGAGATGGAGAAAGGGCAATCTTATGTTGCTTTGGGCATTTGCAGGACATGGAGTGGTGTAGCGGGTGGCGGAGGGAGGCAAATGGCTCCTGCTCTGATTTTGCTCGTGTCCTGCAGAGCCCTAGTGGGTCGTAATGAGGGAGAAACAGTGTTTGTCTCTTCCCTTTTGAAGTAGTGCAACTAATTGGAAGTTTCTGTTCTGGAGAATGAAGGCTGTGGTTGGTAATCCAATCTGTTTGTTTACTGGCAAATCCAAACAGAATTTGATAGGAGTGTGATGTGCTCCCTTCAGTTCCCAGCTTTCAAAGAGAAATTCTGACTCCTGGCTTGGATTGCTTGCTCGAGACTTCACTGTGTCATTAAGTCACTGTCTGCTGCAAAGTCTGGTGCTTTCTCACGTATCGTCTTCGCGTGGATGTGGTAATGGGGTGCTGCCCTTCTACGACTGAGTTCCAGCGCGGCAGAGGAGAGCCGAGCCTGTACGAGGGAGCACGCACTACCCCAGCAGTTCTGTGGCTGCTGGGAGCTCACGTAAATACCTCTGCTGCCGCACGGCTATTTAGCCAGTTTACTGCACATGCCTCCTGTTAATTTGATTGCTAGTGTTAATCAGATAGCTTGGTGTCAGTGGCCTGAGATGACTCAAGATAGCAGTGAGTAATTTAGAGGGTTTAGAAGGTGTAATCTGCTTGGTTATCTTCCCTGAGGCAAATCAACGTGCTCATTGCCTGGGGCGGTGTGCCACTTCTCCCTGCCTTGAGTTCCTCCTGCTGCCCAGGGGCCTGACCCCCACTCGTGGCTTGTGCCGTGGGGCAGGAGTGCCTGGAGCAGTCTCGCTTCTTTGCGGCTGGTAGCAGGCGTCAGGGAGGGGTGCAAGAGCAGGGTGGGTTTAGGGTGAGAGTTTTCCCAGAGTATCTTCCCAGTTTTTGGCAATCTGCATCTCTCCGTTTTCCTTAGCCAGGTTTGTACCTACATCTGTCTTTAATCACTCTTAGCCAGCTTTTCATCCATAAATTGTCTAAGAGACTCCCCTGTGCAGATGCAGTCCTTCCCAAAGCTCCGCAGCCTCATCCAAGTATGTTCTTCTCACAAAAAGATGGAGTCGTCGTTTTTCACGTAGGATATTGCATACTCAAAATGCACTGAATGAAAAGCAAGTTGGGTGGGTTTTTTATTTTTTTCTTCCTTTCTTTTTTTCTTCCGGCTGCTTTAGCAGTATCATTGATCAGAAAGGAAGTGCTGCCAAAGCACTAGTTGTCTCTCAAACCTCCCATGTGCCTTGAGGTGCTGACTGACTGGACTTTGGGTGTTGGCCGCTGGAGCGTGCCGTGGGTCAGGAGCCTGCGATGGGAAGGACAGGCACTCAAGCCGGGACGGTGAAAACCGGCAGTTGCTGTTGTTGATGTGGTGAACCCACCATCCTATTTAAACAACAGAAAGGTGCCCAGCGGAGGACTAGAACGTGTGGACAGGCACATGGGTAGGCAGTTGTGCAAACACCTTGAGTGGTGGCTGTCCTCCCTGTCAGTCGTGTCCTTCCCTCCCACCAGCGGTTTGTGCTGGATCCCAGGGAGCTGAAATCCTGTCTTCGTAAGTTTAAGTTCAGGATGGCAACATGAGGCAATGAGGCAACATTTTGTCTCTTAGGAGGGTGAAGACTTGTCTGTAGGTCTTGTGCTTCAAGAGGTGCTTTTCTATATTGTGATAAGGTTACCCACCCTCACTGCTTCGGTCTTCCTCTTGCATGGGACTGCTGATAGCTCAAAGTCCTCCGGGTCAGCTTGTCTATGCTTTCTTGCAGTTTTTATGAAAGTATTAAGTGCTAGCTGCTGTTCAACTGCAGTATTTTGGGTTTCTCTTTTCCCTTTCCTTAATGCCAGGTTGACAGAGTGATTGCAAAAGAGAAGACCTTTCAAATTCTGTGAATGATCATGTCCCTCTCTGAGCATGCAAACCACAGCATTTGACTTGGGAGTGAAATCATTTACCTTTGCAAGCTGAACTTCATCAGAATGATGATCCACAGCTGGTGTAGACAGACCATGTGAAACAGCCTTCCTGTGTCATGCTGGGGTTTGACATCCAGCTGATGAGAAGTGTTTTGATGGGGTCTTCATTAACAAGTGTGCAAGAGGGAAGGAGATACCCTCTGCTCTTGCAAAAGTCACTGTCCCTGTGGCTCTACCAAGACCTCCAGGGCCTTTTCTGCTGAGCTGCTCCCCGGTCTGTGTCATTGCCAAAGCTGCTTCTTTCCCAGATGTGGGACTTCCCATTTGTACTTCTTCAATTTCATGGGGGTCCTGCTGGCCTATTCCTCCAGCCGGTCGAGGTGCCTCTGGATGGCAGCCCTGCCCTTGTGGGTATTGACCATTCCCCCATTCTGGTGTTAACTGCAAACTTGATGTCTGTGATGCTCCATCTGTCACTGGCCATCGGGTACAGAATGACCCATTAACAACCACTCTGAGCCTAACCATGCAACCAGTTTTTCCCCACCCATCTGTCCACCCATCCATGCTGTAATGTCCTAATTTCTATACAGATAAAGATGAGACATGGAAGGCTCCATCTGTCTTGCTTCCCTGTGTCCTCCGAGATAACTGCAGGTTTTCCTACATCCGTATCGAAGAGGTTGGGCCATCTGTGCCATTCCTGTTTCTCAGCAGTCTGCCTTGTGGTGTGGGGCTGGAGACTTGCTGCCACCACAGAACCCTGCTCTCCTCCACAGGGAGATTTCCCTGTAAACAGCAGGACAATCCTAAAATGCTGCTGTTCAGTAGCTGTACCAAACATTTTGTTTCTGCTGCCTGTGCATCTGTTTCCCCATCATTCCCAGCTGCTCTGTGTGATTGGTGTGAGCTGAAGGTAAGACCCTTCCTTAGCTGGGTAAGTCCTTTGGTTTCTTGTCACCTGGCTAGTCTCTGCCAGTGCATCAGGTCTTGCTTTCCTTTTCCTCCCTGTTTTTCAGCTGTCTTAAGGACTCGCTTAAGTGTTTGCTTTCTCAGGAGCCCAGTACCCTGATGGGATTAAACCAGGTGTCGCATGCTGACAACCCTGCGCTTTGAACCTCTCAGGTAGCTTTTCCAGTTGCCCTTCCCCCTGTGTAAGAAGTAGGAAAAGTCCAGGTCCTTATGGTCAGGTCATCACCTGCCTTGCACTGTATTTTTTGGTGGCCTGTTAGGTGCCAGCCGTTTCCTTCTAAGAAGCATCTAAGTTTTATCTTGTTCACAATGCTAACTTCCCAGTTTTCTTTCCCAAACCTCACATCTCTAACACGGGGTCTGAACTTTGTGTTCTCAATGTCAAGATGGATCTTTCTTGTCTGGAAAGTTTTGGAGGTTCCTTACGCTGCCCCTGTGTGTTCCTGGAGCGCCTGTGGGTCAACCAGGACGGCCCGATGACAGACCTTGCTGTAACTGGCTATAGCGAAGGCTCCAGCCCTAATCAGTGGAGTGCGTTCAGTGCCCAAGTGGCTTCAGAATCACTTGTTGAGTATCTCCACCCTTGATATTTCTGGTGTGGACACTTGGAGCTTGGCCCCTGCCTTCTCTAGGTACGGTTTACTGCAGCATCTCAGAGCTGAAGTGGTGTTGGTGGAGCAGTTTGCAGCTGGTGCACACAGGAGGGACTTCAGGACCCCTCTGCAGTGAGGATGCAGCTGCCTCCGTGTCATTCGCAGCGTGCGCGTACACGCAGGCTGGGTGAGAAGTTGCAGTTTCCCAAGCAGCCTCGTCCACACGCTGGTTTGTTGTGCACCTGCCTTTCCCAGAGCCCGCTGAGGCACCGACTTCTTCCTCTGAGGTGGAAGAGGATCTGAATGACGATGGGCGTGCTGTTCCTTTTGTGTTCAGTCTTGGAAGGAGAGGGGCAATGGTGATGAGCTTGAGCTCCTGTGGTGGTTCAAAGGGAAACGAACGGGGGATTGGGGTGTTTCTAGTTCACATCTGTGTCTACGTGGGTGTACAGTCACTGGTAAGTCATCTTTCTTTCTGTATGTGTTCTTCCAATCCTCCTTTCCCAGCAGTGATGGAAGATACTTTACCACACCTTTGACATGCCTCTTCTGGATGGAGGCATCTCATGTGTGTTTTCCATGAATCGCATTGCTTGGCCAAAGTCCGAGGTGGCTTTTCCCTGTCTCCTCAGCAATGTTTCTGATGTCCAGACTGTGCCCTTCAGGGCTGATCCATCCGAGGCCCCAGTGCTGTTGGTGCCTGAGTGCTGCTTATAGTACCAAAATCATGCCATGTAAGAAAAATTACCTGTAAAACGCAGCTTGGTTGTGTGGTGTAGCTGTTTGTCTCTATTTGATTTCCACTCCGCTTTGGACCATTTACTTACTCAAGGTATACACTGGAAAACTAATATAAATGTGTGAGCTTGTTATAAATGTAGCTTTTCCAGCCAATAAAGGTGGCTATGAGAACCTATCAAAACGTGAACTCAGCACTGGAAGTTCTAATTATCAGGAGATAATAATTCAGTGTTATTTATCTGAAAAAAACACCCCTCATAACTTTCTTTTATATTGGTCTAGAGGTTTGCTTATGTATGTGAGCAGTTGACTCTGGTATCAAGCTGAAACTAAACATAGATTGTGATTTCTTTCCTGTCAAACCCCTATGCCAGTGGAGCTACGGGATTGCTTGTGTTGGCTCATCCCAAACATGTCTGATGTAGGTTTTAGAAGTGCAGACAATTTTCTTAATGATCAGTAAATGCCAATTTTGTACAAATTTCTTTGTCCTCACGATACTCATGGTTGAGCTTTTTCCATTTATACATATACAGGATTATCATATGCAGAATATAAAAATAGTATGCGAGTAGTTGGTTCAAATTTTGTTAGATTTCAGTGAAATTTCACAATCAGAGCTGCTGCTTTTCTCTCTGTCCTTTTGATTGCCGTGTTTTTGTGATTTCTCCCCCCCCCCACCCCGAGATTAAATTCTTCTAAACAGGTTTTTGTGGTGGGTGGGGTTTTTTGGTGGCTTTGGAGGTGTTTTTTTGGTGGGTAGTCATGCTATAAGTAAAGATTAGTACAGGCTTTGTTGATGTAGAGCTGCTCTGGCTGTGGTGCACTCTGTCACTTGTGCAAGCATCTGTAGCTGGCCCGACTGACTTTGGACATGAAACTCAAGCATGTGTCAGAGATTTTAGTCAGCCTTTAACTTGACTACGAGCGCTTCAGACAAATGTTTGGCTTGACGTAAGGAAATCGTTGCCTGAATCGGGGGGACACGTAGGGAGATGGCCTCCCTGCAGAGCCGAGGTGGTGCAAGGGGCTGGTGATGGGCGGGTGCAGGGCAGGGGATGTGCTGGCTGGCAGAGATGCCCACGGTGCCGCTGGGCAGTGGCACAGGGATGGGCAGCAGCGTCTCCTGTGGGGAGCTGAGGTCCCCCTCTGGGCATGGGTGCAATTCATCCCTCGAACGCATTGCAGAGCAGGACGTGTGTCTCGGTATCACAGCTTGATTTCTTTCCTAGCTCATGGGGGATAAGGTAGCTATGATAGTTTCACAGGTATAATTAATAGCATCATAAAACTGCAGAATCGGAGAGGCGGAGAGGGGCCGCTGAGGTGTCCAGCACCAGCCCTGTCGGGAGCTGCGCCCGTCAGCACGGGCTGCTCAGGGCTGTGGCTGTGCGAGCGCTGAGCGTCTCCAAGGCCAGAGACCCCACGGCCTCTCGGGGCCTCGGTTGGTGTCCGACCTCCCTCCGGTGAAGGGCTTTTCCCGCCACGGAGGCAGGACCTCCCCAGCCACAGCTTGTGCCTCTCGTCCCGTCACGGCACCCCGAGAGGAGCCTGGCTCCGTCCCCTCTCCCCACCCCTCAGCAGCCGCAGGCCGCAATAGGGTCTCCCCTTCGCCTTCTCCCCTCCGGGCTGAGCAAAGCCCACGCTCAGCCTCTCCCCCAACCTCCTGCGCTCCAGCCCCGGCCGTCCCGAGGCTCCCACGGGACCCGCCACACTACTGCAACGTCCGTCCCACGCTGGTGAGCCCGGCCTGGCCCCAGCGTCCCGCCGGGTCTCGCCAGCCCGGAGCGGAGGGCAGCAATCCCTGCCCTCACCCCGCTGGCTGCCCTCGGGCCATCGCCACCTGGCCTCCACCGCCCAGGGCGCTGCCAGCACCTCGGCCGAGGGGCCCCGGGATCCCCCGGGCCTTTTTGGGGAAGCCGGTCACCCCGCCATGTCCTGCCGCATGGGGCTGCAGCAGCCCACGGGCAGGACCTGGCGCTCGTCCCGGCCGAGCCCTGCCAGCCCCCGTCGGCCCCTTCCTCCAGCCGGGAGAGGCCCTGCTGCCGAGCAGCCCTGCCCTCCCGCCTGTCACTGCTCCCGGGGCTGGGGACAGGGCTCTCCCTCCCGCCGCCCCGGCAGTCAAGGGAGATGCCGAACGGGAGCAGCCCCCGTGTCCCCCCCTGAGGAATGGACTCGTAACCAGCCACCAGCTGGGCTCCGCATGGTCCATCACCACCCTTTGGGCCCGGTGATCCAGCCAGCTTTCCACCCACCTCGTCACCCCCCGGCCCACACCGCCCCGTCCCCGTTTGCAGTGAGGATGCTATGGGAGACCGCGCTGAACACCCCCTAAGCCCGGGGCTGACAACCTCTCCTGCGCTCCCCTCGCCCAGGGCCAGCCACCCCGCTGGAGGCGGCAGGAGAGAGGTCGTTTTTTGGGTTCTTCTGCCCCCGTCAAGGACCAGCTCTGTCTGAAAGTTTTATGACTGGCATATGCCAAAGCTGCTCGTGACCCCACCCTGTGCTGGGCTCTGGCTGCAGCCTCCTGAGGCGGTCTGCTCCTGCGCTTCGCCATCTCGGAAAGCGTTTTGTGACATCTAACCTGAATTTTTCTTATTGAATTTTAAGCCCATTACTTTTCCATGGTTATTGAGAACAGATTATTTTTGTCCTCGCTGCAGCTGCCTTCTTTCTGCTTTTACAGTCAGATCACCCCTTCCCCACCCAATCTTACGTTCTCTGGGCTGAATATCCTGGAGCACACAGGCTTTCCTGCAGAGACCTTGAAAGCATAATCTGATCATTACTGTTGATTTACTCTGGATTCTCCCCATATCTTTTTTTTAACTGGCTTCCTAAAAGTAGCCTTCTCCAGCTGAAACCCAACCTTTCCCGCACGGAGCGGGGGGGTTACATCACACGTGTTAGAGGTGAGGCTGCCAATTGTAAATCCTGGTATGTTTTTCCTTTTCTGCCACAGTGTGACTTTGTTGACTCATTTTCGGCTTGTGATCCTGCAATCCTCAGATCTTCTTCAGCAGGACTGCTGCCTGCTGTCTCCTCGCCTGCATTTGTGTCTGGTGTTCCAGACTCGCTGAGCCATCCGGACTGGGGAAGCCTGGGGATGTCTCTCCTCTAGCCATGGGCCAGCCCCACGGCTGCTGAGGGTGCTCAGGGCCTTACCCAGCCAGTCTTGGAAAGGCCCCACGCCTGGAGTGCTCCCACGCTGGCGCTTGTTCCTGTACTCAGCCGTTCTTTTGGTGAAGAGCCTTTTAATTATGCCCAGACAAAATTTTCCCCCCTTGCACCTTGTGCCCATTGACTCTTGTTCTTTGTACGCCTCAGAGGAGAGGTTGGCTCCATCTTCTGTAATCCCGGTACGTAAACTGCCATTACATTTGTCTCTGTTGACTAAATCTCCCACTCCTCCACTCCCCCCCCTGCCTATTTCTTGAGTTTCTAACAATCATCTCAATTCTAATCCTCTAATGAGTTTGCATCTCAGAATCACTAAGGTTGGAAAAGACCTGTCAGCTCATCAAGTCCAACCATCAACCCAACACCACCATGCCCACTAAACTGTATCTCGCAGTGCCACGTCCACACGTTCCTTTAACACCTCCAGGGATGGTGACCCCACCACCTCCCTGGGCAGCCTCTTCCAGTGCTTCACCACTCTCTCAGGAAAGACATTTTTCCTAATATCCAGCCTGAACCTCCCCTGGCACAACTTGAGGCCATTTCCTATTGTCCTATCGCTTGTCACTTGGGAGAAGAGACCAACACCCACCTCACCACAACCCCCTTTCAGGCAGTTGCAGAGAGCGATGAGGTCTCCCCTCAGCCTCCTCTTCTCCAGACTGAAGAACCCCAGCTCCCTCAGCCGCTCCTCATCAGACTTGTGCTCCAGACCCCTCACCAGCTCCGTCGTCCTTCTCTGGACACGCTCCAGCACCTCAATGTCCTTCTTGGAGTGAGGGGCCCATCTCCTTCCAGCTTGGTCTCATCTAGAAAGGAAAAAATTGAATACTACTGAACCTGCAGTAGGGTCCTGTGAAATCCATTTAGCATACACTTTTACTCGGACAGTTAGTCATGAATTAGTTTTCTGATCAGTTTTTCATCACTTGGCAGGAGTTTCAGCTAGATTTAATTTCTGTTGTTTCTGAGAATGTCACATAAGGCTGCCAAAATTTCTTTACAAACTATCTGCTTTGCCCAGCATTTTTCTGGACAATAAAATTAAGTTGCCTGGTCTGTAGTGCAATGTTCCTCTCCTTGCGCCGCATCTTTAAAGCTAGTTGTAACTTTTCTTCTCCAGGCATCTGAGAACCGTCACAGATGATCAGAGTTCACCGCTAACACCCGAGATTGCTCCTCGCAGGTTTTGGGCAAGGTGACTCAGCTTGTGGTGCGCAGATCTCTGGCGCTTTGTTGAAAAGTAAAGGCGGTTCATAAATTGCAGAACGAGGCACAAAGGCAGATAATGCCCCAAATACTGTGTGTCAGTTTTATGAGGCCCGACTGATCTGCTGATTTGGAGGTATTTGCTGCATGACCGCAGCCAATTGTGGAGTAAAAAGCTCAAGCGAAGGAACAGCCGGCCCTTCGGCGTTCGTGGGGCTAAAGCTTTCCTGCCCCACCAGCGCGCTGGTGCGCTCCATCGGCTCTTGCTGAGAGCAGAGCGCCTTGCAATGCGCTTTCCTGCGGCCCCGCTGTTCTTTGCACACCTCGCTTGTTGTATCCCATTTTGTACCATCACCTTTCTCAGCCTCTTTTGCATCTGTCACGTGTATAATGGGGCCTTGTAACACTTTAAGGATTTAAGGAGAACTGTTCAAAGATTCACACTTTTATGTTATCTTAACATACCGTTTGTATCGCTTTTTGGTACAATGCAAACAGGTTTTTAGATGTATTTTCTTCAAAGATTTGTATCTTGTTGCTTTAAAATAGACAGCATGGTCTGAACTCCGCAATTTGCAGTCATGTTGCCCAGGCAACAGAATATTCTCAAATGGAGTGATTTTGTTAAAGAATGTCTTCAGTTAACTGTGATTTTTCTGATTTTAACTTAAACTTTAGCTGACAGTGTTTGGATTTGTAACTTGTTAATGACATCGTATCTTGTGATGTCATAAAATTAATGAATTTAATTCTACTTTTGTAGATTGTAAGTGTTCAGTGTTAAGCATACTTGGAAAGAAATGATAAAGCTGGTAGGTATTTTACAGTTTGGTTAGCTTAGCTGTAAACTCTAACTAGCTAGCTGTTGTTGTTCCTCAACATGTGTAAAATGCAGAAACAACATCTGCTGTTTGATGTGTTTTAAAGACTTAGTCCTAACTAATGCCAAAAATTTTAGCTGATGTGAGAATGTCTATAGCATAATTTTTATTAATAAGCTCCATATTTTTCTTGTCGTCACTACAACAGTAACCTTGTCCGCCTCCATCCGTTCTCCCTTGTCAAACATTTGGATAGTAAGGGTTGTGGGGTTTTGTAAGTGTGTGCAGAGCCTACTGATTTTGCTCTCTAGCTCTACTATAGTGGAAATTAAAATAATTTAGGGAGGTGTAGAGTTTCTGTTGGCACTTGGAGTGGTTATTCAACCTGTTATGTCTTAAAAATGCAACGCATCTTCCTCAAACTTACTGCATTTGGTGTCTGAGTCGGAAACCATTTGTTTCAGGTTTTTTAGCATTTAAAAGTATGTTTGTTAACTTTTAACATTACAATTACTTAAAGTTTGGGACCTCCAAGAAATCTATCGGTGCCTAGGCTCTTTGTTGTCCTTAATGATCAGGTAACGTAGTAACCCAGCTTCTTCTAACCTTTCTTATACTTCAGATTAATTAAAAGCTTGCTCATAACTATGCTTTTAAAATCTGGATTTGCAACGAAAATAAGCTATTAGTGACTGCAATGTCTGTCTGCTCCTTTTAGAGTGCTGATGTTTTCTGCGGGTGAGATTGGCATCTCCCAGTTTGGCTGTGGAGCTGAGCTGGGCTCCACACCTTTTGGGGTGCTGAGTGACTGTCCCCACCACCTTGCTTGTTTCTCCAGATGCAGAAGAGGTGTTGCCTCTGCAGAGCTCAGCTTTCCTGATGTGATGGATATATAACGAGCCTTGTATGGGTGACTTCCCTTGTTTTTTAATCATCATGTCTCTTTAGGCCTATTGGGAATTATAGGTAAAGCGACCTCCTCCTCTTCCTCCTGAAAATAAAAATTCATTAACTCTCTGGAGTGCAGGCTCACTCTTGATTCAGGGCTGGAAATGGGGGGTTCAGGGGCACCAATGGGGGGGTGCAGGCAAACCCATGCCCCTGTCCCTGGGGTCGGATACATGGCTGTGCGGGCTCAGCAGGGCTGCCAGGTCCGTGGCCTCAAGTTGCACCAGGGGAGGTTCAGGCTGGATATTAAGAAAAATGTCTTTCCTGAGAGAGTGGTGAAGCACTGGAAGAGGCTGCCCAGGGAGGTGGTGGAGTCACCATCACCGGAGGTGTTCAAGGAACGTGTGGACGTGGCACTGCGGGACATGGTTTAATGGGCATGGTGGGGTTGGGTTGATGGTTGGACTTGATGAGCTGACAGGTCTTTTCCAACCTTAGTGATCCTGTGCTGCTCACACGCACACAGTGGAGTCTGCCACCTCTCTTAAGCTGTTTAATTACCCTCGCTGCTAGAAGTCGTCTTTTACCTCAGTGTTGCTCTTCCTGATTTAATCATCCTGTTATTAGCTCTTACGTGTGTTGCAGTAATTGGAAAGCCTTGCAGTTGGACTTCTTCCCCATACCTTAGCACCTACGCACAGCGATCACCTCATCTTCATTGAGAAGTAGAATAGTTTGATCTCCTTTAACATTCACATTTTAAAGGCTTTTACAGCTACTGGACCGCTTTTGTGTCCATCACATGAATCTTCCTCTGTTCCTACGCTCGTCTTGACCTTGGCTCTAGGAGTGACCCAGTACATTAGCACAGGTCACGCTACTGCGGTGTACAGAGCTCATCACTGAATTCACTCATATTTCTAATTGATACTTTCCATTAGTCTTTATGGCTATGGTAATTATTCTGAGAGTTTATGCTGAAGTTTTTCCCTGCTTTCTGAGACGGTTTCACCTCCGGCAGCGGTGTGCTGTGCCCTCGCTCACAGCCTGGCTGCTCATGGGCTCAGATTCTGCTGCAGCAGTGCCCTGTTACCCCACCAGACTTTGTGCACCTTCAGTTTTATCCTCGGCATCGATACCTTCGGCGAGGTGGTCATTGCTAGCACACACCTACCTGGTTTGGACCAAGAACCTGAGCAGTACCGTTGAGTCATGTCCTGCTTGATGATATCTCTATGTTAACAAATACATTTTGAGAGAGATAAATTGCGTATAACAAATTAGACACACACACACACACAAATATATATCTCCCTCTATCTCTTCTGGACACAATCTAGGTATACCATCATGGAGAAAGGTAAATGTGTCATATCGTACATTTCTGGGCACAAACGTCTTGAATGGAGGTTAAGATACCACTTTTTCTACCTACTCTGCGTAGGAAATGGAAATGTTTATCAAACCCTACATTGAGTCTAAGTAGATTTTTCTCAGTGTTCCTCTGTGCTGAGAAAATCAGAAATTTGTTCTTAGGTTTTAATCTTCTTTTTTTTTTGCGAGGTAAGCATTTTTTGTCCTTCCAACAGTGGACTGGTGGGATAATTGATCCCTGGCCTTTTTGTAGTACTCTTTGAAGATCTAAGTTGAGCAAACCCACTTCTGTCAGTCTTTCCTCAGTGGTCAAGATTTCAAAGTGTCTCTTCCAACTTACTGCTTTCAATTTGTTTACCTCCTTTTTGAAGACCTTTGTCTGATATGTCCCAAAACTGGACATATCAGTCCAGATGGGTCTTTGGCATCTTGTTAATACCTTCTAGAATTAAATTTGTCTTTATGCAATGTCACCATTTTCTTGACTTGTGTTTAGTTTGGGGCTACCACTGTTACCACGCATTGTTTTCTGCTTTACGATGCCTAGCCGGTTATTCTCTATCTCGTATTCATGCACTTGATTTCTCCATTCCAAGTGTAACAGTTTATACTAGACCTTACTGGATTTCATCTTTCTGATTTCAGACGTCGTTGCTTCTGTCAGCCAGACTCATAAACTTGTCAATCAAACTCTATGTATTATGCTTTTTTCTTTTAACAAGATTTACTTTCCCAAAACTGGGGAAGTTATCAGTAAAACAAGAATAAAATCTAATTAGCGTCCATGGTATCAAAACTGGCATAAGGTATGCAGAAGAAAAAAGCATTCTAAATGCTAAATATGCATCAGTAATCTTAATGTACCATACATGGCCTCTGTGAAGATTTTATAAAACAAGCCAGATATTGTGAGTATAGGTAATGCTTATTATGCTGTATTACTTATAAAATATCGTGATACTTTTGAAAATGTTTCAAACAGTAAGAAAGCTAATCAGATGAGAAAAAGGGGCAGTAATGAATGAAAAAAAGGGATATGACCCCAGATACGGGCAAAAAAAGGAACTGCAAAGCAAAGAGAAGGGAAAAGGTGCGAATAACCATAAGTGAAAATATGAAGACAAGTTCTGGCTTCTTGGTAGAAAAAGAACCAGGAAAGAATTTAGAGGAAAACAGGAAAGGGGGAAAAAAAGGGGAGTTCATTTTTAACAAAGTTAAAATGGCTTTTTATTTTTTTTAATGAAATGAGAGAGCATGCTTTTTTCCTAGCAGTGTTTCCACTCTAATCTAGAATTTAGCCCTTTCTTGGATAGAATAAAATGGTTTTTACTTTAGGAGATAGTTTGGTGTGCTCAGGTGAAGCTGGGACACGCAGAGAAGTCCCTTCAGCCTGGGCAGCTGGCATCACACAAGCCGTGGTGCCAGAAGAATGAGCCTGGAGAGGCTGACGGTGCCGCTGAGCTGGTAGCGACCCGGACGGGGGCAGGCACCGGCGCTGCCGGCTGTCCGGAGCGGCCGACGGCAACACGGCAGCCGGTGGTGGGAGAAATGCTCATGTCGCATGTCCCTGGGACTGATGCCAGGTAGCTCGGCCCATGGTTTCCGAGGTCAATGCTTTTGATAATTTTAAGTGTTTAAAAGCACTGATAGTCCTCCTGTTCCCTGGAATTTCTCTAATTTTCCAAGACCCAATATTTTAATGGGTATGGAAAGTTCCTCTACTCCTTTTTTCAAGACTTTCTGTAACTTCCCAGGACTTGCCTATTTGAATATTAATTATGTTTTGCAACTGCTGCCTGCCATCTTCCTTTGTTGTAGTTGGGAGATTTCGGCTCTGTACGCCCCGTCATTTGGGAAGGACGCGTTCCCCCATTCCTAGTAAGCACCTGCCTTCTGCGTTGCTGTCTACAGTTGTACCATCTGCGTCCATGATGGACCAAGGACAGACCTGTGCCTTTTCTTCTTTGTGATAGATTTAAAATGTTTTCTCCTGGTAGATTACTGGTTTATTTAGCTTCTCTTATCAATCGTAATGTAGTTGAACTCTGGGCTTCCCACTGCTGGAGTAAAAGATTGCAGACCATGAGAAGACTATCTGGCCACGAATGATTTTCTGTCATCGGGTAACAGGCTGGAAGTTTGGGGTTTTTTTCGGAGAGGCTGAGCGTGGGCACGCTGACAGAGTGAGTTCATGTGCCGAATGATAAGAACCCCAGCCTTGCCACCCTGCACGGGGCGCACGTCCCCCCTCCCATGTGCCGCCTCTGTGGCCATCTGGAGGTACGTGCCTGTGCGCTGCTCCAGGGCAGTCTCCTTACCATGGAGCAGCTTTCATTTGCCTGATGAACTCCTTTTTTTTTTTTTTTTTAATTTACCTGCTCTCTTAAGGCTTTTTTCTTTCCTCATTTGATTTGATTTGTTTTCTCTCTCTTTTCATTTGAAGTTTGTCTTGTAAAAATTGATCAGGTTTCTGGCCTCCCGGCTCCCTCCCACTCCTCCTCCAGTCTTCAGTGTGAGACTGATCTAATTCTGAGTCAGATGCCATCTCAGCTTTGATTATCCAGATGATGTTGCTGACTTGAAATCTTCCCTGACCCACAGCAGTTGCACTCCAGTTACAGATGTTACACAAAAGTCTCTGCTTTGCACAGGAGGCCCTGCATTTCCCCATCCTTCAGGCTGAGTCCAGTAGCTCTCGGAAGGTCTGTCAGACCCGTCTCCAACTTGGGTGGTAGGGACCATTCTGGACACAGATCTACATGCTGTCCAGTCCCTTGAGAGCATCTTTCAGTGCTGGCTGGACCAGAGACCAGACGGACCAACTCTTCCCCAAGAAGACCAGCCTGTCCTCTCTATCCTGTTCTGCCTGCTCTAGATAGCACCATCCATCATGACTCCATCTGAACAAGGCAGAGAAGAAATATCCTCGCTGATACGCCTCCCCACTCTCCTGTGTCTGAGGTGCTCTTTTTGCAGGCACTGACCACCCGTGGACCTTGCATTCAGCTCCCTGTGACAAGCAACCATGACTTGATTTTTTTAAGGCAGGCTTTGTGGTACTGGGAGGTTTCTGTGCAGATGCCGTCACGGCTCTGGCCAAATCTGTCATTCTTCCCGTGCAGAGTCTTTTTCTGAAATTTCAGGAGATGCCACCAACCCACCTTTGGTCTCTGCAGCAAGCTGACGCTCATTTCTAGAGTCTTTCTGCAGCACGACAAATTCACGGAAATTGGGACCTCCAGGACATCGCACTTGTCAGCCTGCATGGTGGCCCAGCACACTGCTGCCACAGCCTGCAAGAGTCATAGCAGGGTGCAGGGGAGGTGACCCCCCCGTGCCAAGGCTGCTGGTGGTGCTCGTACCAGTCCTTCTTGGATGACACACCACTGCTCTCCTTATAGCCTGTGCTGGTGGCTATCGGCCCTGCTGGAAACGTCAGTCCTGATAGAGGTGAGACTCACTCCTCAGAGTCTGGAGGTCACATTTCTCCTTCTCCAGCTCAAAGGCTTCCTGAGCATGATGGCTCCAAGGTGCCTTCTTAAGGTTTGTTCCTGCTTCCTGGAAGTATTCAGAGTGCAGAACACCCTGCTCCTCTGATGGAGGAGATCACAGCATCATCTGCCTCTCTTTAGGATAGTTTTGCGATGCATCTCATTAGGAGAATCATCTTGTTTTTCCAGTAGCTCCATGTGCCTCACCTGAAAATACTGAGAAAGTTCTCTGTCTCTCTTAGCCTAGAGCTGAATGGTTGCAGCTTTGGACATTTTTTTCTCATGTATGTTTACATGTAGCCATTGTCTGATGCAGACCACTCGCAGATACTCCTTGTAGGCTTAATGGCAGAATGTTAGTCTAGCTGCCTGACTAAAGTGCCTCTTCTAAATCAAGGGCTCAGTGTGTGGTCCATAGGAAAAAATAAATACTTATTTGCTTTATAGACCATGGACTGCAAGTTGGGTGTTTGCAGGAAGTATTGGATCCACTGCATACACATTGCATGGCTGGTTTGCGGGCACGGGGGGTGTTTGAGATGCATTTGTCCCAGATCAGCTGCGTAGGTCTCGCACAGGAGGTCTGTCTGCCGCTTCCAGGAAGTGTTGGGTCTACAACGTTGTCATACAGGGACTGACCCCAGTGACACTCCCTGAAAGCACCAGACTAGCTGCATCTGTGCAGTATAATGGCAGCACATGTTGCTGTGAACATATCCAGAGTTTCTGCTCAGATGGCAGCCCAGATGGAGCTGCCATATGTGAGCGATAGGATTGACCTAGTAGGACTGCCAGATTTCTGGAAATCTAGAACAAATATAGAACATGCTTGAAGTCTGCCTGGCCAAGTAAAGGTAGACAACTTTGAAAAAAAGTTCAGACATAGAGCGGTGCTACCCGGTTAAATAAAGTGTGATGATTCAAAAGAATCCTTCTGCTCTCTGTTAGCTGGGATAATGGAGAGGTAGGAAACCATCAGCAATGGAAAGCCTCAGTAATTGGAGAAGTCTTGGGTAAAGCGATACAAAAATAGTTGACAACAGTGTCTGGCATGTTTACAGATGCTTCTCGGGGTCTGAGGAGAGCTGGGTAGCTTGGATGTGTTATGACACTAAATTGGCTGCCTGCACCCTGCCCAATAAGCCCTTTTACATTCCTCTTCCACAGAAGGTCTGCTCCATTCTTGCCCAGCAGCACTGCTGATGACTGCTTCCTTCTCGCCCCATCATCTCCTAGAGCCACTGCTGCATCTCACCTGCCTCCCTCATGGCTCTGCCCCTGCCTTTGCACCCCTTGGCCGTCACTGCTCTTGGTGCCTTTTGCACACGTAGAATGATAACAGTGAAGTTCTAGACTTCTCTAATTGCTGCAGTCTGCAAGTGAGAAATACCTCTGAGAGCCTGGTGTGCTTTAATACAGAGCAAACAACGTGGAGGTTGGTTTGATTGAGAAGGAATCTTCCACTTCTCAAGCTAGAGATTCCAGCGGGTGGGGGTATGTACTTTTTCAGGTATGAAAATACTAGTGTTTTCAGAGCCGCTCTGGCATCGACTCAGTGTTCTTCTGACCTTCATCCAGATAACTCCCTTTTGAAGATACCAAAAACGTAAACTCCTGCCACTGAACGTGATCTCTCTGCTTCTCTCTTCCTTTTTCTTCCCACTTGGTGGAGATCCTTATTAGCTTTTATGTGACAGAATCACAGAATCATTAAGGTTGGAAAAGACCTGTCAGATCATCAAGTCCAACCATCAACCCAACCCCACCATGCCCACTAAACCATGTCCTGCAGTGCCACGTCCACACGTTCCATGAAAACCTCCAGGGATGTTGACTCCACCACCTCCCTGGGCAGCCTCTTCCAGTGCTTCACACTCTCTCAGTAAAGAAATGGTCAACTGGATGCTTCTCTCAACTCAGATGCATATGGCTAGGAGTCTGTGATTCATGGCTAGTTGATATGTTTTGCTACTCTTCTGTCTCCCAATTCCCCAACCTCCTTCTCTTTGAGACCTTTTCAAGGTGGAATCTCCACTGGTGGCAGCCTACCTGTGAACTTTGCATGCCGTAGGACCTGTCCCTTCTTCACCACAGGGGAACGGTGCTTTATTGTGGGTATTTTTAGGGACTGAAGAGCAGATAATGGTGGAAATCCACCTTGGACCTAGCAGTGTCCATACTTGTGAGCAGAAGTTCAAGGTGATTCTACCCACTGTCGTTGCACCAGGAAAGTGGCTCCATTTTTTTTTTTAAACTTCAGGATAGCTATTCACATTTCCCATTACCATATTGCAGGTTGGCCAGGACTCTCATCCCTGGAGATTTTCCTACGCGAGTCCTCTGCAGGACCACCGAGATCCTGGCCATGGCGGCAGGGGTGTTGAAGTAGATTTCATAGCCCTTTGTGATGTGGTTCTTCCAGTCCTGCGGTTTTTCTGAGGAAGGGAGCTTTCCCGTTGTGTCTCGTCGGATGGTCTGAGCTGGCTTGCTGGCCAGGACTCACGTGGTGCCTGTGGAGCGCAGGCAGCTGCAGGGACTGTTACCTCCGCCGCAGAGGGCTACCTGCCCAGGGAGGGGGAGCCGCGGCCTCTCCTGGAGGTGGTTTCCCTGCCCTGGGCCTCTGCAGATCCATGTCTGCAGCCTGTGGAGGACACGGGCTGATGATAGCAGGCGCCCGCGGGGTTTGGTCTGCAGGGCTGCTTTCCCATCTGCCGGCAGCCCGGAGGTGCCGCCCCTGTGATCCTGCTCTCAGCGGATCACGTCTTCATGTAGCGTAAGCTTGTCCTCTTCCTTGTCCAAGCGCTTTGACCCTACTGCTTTGAAGTGCCTTTTGGAGCCAAAACCTACTACTTCTTCCCGTAGCTCAACAGATCCAGCTGAGATCAATCTTCGCTCCCTGTCAGGTGTCGCAGCTCAGTGCAAGGAGATAACAGATCCATTAATATGAATATACAGTGACAATTCAGAACAAGGAAAAATTAATTATTATTATAAAAGCAGGCCCAGGATGAAAACCCAGTTAATTGCCAAGGTTTAAAGTTGTTTAACGAGTGCCTGTGCCCTTTTGGTTTGCCACCCAACGTAAATCAGTGACTGCACACCTCCGAGAAACCTGGGCTAGGTGGAGCGGGGAGGCAGCGACTCCGGCCAGCTGTGCCAAGAGCCTGGACGATGTGGAGATGAGTTCCTTGAGTTTCTCTTCTGTAGAGACTGGACGTCCCCTGTGTGGTTTGAGGACTGGCTTAGTGGATAGCTGACATGACACCGCTTCCACTGCGGTGATGCGCAGCAGCAGTTTGCAGATGGCCCCTCCGTGCTGTTGAGCCTTGGCGTGCTGTTGTTGCATTCATAGTGAATCCTCATCGGTTGTTACCCAAGCTCTGTGCCAGCCTGCGTCGCCAAGAGGGCAGGAGGGGCTGGGGGATTTTCGCATTGTTTCATGCAGTGTAGGGGTTTTTTTGGGTTTTTTTTAATGTGTTTTCACAGTACTGTTACCCACAGAACCTGTGTTAGATCTCAGAGCTATGACTCTTACCAGGGATATTTAAATGATCTTTCTGTTTTCTGCTGTTAACTTTTAAGCCCTTATAAGCACACTGACATTACATTCCGCACAGCCTGTTCAGATGTCCCCCCTCTTTCTTTCTTTTAGAAATTACTGAGTTTGCCTAAAAAGATAAAAATAGGCAAATTGCTGTTAGAATAAAAAGCGTTGTCACTTTGATATCATGCTACGGAATGACTCAAGGTGTTACAGCATTTCAGAAAATAACCCTGTGCCAGAGCCGTAATATGGTTGTATGTGTTGTGTAGCCTGAACGTGGATTTTCGTTGCTCAGTCTGTGGCGTGTGGAAGGACAGAGCCTATGTTTGTAGCATCAGGGCAAGACACGATGAAAAATGCCCTTTGCACAATGTCTGCTATCTCTGTGATGTCATCAGGATAAGTAGCTGACTATGATGTTAAGACGGCATTCCTCTGTGGCTCATCTGGCTCATTGCTTGAAATTAGATCATTTCTCTTCTGTGGGGAAGTCAGAACATTTTTTCTGATAGTCACCAATTCCTCCCACTTTGGTGTACCAGCACTAAAATTGCTAGCTGTGAAATATTTAAAAAAACTGTGTTTTCAGGAGTTTCCATCCTTGAGACATCCTTTTCTTGTTTACCTGTCCCAAAAAGCTATTGCTTTTAACTTAGAGGAGTTCACTGATGTGGCCTATCGTGCAGTCTCTCAAAGGGGTTCATCAGTGCGATTGCACGCAGCGAAGTGGCACTGATGCAAGAGCGAGCAGGCGGGCACGGGAACGCTGTCGGTGGTTTCATAGCTGGGGAAGCCGGTGTGCCGTGGAGCACCTGCTGAGGCGACAACGCAATACGTGAAATCCTTTCATCTCCTTTGCTTTTTCCAAGTTGGATTGAAAAATGTAACCAGCAGGGCTCTTCTCCCTTCCTAGGGATTGATGTGAGATTATATTCTTAACAGACTTCTTAGTCAGCATGTTTCTTCTCGCCTTTCCTTGAAGTCGTAATGCTTCCAAGGCAGGGAGAGAGGGAGCTTCTGTTGCCCGCAGCGTCAGCGGCCCTGGCGCCGACATCTCCGGTGGGGTGGTGGGCGCAGCGGTGGGAGACCTCCACCTCCTGCAGCCAGACCAGGAGGGACGCCCGGGGCGTGTGCAATGCCAGGAGCTGCTCCCCATACACTCACCGTACATTTTAGGAATTGTTCCTGAGACATACATCTAATGAGGCCCATAATTTGTACTTTGAATTTGGATTTTTCACAGAGGCGGTGGACCACACGTTAAGTGTTTGTTTGAGGAACTTTGAAGTTCAGATGCTTTTTCTGAATTCTCCTTTCTAGTCTTTTGTCAGTTTGATTATTTTTGCTTCCAAATTTCCCCAAATTCAGGTAATTTGCCCTTCTGCACAAAAGCTTTCTTTGCCTGCTCAAGGACTGTGACCTTTGGGAGAGCAGACCTTATAAATGTATACGTATATATAAGGAGAAACGGAGAAAGATTGCTGTTTGAAGCAAGCTTGGGGGAAAACAGAGATTCTTACTCGATTCTTCTCTGCTACTGTGGCCTAATTTCCTGAATGCAGAAGGAAGGTTTCCTTTCTTCCAGCCATCACTGATCGCTTCCAGCTCTGGCTGAGGAGGTGGAGCATGAATTCTGGGCCTCAGAAAATGAAAAAATTCACATAAACATTGTTGAGCTGAGCATAGTAAGACTATTTCTGCTGATAAAGGATCATAGTAGAGAGGTGTGCATGCTGTACTGAGTCACCAAGTTAAATATATCCCTTCATCACAAGTTAGTGGTAAAATGCAAATGAACCTCGTATTTCTAAAAGCTGTTCTTGTAGGAGGGCAGGGAAATGTTTAACAGCTGGAGCTGCCAGTATTGCTCTTGACTTTGTCAGTGTCTGGGAGGCTTTGGTTTCTACTGCCTGCCTGATCAAATACGTTTGTCTCAAATCCCAACCCTCACTTAAAAAGAAAAATGGGAGCAGGGGGGTGGTGGTCCCAGCATGGGCAGGCAAGACCAGCAGCTGTATCTCAGCCTGTTCCTACGTGCGTTTCCATGCTCGCAGCAGCACTTTGCTTTCGCCCAGAACCAACTCAATCCAGCTGCTTCTCCTTCCCAAATCAGCTGTAGGTGCTGCTGAGTGAAGGCACCGTCCGAAGAGGCTCAGCAGTGGCTGGGGGGACTGGGTGTGCTGGGAGGCGTGGGAAGGGCAGAGGTGGCTGCGGTTCGTGGGGGCATCGAACACAAGACTCAGCCAGTTCACTCCAGAGCAGTGCTGCCAGTTTATTTCCCTGAGGACCAGTGATGGATTTTGTGTACTCGTACCCATCTCCCTGTGGTTCTTTCACATGTTAAAAGAATGCTTTTGCACCTAGTTCTGAAAATATTGGATTGCTCTGCCCTACTGGCTGTGAGGTGGTGCTGGTTTTGGGGTTTTCTTCCCAAATATGTAAGAAATCAACAAAGAGTTCAAGTGATGTCGCTGGTCTATTGGCTGAAGTCTTGCTTCAGGAGAGTCTTGCTTTAGTCTTTCTTCTTGCTCGTGTCTTAACCTACCTTTGTGTAGGCTGCTGCTGTGCTGCAGTTCCCCAGGACATGAGCATCTGTAGAAGCAGTTCCTGGAGTAAGACAGACCAGTTTTGTCTGTCTGTTTTGCTGGCAGACCCACATCCAGCTTCCCTGCTTTCCTTGTTCCTTTGAGTCCTTCAAGAGTCTTCCTGTGGAGAGGAACCGTGGGGTGGGTGGTGGGCAAAGCAATGTTTAATGTTGGTCTAAACCACTGTGGCTTTACTGGGGCAAGCTGCTGTTGCAGCTTTCTGAGTGGAAGCAGTTCCTCAGCCAGCACAGCCTGGAGCGAGCATGAGTTAGTCTTGTGGACCATTCAGGTGAGACGTGCTGGTGAGTCGGTTGCTGGTGAGTCGCCTTTTGTCAGCTAACTGGGATTCACTGAAAAGCCTCAGGCTGGAGAACATCTTGTCAGTACCTGCAAGACCTAAGATTAATTCCTAGCTGGTGTTAGGCATACCACCACCAGACTCCGAGGAGAGTGGAATGGTTATCTGAGCTATTCGCCACCCTCTCCTTGCACAAGCCATCGACATACGCTCTCCCTGCGGTGCTGAGAGCGTATTTTCACCCTGGGTTTACTGACTGGGTGAGCTGAGGCAGAACAATTGTTGGCTCTGCGTCCCCCACGGAAAGCAGCTGTTGTTAGTCCGTATGGCGTAATCCGTGCAAGCAAGCGCAGGGTCGGTGCAGTTCAGAGCCGCTCAACTGTCTTCCCTCCCTCTCTTTTCAGGTGGCCATCATTGCAGGGAATTTTGAATTGGCTGAAATCATCAAAACCCACAAAGAGTCCGATGTTGGTGAGTGTGATCTTTCTTCTTCCCCCTTTTCTCCCTTTTAATCTTGCTGTGGAGTCCAGGGCTGTTTCAGCCTGGCTGTGCTCACCGGTGGTTTCCGGGTGCTGCCTGCAGTGGTCGGTGGAAGCTGCAGCTTGCGGCCAGTTTGGGGTCTTGGGAGTGGCAGGATGGATCTGCTTTCCTCCTGGGGCCATCAGGATCCAGTTTGTTCATTCAGTCCAGTGTTTGCTTATGACTGCTGAGGTTGCTAAGCTAAAGAATTAGCCAAACCATTAGTCTGGAGTAGCTCTGAAAAGCTCTTCTGTAAAATCCCTCACCTTTTTTCCTCTCTCTTTGCATCCTTGAGGCCATTTCGTACTAGAGATCCTCTCCTGCTGAGGCTATTAAGTGGGCTTGGTGCAAGGAGGAGACAACCTCTGTCTTAGTGATAATGGTTATGGAGCTGCCCCATGCTGAAGCTCCTATAAGTAAAAGAAGGGAAGTAGCAGCCATCCTGGTTGTACTTGCTTCTTTGTGGAGGAAAATTTTTGGCTTTTCTGGTCAGCCTTTTTACTTGTGGCATCTCTTCTGTCCTTCTGGGGGGTAGATATTATCATGCAATATATATATGCTATGCAAAACTGAGCTTTAGGTTAGATATGAAATCAACGCTTACTGAGTTTTCTTGAACTATTCTGAGAAGTTTATTGGTCCAGAGCTCTCTAGAGCAATGGAGGAACCAGTGTGAAGAGTTAATTCTCAGCGTGTTTGCCTCCACAGAAGGTACAGAGTCATCGGGTCAGCAGCTGAAAAAAGACTTGTGGAGTTTGAAACAGCCAGCACGTATTGGGCTTGGTTCTTGGAAGTGGCTGTGAATCTAGAAACCTGGGCCCCAAGGCATCCCTTATCGCTTCTTTTCTCAGCTAGCTATCGCTGATAGTTATAAACAGCTGCTGAGAATTTGTAGGAAGATATGAGTCAGAAAGGACGTGGGGAAAAGCCTGAAAATTCCTTGTAACTATGTCAGTGAACAGTGCTCACAAGAAAGCCACCCTATTAATTCAAGAGGAAAGTGACTGTCTTTGCTGTGCGAGGGGTTTTGGACTAGATGACCTCCAAAGGTCCCTTCCAGCCTAAATTCTTCTGTGACTGAATCTGAATCTGTGATTGACTGGCTCAATTATTTTTATTGAAAAAGTGTAAGGAAAAAGGGCATGAAAACATGTCAGGTAGAATGAATCGTTCATGTTTGAGATATGGCTGTTTATATAAAATAGGTCAGGTAACAGTTGCAAGCTAATCACACGCAAACCAGCAGGTCCAGATGGTATCCACCTGGGGTCAAGGGAACTGGCAGATGAACTTCCCAAGCAAGGAGAAATTGTTTTTTGAAGTTCATAAAGAACTGAGAAGCGTGCGTGTGTCGTGGTTTAAGCCCAGCCGGACTAATCACCACACAGCTGCTCACTCACTCCCCTTCCTCAGCTGGACAGGAGAGAGAAAATATGAGGAAAAGGCTCATAGGTCGAGATAGGGACATAGGGAGATCACTCACCAACTACCATCATGGGCAAAATAGACTTGACTTGGGGAAATTAGTTTAATTTATTACCAATCAAAATCAGAGTAGGATAATGAGAAGTAAAACCAAATCTTAAAAAAACACCTTCCCCCCACCCCTCCCTTTTTCCCGGGCTCAACTTCACTCCCGAACCTCTTCCCCCCCCGAGCGGCGCAGGGGGACGGGGAATGGAGGTTGCGGTCAGTTCATCACACGTTGTTTCTGCCGCTCCTTCCTCCTCACACTCTTCCCCTGCTCCAGCGTGGGGTCCCTCCCACAGGAGACAGTTCTCCATGAACTTCTCCAACGTGTGTTCTTCCCACGGGCTGCAGTTCTTCACGAACTGCTCCAGCATGGGTCCGTTCCACGGGGTGCCGTCCTTCAGGAACAGACTGCTCCAGCCTGGGTCCCCCGCGGGATCGCAAGTCCTGCCAGCAAACTTGCTCCAGCGTGGGCTCCTCTCTCCACAGCTCCACAGGTCCTGCCAGGAGCCTGCTCCAGCATGGGCTTCCCACAGGATCACAGCCTCCTTCAGGCATCCACCTGCTCCAGCGTGGGGTCCTCCACGGGCTGCAGGTGGATATCTGCTCCACCGTGGACCTCCATGGGCTGCGGGGGGACAACCTGCTTCACCATGGTCTTCACCACGGGCTGCAGGGGAACCTCTGCTCCGGCACCTGGAGCCTCTCCTCCCCCTCCTTCTTCACTGACCTTGGTGTCTGAGGAGTTGTTTCTCTCACATATTCTCACTCCTCTCTCCTCCGGCTTTATATACTGAGCATGATGTCATATGGTATAGAATACCCCTTTGGTCAGTTGGGGTCAGCTGTCCCGGCTGTGTCCCCTCCCAACTTCCCGTGCACCCCCAGCCCACTCACCGGTGGGGTGGGGTGAGGAGCAGAAAAGGCCTTGGTGCTGTGTGAGCCCTGCTCAGCAGTAACTAAAACATCCCTGCTTTATCAACACTGTTTCCAGCACAGATCCAAAACACAGCCCCATACAATCCAAAACACAGCCCCATACTAGCTGCTATGAAGAAAGTTAACCCCATCCCAGCCAAAACCAGCACAGCGTGTCTGACCGGAGAAGAGCAGCCTGGCATTGCTTGGGATGAGGAAGGGGCAGTGCTTGGTCTGGCCTTTGGTAGCTCTATCAGAGCAGTTGAAGAAACGCTGAAAGGAGAATCTGGTAGGAAAGGGCGGCATACGGCAGCATCGTGCGTGATGGCTCTTGCAGAAATCTTCTCGAGTTCCCAATATTAGGCTGCACTTGTCTGGCTGTGAGACAGGAATTGGTGGCCCTCACCATCAGAAATATTTGGAGAGGACCTGCTGTGTTCAGGCTGTGGGAGGAAGGATGGTTAGCAGCAGCTTTCGCTCCGTTCTGCAGGACAGCCCTCAGCACGTAGCTGTGCTTCCAGGCTCTTAGAGCATTCATCAGTGTTTCCGTCTGGATCCGGAGCGCTCTCCTGAGCTGCGGCTGACTGTCCCCACTTGCTGTGCTTTGTCTTACAATGTAGAGCAAGCCTGGAGGGTGTGAACGGAATTTCTTTCGGGTGCAAATAACCCAGAAACTGTGTTCTAGAAAAACACCTGATGTGCTCCGTCTGCTGACAGGCGTTCAGCCCACGGGTCTAGCCAGGCTCAGCACGGTTTGAAGTAAGATGCCCAGTGTGGACGCTGGGTGGTCAATGGCAGCTGTGTACAGCCCACTGCGCTGCAGGACTTCTCGTGCAGGCTTTGCTGCAGCTCTCCGTCCCTTCGGTTGGTGCAGAGACCAAGAGCTGCTTATTTCATCACAGCCACCAGCACTGGGGTCGAAGAAGGTCAGAGTGGAAGGCTGCAAATCCAGGGAGGGAGAACATGTTCTTACAAGTAGAAAATGTTTGCGGAGACTGTGGAATTGGGCGGTTCCATCATTTCTGGTTTTTTCCTTATTCTCATGTTTTACGGATCTGCAGACAGAAAATGCTATGAATGGCAACTGCTGCGCTTTATTTTCTTGGCTGGACATGAGAGGTTGGATTCTGAGGACTTGTCAATGCCACCAGAGACCTTCTGTGGCATATCCTGGTGCTTGTTGGTCAGTGCAGCCTGTGCTGTAGCCTGTATGGGAAAGGTTTCTGTGAATTGGTGAAGGCAGCCCTAACCCTCTTCCTAAGCAGCAGGAGAGTCTCCTAGGGTACGGCTGCAGAGCCCTGTCTCCGAGTGCTCCAGGCAGATTTGGAGACGTTCTCAGTTAAGTGCATTTACTGGTAATGCCTTGGGGAAATACCTAGGCCACTTACTCTAGCAACCTTGAGCTGGTTTGCAGGGGCTGTAAAGGGAGAGCTCACTCCAAGGTGATCCCGAGCCGTGTGTCTGCTTCCCAGCCCCTGGAGATGGCAGCGGGAAAAGGCTGCACGTTGTGCAGGAGCACCAGGAGCTGGTCAATGGGAAACAATGCAAACGGGATGGTGTCTGAACCTCAGGGCCTCTCTGGAGGGCCGCTGCCAGCCTCCGGGCATGTCCATGTGCTTGTCCCATTGGTGTTCGAGTCTTAAATCCACATCGACAGTTATCAGTCAAATGTGTGATTCCACTCAGTACAATCAGATGTGCACCACGTTACCTGTTCCTCATTAAAACATTTGCAGTGGTGTTAATTGCACGTTGTTTTTTTTATCCGTTGGATCCCGTGCCAGCTACTCAATAATTCCTGTCAGCCATCTTTTTGGTAAGTTTTCTTAGCCTGCAAGTTTTAAAGTATTTATTTCAGCTAATTAGTAGCTGTCTCTGCTTTGTCATTGTGATGACACAAATGCCTCTTCCTGCTTCTTTCAGAATATACTTCTGCATCTACTAAACAACCCAAAAGCTTTTTGAAGTTTCCTCCATTCTACAAACCACTTGTTTTTCTTTATTGTTTTTAGCTCCCCTTATTGATTTTGAGTGTATTGTAACTTCTTATTGATTTCAATTATTTTCCATAATTATAGAATAAATATATTCTGCAGTGCCAACTGATGTCTTCATTTTGCCACTCTTGTCCAAACAGGCGTTTAACCCTAGTTGCTTTATTTCATAATTGCGGTTTTATAACTTTTTTGCTCATTTTTTAAAACCTCCTGATTTTCATTCATATTTTCTCTCCCTACATGAAAGTAGATCTGGAGGAATAATATAATATTAGTCCAATACTGAGAAATTAGCCTTAAGTGTTACATGTATGTAAGACTGGTTGGGGCTGTCTTCCCTTTTACTACACTGAATATAATCAGGTCATGATTCATGGTCACTAAGCAACCACTGACTTCAAGTCAAAGGAATTAATTCATTATCGGTCATAAGGAGGCCCAAAACAGTTACCCCGTATTACGTGGAATACCTCTTTGTTGGAGAATGATGATCTGCAGCTCTGTATGAGATCACCAGCATTTGTTTGCCAAACTGAAGCGCACCATAACTTGTTTTCCTTACGTGTACAGGCAGGGGTGGGGAGTAACTCATCCCTCAGTGACTCCGCGGTGGTCCCTGCTTTTGGGGTGTGTTAGTCTCTTGGCCCACATCTGCTTGAGATCCTACAGCCCTGGCGTACCGTTAGCTCTGTATGGGCAGCATTGCTGGCAGAACCTTCCTCTCTCCTGCTACTTTGGGGTGGATTTTTTTCAAGGTATTTAGGCATATGAAGACAGAGATTGGACATAGCAAAGGTCAGAAAACGACCTGGTCGCCTAACTCCTCATGAGGTGTCCATTCCAGGAGGAAAGATGATAAGCAGTGCATATCCAGATGCTCATGGCCCTGTTCCCTCGTGCCTTCTCTGTGTGAGCTGACACCAGGGTATTAATTTAGAGCACGACATGCTAGGAAGATTACGTGAGACTTTGGGCATTGAATTGTCAGTTGTTGCTGAGAAATCTCAGCTTTATGACATTTTATAGCTCAAACCAAAGAATAAGTTATTTGTTATTAATGGGGGTGTCTTGGAGCCAACCCAAGACCAGTGTCTCCTTGTCCTTCAGGTGCCCTCCTTATCTGAAGCCCGTCCCAGGTATGTCCATGCGCTGTGAAGCTATCTGTCAGAAACTGTCTGTGGGAGCTCAATCTGGGATTGCCCAGTGTGTGAAAAATCTGACATCTTTCAGTGCTACTGATTCTTCAAGTTCTCCCCTGTAAAGAGGAGAAATCCACCCCAAGGGATTTAAGAGGCAGCATTTTGTTTTCTTAGGATGCTATGACTTCATATGACTTGTTGCTAAGATCCAATTCATAATATTCACCATTGCTGAAACATTTTTCCTTTTATGAGGGAAACGTGATGCCATTTCAGATCTTTGGCTATCCATGTTGCCCTGATCTGAACCTCTTCTTGGCTCTATTGAGTCTTTTTCGAGGTGGGCAATTTCTACAGCAGCATAAGGATGTCTGCTTTGCTTTCTGTATTTTTGTAATGGTATCCTGTGTTTGAACGGTGTTTCTAACCACTACCAATCTCAGACAGAACTGTTTCTTGGAGCTATGCTGTAGAATGGCATAGAGCATCTCAGATAGATGTGTATGACAAGCAGAAGTAGAGGTTATGACATTTCTTCTTCCTTTCTAACCTTTCCCCTTGATCCCTTCTCAGAGAAGTTTTTGGAAAGTGCTAAATGAGATACATGTTGAAAAACTTTGTATGGAAGCCATAAATGTGTTCATGAACAATGGAAAGCTTTCTTTCTTTTTGTCTATTTGTGTCCGATTTCCTGGAATATGTAACAAATGTGAATGTTCTTGTTGAGTTTATTCTATTTATAAAGGTAGTTGGAAATCTGTAAGCTGGTGGTTGCGAAGAGATAAGTTGGAGAACAATAGCTTTCTATGTGCCCTTCCTCCTTGTGTGTCTTCTACAAAGACTTTTTTTGCTCACTATTGTCAGACAGAATATTAAGCTACGTGAGGCTTTGGTTTGACCAGTCCAGCAGTTCCTAAGAAAGGGTATGGTTCTCTGCAAAAAACCGCAGTAAAATATGGTGGGACAACTGGAACAGCTCCTGGGTCCTGCCAGAAGTTGGTCTTCTATTACAGCAGGGTAGAAACAGGTTTCATGCTCTTCTTGGCACAGCAAATTCAGTGGTCTGGTCTAGGGATGTTCCGCAGCAGAAGTCATAGAATGGTCATAGAACATAGATATTCTGCAGAAAACCTCTCCTGGCTGGGAAGACTGGGCTGAGCTGTGTTTGGTGGCAGTACTTGTTTGGAAACGGAGTTAAAATCCAGGCTGGGTAACCTCAAATTTTAGAGTTTATTTGTATATTAGGCATGTAGTTGAGAACAGCAGCTCCTCAAGCTGTGGCTTCCCCTCTCTGAGGAGGAGGGACGCTTGTGCCTCGTGGTGCTGCTCAGGCGTTGGCACCTCACTGGGAGGCTTGTTTCTCCACGGTGAAACACTGACAGTTGTTGATCCTTCGTTTTCACCCAGGGCTGGCCAGGGGACCTGTGCGGGGTGCTGTGAGCCTGCCCCCAGGATACTCCCCCTGTCCTCATCTCTCCGAAAGCTCTTCGCCACCCCTTCTGCAGGGGATGCGGTCAGTCCACCAGTGACCGTAGACCTGTGCAAGGGTGACCTCACTGGAGAAATCGTGAGTTTGAAAAATTCCTCAAAAAGCTACTGATGGAATAATACATTTTGAAGACTAGAGTGACCAGTATTGTCCTCTCATGATGAAAACAGTAATGCTTGCACAAGTCTAAGCAAAGTTTTGGATAAGAACTCTTTCCCAGTGTACAAATATGACTGTGACTCTGTCACCTTGGCAAACCACGAATAGCTTCTGGTTCATTATTTCCTTAATACAGATCAGGTTGACCAGCTTCTGAACCATTGCAGGGCTTTATTTTTGCTGGTTTGTAACATTATTTTTAGAAATGTGGGCTGAATTTAGATGCATTTTTCCGTAACAGCCTTATGGATGAACAGACAATGCTACCCTTTTCAGGGGTTGATACATCTGTTGGCTATGTTAGCTCTTCTGCTCGCTGCATTGGTCTTGGAGCCTGTCCTGAGGTGGGTTGTGTCAGGACTCATGGGCTTGTGTCAGTCTCGCTGCTTTTCAAGGAACAGCCCTATGTTGTACAACCTCCATTTGTGTTTCCCAGATGCTTCATCTTGCATCAGGCTGTGATGAAGCGTGTTGAGATGATCCTGTCTTAACAAATGCCTGAGATGTCATTGTGTTGATATCCTTTCTTTTATGTCATAGAGTCACAGAATGGTTTGGGTTGGAAGGGACCTTTAAAGATCTAGTCCAACCCTGCTGCCATGGGCAGGGACATCTTTCACTAGACCAGGTTGCTCAGAGCCCCCTCCAACCTGGCCTTGAACACTTCCAGGGATGGGGCATCCACAGCTTCTCTGGGCAGCCTGTTCCCGTGTCTCACCACCTTCATCGTAAAAAATTTCTTATTTATGTCCAATCTAAATCTACCCACTTTCACCAGTTATGTCATTGCACCAGTCATCGCATCACCTGCACTTTTATTGCCAATGATCTGTATTTTTTCCAAGTCATTGATAAAGACAAAAATATAAATACCACTGTACCAAGAACTGACTTACTGGATAATATTGGAAGTATTCCCACCTGTTATTCTCCATTCACAATTCATTATTGTGTCTATTAAAATGTGCTCTGGTAACTTGTCCAGTGGTAGCATGTAATCAGAATATCATAGGGTCCATCAACCGTTTCACTCAAGCTTATGATGTCAGCAGGTATTTTTGTCAGTGAGATTTGAGCTCTTAAATATATAAATTAAATATTTATATTTAAATAGAAATTCAATAATATTTAATAAATATAAATATTAAATTAAAATATAAATTAAATTCTCATTCCTTTTTATTGAGAAGTGTCCTGTTCCCAGTTTTTCCAAGCTTTTCCTAGAAATGATATGAAGCTAAGCTCTGTACGGTTATCGGAATCATCCTGCTGACCCTTTCAAAGCTGCCTCCCCATCTCTGGAGCTTTTGAAGGAGTATTATAAATATAGGCCAGCGACTCAGTGAGCTGTATTGCAAATTCCTTTGAACTTTGCTGCAGAAGCTTTTGACCTGCTAATTTGAATGTACATAACTGAACAAGCGTCGGTTACTGCTATCCTTGGAACTGTGGGGGAAGTTTTAAATGCTCCATTTTGGTCTTGGGTGGGTTTTTTTGCCAGTGCAGAGGTATGTGTGGGAATTATTTTCAAAGACAGAGCAGCAACACTCGTTAGATATTCCTGATTTTCTGTTGTCATCGTTGTTAATGTAATTGCGTGCCACCTGTAACAGGTCTGAGCGGTTGTTAGGGCTTCCTTGGGGGGGGGGTTAGCAATGGCCTTGATAGTCCAAGCAGGACCCTGAATGTAACAAGGTGAAACAGAGGAATGAAAAATGCACCAAACTCTTGAAAGGAAAAATCTGCAGCGTTGAGATGTATCAGGCTGAGGGATTTTATCTGAAGAGAAAGGCTGAAAAATCTCGTATCAGAGTACCACTCGCAGGTGGATTGCCAGCACATTGGAGAATTGCTTGTAAGGGAAGACTAGCAAGTTTAATTAACATGTATTTTTAGCAGTTTCAATTCAAGTTTTACAAATGCAGAGTAAAATCTGTGTCCAGCCGTGAAGGATTGACATTGAGCAGGACGAGGCGAGAGACCTACCTTCAGGTGAAGGAGTGAGGAGGGGCAAGAGGGAGAGGAGGGGGGGCTCTGAAGGGGCTGCGTCCAGGGGTGCAGCGTGAGGTTGAAGATCGGTAGCTGAGAGGCAAATGGAGGTGGCTGGAGAAATTGTTGGAGGATTTATTTTTTTTTTTTTTAATTAAAAAAATACCATGGGGCTATAATTCCGTTCAGTGGACTACTTCTCAGTACCGAGGTAAATTGCCAGCTCCCTCTTTGGAGCCGAGAGGTTCTGGTCTGCCTCGTCATCTCATCCTTTTCCTTTAGTTTTCATTCCCAGGAAATAAAATACCTGGAAGGTCTCTTGGAGTAGCCTCTCTCTCCTGCATGGGAGAGAAGCCCGGGTATAATCTGCTGCGTGCCGCATGAGGGGAGATGCTATGCGCCTTCTCCAGTTTGCTTTGTAATTTTCCACTATTAAAATGTAAATGTGGCCTCTCAGCTTGGAACTGTGGAGACATTTGCACTCCGTGTGCTTTTGCTCTTTTACATGAATATTTAACATGGAGCCAGCAAATCTAAATAACCTCTGAGCGTTGATTACACTTTGGTTCATTAGCCTGCAGCTCGGGGTTGTTTGGAGCGTGGTCCGGGTGCCAGCGCAGCATCTCGGGGCCGGGAGCTCCTTGGGGAGCCCTGGCTGCGTCCCGCTCCCGCCGCACCTGAGTGGCGAGAGGCGTTTTCGAGGGGAGAGCCCTGCGTTTCCCCTTCTGCAGGGCAGAAAGCGAACGCGGGAGCGTCAGATGAACCAGGCTGGCTGGGGCACAGTTGTGCTGCTTCGAGCAGCGCTGTCATGGTAACTGAAGTGATTCATTTTGCTGCGAGAAACCCAGTAAACATACTTTGATTAAACTCTTGAGAAGGTATAGAAAAGAATCTTCAAAGCTGATTGTATGAACTGCACAAAGTTTTTTTTCTTTGCTGCTCTCGTGTCCCTCCCTTCCCCAGTGGGGACAGTGGGATGGGGAGGGGACGCCTTCATCCGAACTGGCTATCTGGCAGCAGCCTGAAACCGCCCTGTTTCTGGCACTTGGTGGCTGGAGTTCAGGCTCAGCGGTTTATCGTTATTATTACCAGCTTCAGGCGGGTTGAGGAGCAGGGAGAAGCCGGCCGTGCAGCCTGCGGGGCTGGCCGAAGTGTGCCTCAGGACTCGTGTCGGTGGTCTGGGCCATCGCGGCAGGCCAGAGCACATCGCAGCCTCCTGCTGCGGAGTTCACCTGCCAAACCAAGGCAAATCGCCTCTTCCCGTTATAACCTGGTGTTACGAGTAAAGTGCCCGGGCAAAGCCTGAGTCTCCACGCTGAGGTTTGGCGCGTCAGACCCCAGCTGGGGAGCAGCTCCTCAGGTCTCATGCCATGTCCAAGGTCTCTTCCTGCCACCCAGTCCCCGCTCTGAGGCTGGGGGAAGAGGAGCTGTGCCCTGGCTGGGCACTCTGCTCCCCCAGACCGCGGGAGACGGTGCCCGTGTCCCCCTGCCCGCGCTGGGCTGGCTGCCCTGGCTCTGGCTGGGGACCGCGCTCCCCGGGGGGGAACCCACCCTCTCCGAGCCTTGTTCCCAAACCTCTCGACTGCCTCTGCCAAGGACGCGGATAGCCAGACCGGGCTGCTTCCCTGTCTGCTGTTAGCTTGTGGGGGCTTCCCTGAATGCCAGCAAGGTGGTCCCCAGCCCTGCGACGACGGCGTAATGAAGCCGCTTCCCAGCTGCTGCTATAGCTCGGCCGGAGGCAGGAAGCCCCGGCGCTGCTGCCGGCTGTCGTTCCTCCTGCGGTTCCCTGGCACTAGGACAGGGCTGTGCCGGCCTCGGCTCCTGGCCTGGGCAGGGTCTTGCCCACTGGTCCACCTTACTCCTGTGCGTTTTCCTGCTCCTAGCTCTTGCATGGCTCTGGTTTTCACTGACCCAGGAGAAAACTACTCCCGCACGGCTATTCATTACTTTTATTTTGCTGTGTGTGCCTTCTCGGAGGCTGACGAGTGGAGCTGGCGGGCTGGTCTGACGCCTGGGGCTGGCACCCAGTGCAGGTGGGAGGGGACGTGGTGGGGGGGTGCCTCTGCCTTCTGGCGTTGGGAAGCTGTTGGATAAGACATGTCTCGTGTCCTGCAACAGATCCCCAGCCTGCCGGGAGACCTCTCCAGCCCTCCCTTTCAGCTACCTTCTTTCTGGCGAGGAGTGTGATTTCGGTCCTTTGTACCGCTGTGACAGCGGCCCGCAGGGGACGGGGCAGGGTCCCACCTCAGCGACAAGCCGGGGCTCGCACAGAGGATGCAACAGGGAGAGCGGCATGAAGGAACCTTGCTCAACGTCCTTCTGAACGGAAGAGGACTAAGCTCTCTCTAAAGCTGAGGGTGACCTAATTTTTGGCTGAATGAAGCCACTCTGCTGTGCTGGAGGAGGTTGGCCATCAGAGTGAGAGCCAGCGGGGCAGGCGGCATCGCGGCATCCTCACCGCACGGTGCAGGAGCTGCACACCGGCCGTCCCGCAGGACAGCGCGCGCAGAGGCGAGGTCCTCCTGCCTTTTTAAGACATTAAATGGGCCTGGGATTGTTGCACATTCTGGAGACCTGGAGGTAGCTAAACAAATGTAATTCGGCTGTTGTGAGCCTTGTGGCTGGTCTGTGTGTTGTTCCCTGTTAGGGAGCCAAGCCTCTGAACCGTGCTGCTCAAAACAAAGAGTTACGGTTAATTCGGCGCTTCCAACCTGAGTAGGAAGTTCTTGTCTTTCACACATCTCCCTCAGAACAACAGAGGGTTTCCCCAAGACTTTTGCTTTTGAACAGACGGTGCTCCCCCAGGGAGAGAAGTAAACAGCAAGTCACGTTAGGGTTGTTGGTCCCTTGCTTACCTCTCCTAGGAAAGGCCAATTTAAGAACAGTGGTAAGAGGATGTCTAGAGGGGTCCAGCACTGAGCGGGGCTCTGCTGTCAGTGCAGACTGCGGTCGTCCTTTGCCTGCATCGCTGCTCCGTGTATGTGGTGGCCTTGATTTTCTGTCTGCTGCAGCTCCCGGACGTGTTCCTGGTGCCTTTGCTGTCCTTGTGACTGTGCCAAATGCTGATGTCCTGCTGGACTTTGTCGTGCAAATGAGTGCACCCCTAGCACCCTTCAAGAGCAAACTGCCTCCACCAGTTCATCTTTTGCTTCAGGATCTGCTTTGCGGATTTGCCCCAGCCCACATCCCATGCAGTGTGGGTGTCTCTCCTGTCCTTTTTGCCATCTGGCTGTGGCACAGACAATCTTCTCTTCCGTGTTTCTGCCACGTGCAACAGATTTCGTCTCCATTGCTGTCTCCATCTCTTGTGTATCATGGCTAAGAACATGGTTGTGTCTCTCTAAATATATATAATTTCTGTCCAGGAAGACCCAGGCTTGAGCTGTATCTGCATGACAGAGCTTCCAGACTGGCTGGATGTAAGTCTGTGCTTAGATGAGGGCTTTGGAAAAGCTCTGGAGCATCTGGAGAGAGAAGTCCTGTATCGCTCACACGAGCAGAAGCTGTATTGCTGATTGCCCTCCTCCTGTGAAGCTGCCTGGATGTCTGCTCATTGGCATTCTCAGTGAAAGCCAGGCTTTCCCAGGCACGTACTGTCATTTCTAGATCTCTCTGTAGAAACATCTGATCTTGGTCCAGTTGCCTTCTTGGCCGCACAGTGGCCCTGAAACGGGCCCCGAGGCAGTCCAGGTGCCAGAAGCTCAGCATTCATTAAACAAAGTGAGGTTTCCATCACCTGTACCTCTGCTCTGAGGCTCCCGAGGGCTTTACTGAGTCCCCCTGAGATCTCGTCTATGTGCCAGAGTAGACACCCTGGGTCCTTGGCTGCAGCTGCTTGGGTCGGGAGACATCAGAGCACGTTTGGACACCTGAGAGCCTAGGGAACTTTGCAGGCTAAATGCATATCAGCTGAAAGTCTGTGCTCCTGTGATAGTGCTGGGAAGCAGGCTTTGTCACTCATTTTTGGGACTCGTGTGACTCCCTTGCCCCTAAATCCCACTTTGGCAAATAAAACAGGCTGTCTGAATCCCCCCTCGCGTGTGGTTACTGTGCACTGGGGACCAAATTCAAATTACGCAGATAGTGCAGGTATGTCCTGTCCTTCAAGAGACTATACCTTTGCAGCTATAATACTGTCCTCTGGAGTTCTGGAATTAAATACTCGGGAAACTTTGGCTTTGCAACCTGTTGTGTGACCTGGATACCTTCTCGTTTACCCCTGTAAATGCTATGTTATGTTGTGCTTCAGGGACTCTTATACTTGTCGTTATGATGAATGGATTAGTCGGTAGCAGAGCGGTCCTGGGCTGCTTTCTCCAGCCACTCTGCTCTTCCTCTCTGATGTGAATCTGAGAGAGAGGTTGTTTTTTTCTTTGTTTTTAAGGTGGATGCTATAATTTTAGTGTTGGGAGAGAGCACTTTGAATACATAAGGTGATGACTGCTCTTGCATAGAGTGTGGAAATGGGTGACCAGGTAATTTATTTGACAGGCTAAATTAAAGCACTTGCCCTGACCTGTGTCAAGAATTATAAAGCACCTTCCTTTTTACCGGTGAGTCCTTGAGCAACCTGTTTGTGTCTCATTGCCCAATAATTGGCGCTTGCTGTGAATGTCTTGCCACGAACCGTGCCGATCTTCCCCCTCCAAACCTGGCCCTGACCCATTCGACATCCCCCTGGTGTGAAGTCTGTTCTAGTCACGGTGTGGAGAGCAGGGGCTGGGACAGGCTTACTGCTTTTCAGTTGAGCTAAGACAACCAGGAGCAGAGGACATCCAGCACAGACCAACTGGATCTCCTGCCTGCTGTGCTTCTTTCTTCCCTTGCAAGATAAATCTCTGCTTTTTTTTGTTTTCTTTCTTTTTTCCTTTTTGTTTGTCAGCTTGGTAAAAGCAGCTTGCTGATAGGATTATTTTACAGTAAGCTTGCATATGATCAGTTCAACATACAGTTATGATTTTTTTTAAGCAATTAATATCAAGAAAGTAATAATTAATTTATAAAACACACTAAAGCAAGGCCAGGCCAACTCCTGCTGTCTGAAGTTTTCATCGTTGCACTCTTGTTTTTCTGTTTCTTTCCCTCTTGGTTTGGTGTCAAGACCAATGATGCTGACCCCAGTCGCGCACGGAGGAGCGATGAACCAGACCGGTCCCTCAGCACGGGTCTGGCTGTAGTTCTGGTGCTTTGAGTGGCCCATTTGCCTCCTCGTAGTAATGGGTGTGCGTAGCGGGGAGCGCAGCGTGGACTCTGCCTGAGCAGCTGGTGCGGAGTGCGGGTGGCACTGGTCATCGGCAAAGGGCTGACTGCTGCTCCTGGCTTCTCCCAGGGTGGGGGGAAGAGCGGTCCAGGCAGATCTTTCTAGATCTTGAATTTTTGTCTTGCTGAATATTTCCTGTTTACCAAAATTCTCACACGGTGCAGATCCAAACTTGGCATTTCTCCAGCTGTGCCATTGCCTGCTGATGGAGCACTGCTGAGACCCCCTCGCTGGGGTGTTGCTATTCCCCAGCTTAGATGCAACAGGCTCAGATTGACTCTGTTCTGGCAGAATGTTGCTGAGCTTGTGTTTGGTTGATGCTGTGAGCTCACGGCCTTTCTCAGGTTACAGTCCCGTGATGGCTTGCTTTCACCCAAGGTGTTGGTCCCTGGAAGCCCACCGTGGATGTACTCACTTGACCAGTACGTGCCTTGGCCTTTGGTTTGGAAAGGTATTCAGGCTACTAACTGATACGTTTTTATCACTGGGCAGCGTCTGGCACTTGTATTAAAAGTAATTCTGTACTTTTTTCCAAGAACCATGCGTAAAGTTACTGACTTGGCTCTTTGAGACTAGCAAGAAACTTCCTTGTGTTTCCAGTTTCCAATTTCTAATAATTTTTAGATCTGCCAGTTACCATGACATGCATCCAGTTAATGTTTGCTTGTCTGACGTTCTAAAGTGGTTTTCTATGAGAAGCGTTGTAGTACAAAATGAAATGTCTCCTGGAGATCTGTCATGTCTGGATGACACATGAACTCAGGTCGGCGGTCCTCATCAAGCAAACCTGTTCAGCACTGCCTGTGACACGGTTGTAGTTAGCCCTGACTATGGCTTCCTCTCCGGCGTGTTGCATTGGTAGGACATCGGTGTCCTGCGTGCTACAGTCCTGCAAACTCCCAGACGTTGAATCCACAGCACGTGTTACCCCAGGGACTGCATCACGCCCACTGCCCAGGCTTTGCTTCTTTCCCTCTGACGTCCCTCTTTGCCGGTGGCCTCTGGGTGACCATTTTGACCCGTTTTTGCTGTCGGGGTGGCCTGAACGCGGGACGCTGGCAGCACCGAGTCCGTGGGCAGGTGGCCGGCAGCGGGAGGCTGGGGAGCCGGGCTGAGCCGCTGCGGGGAGCGCCGATGCTGCCGGCAGAAATTCCCCCACCATGTGGTTGAAACTCATCAGAGAACAAATGCATCGCGTTGCTATGGCAACAGGAAGATTTACAGGAGCCTGAAATTCTTGTACTTTCAACCTAAAATATTCCTTGGAAAAATACTCCGAGCGCGGCCGCGCAGCACAGCTGGGAGGTGCCTTCAAGGTGTTCCGTCAAGGATGACACAGGTCTGAGGCCTCGCTCAGCGTCGGGCCGTGTCCTGCCCGGCCCCCGCCTGCTCCCATCCTCTGCAGCCCCGTGGCGGTGGCTGGTGGAGCGCATTCAGGGCTCATGTGCCTTCGTGCAAGTTGCCGTGGGAGGGGTGGCGTTGGAAGCGGGAAGCCAGGGGATTCTCGAATGTGGACGGGGCGAGAGGTCCCCTGTGAGCGGGCTCACACCGCTTCTGAGCGTGCCTTTGAGCCGGAGCGCAGGAGACCTCTGCGTGCTTTACCCATCCCCTTGCTTTTGCCGCTACGTTTGCACCAGAAATGGGCTGGATGTTGTCGACTCTGGGTTCCCCGCTGGACGTTGCCACGCGTCAGACAAACTTTAAGCATGTTAAGCTTCAGGATGGAACTGGATTCATTAAACAAAATGTAGGAAAATACATCTTTCCCGACCTGAGACCTGCAGCGCTGCGGCTCTGTGGCGCATGTGCCATCGCTGCAGCAGAGCTCTCTCCCCCATGACCATGTCGGGTTCCCTATTTCCACTCCTTCTCCCTCTGCAGAGCTGCAGGCAGAGGCAGGAGTTTGCATCTTCGGGTGGCTTTGTGCCATCCATTTCTTCTGCACGCTCCGAGGGTTAGGTAGAGGGCAAGGTCGGGCAGGGAGTAGCTGGTATTTTATTCTGTGCGTTGTATTTTCTAGGCTTGCACTTGGCCTGTGCTTGAAGCTATAGATTTAGGCCTTCCCTGCCTCTGAAACAGAAGAGTACGCGGTGGCCGGGGTTACTGCCAGCGTCAGTGTCCCGTGCACGTTCACCGCCTCCAAACCGGGGTGGCAGCTGGAGCCGGGCTGGCAGCGGTCCTGCTGGTGCCCCACGCGCCCTCCCCAGCCGCCCTTGCCGGCACTGCCTCCCCCACCGGCAGCGCTCCTCGGTGCTTCCCGAGATGCCATCTCCAAATCCTCCCCACGCCCGCGTGCTGTGGTCTGTGTTGCCTGCCCCGCGTGCTCTCGGGCGGTTTCCCCTGGGTGGTGCAGGGAGAGGAGCTGGAAGCAGGTGGAGCTGCGTCCTCCTCTGTCCTAGTCGTTCCTGCCCTCCCTGCCCAGCTCCGCGTGCTCTCCCAGCCCTCCTGCTTTGCCGCCATCTTCCAGCCTGAGCATGGCCAGCCGACGCTGGCTTTGCGCCGTGTGCCCGGTAGCTAATGCCGCTTTCCCGGCTCTTTTGCAGTGCCTTTCAGAGAGACGCCCAGCTACACGAAGCGGAGACGGATCCTCGGTGCCGGTGGCCTCTCCTCCCCGCGCATACTGCAGCGCTCGGCCAGCGACAACAACCTGAAGGCGGAGAGCCGGGCGTCCTACTCGCCGGTGCCCTCGCTCCGCAGCCTGCCCCCACAGCTGCTGGCGCAGATGCAGGAGGCGGCGGCGGGGGCCGCGGCGGGGGACGGCAGCCTGGCGAGCTCCGGCAGCGCCCGCAGCGCCCACAGCCGCTCCCCGTCCCTGCAGCGGGTGCAGGAGGAGAAGGAGGCTGACCTGCCCACACTCCGGAGGAGCAGCCGCAGCAAGGCCAGGTAAGGGGCCGAGGGGAGGCAGAGCGAGGCCGCCCTGTGCCACGGCTGGCGCGTGCCTCGGCACCCACTGGAGCCCCACCACCCGCACGGGGCCGGGCACCCGCGGGACCCCGGGCAGTGGGTGGGGAGCAGGAAGGCCGGCGGAGCCCAATGCAGCCCTGTGTCTCCCTGTCCGTGCGCCGTGGGGAGCGGGGCTGGCCGGGGCCCGGAGCAAGCTCCGAGGGGTTTTTTCCTCGATCTTCTCCCCAGTCCTCGGTCTAATCTCGCGTCTCAGAAAAACGGTAAGTACGTCAATGCCGTGTTGTGCTTGTCGTTGCTATGACAATGAATGCCTCTTGAAAACTAGCACTTCGAGGTGGCGTGTTGCAGATAAGCCAACACCTAATGCGTCCCAACCGACCTGTGGTTATTGCGGTTATCGGTATTTGCCTGCGGGCCCAGGTGGTGGCATTGCTCTGCTGAACCCACCGGGGCCGGGAGCGCCTTCGCCCGACCTGCCGAGCCACGTGGGGAAGCCTTCCTTGTTCATTGGGAGGTTTTGGTGGCCCGTAGGCGTGGGAGCAACACGGACCTCACGTTCTCTCAGTGCTCTGCGTCGCTGGCCATGTACAATGCAAATGTTGGCTCCGATACTGCTCGCCACTGCCGGTGCTTGCCTTTGGCCGGAAGCCAGGCATGGACACCCGTTCTGATCCAGGAGGATGAGCGCTGCTCCCCTCAGACAGGTGCTGCTGGAGAGCGTTTGTCGCCGAGGGTCCGGGCTTTGCTTTCTGAAGCATTCTGTTAGTGGAGAGGCGAGAGCGACCGCAGCCACGGCTGATGTAAAGCAGCGTCCGCTCAGAAAGGGCTAATGAGAAACTCTGATACCGTGAGGCCAGAGCGCGAGTTTGAAGAGTGGGTACCAGGTGCGGGTTATAGCTGTGTTCACTAATGACTGAGAAATGGGTTTGAGCGCTGAAGAACCAGTCTGTAGATGCCAGCATTGACTCCATACCAGTCATTGCATTGACTCCATACCAGAAAGAGCTCTGAGGCCCTTTGAGGCAATCCTAAAGAATTTGGGGCAAAAGAGACATGTCAGTGAATAAAAAATAATGACAATAAATGTAAAATAGCTACTAGAAGAGAAAAAAATTGAACCACTCAGGTACCTACTAGGATTCGTAATTAATACTTTAACTCAGGAGAAGCTGCAGGATGTTTCTAAACAGCTCAATGGAGGCCTCTGCTCAATGGGCAACTTCAGTACAAGATGCAGCGATATTAGAGGACCCAACAGCGTGGTGGACGATAATACAGAAAACAGCCTAACACCTTGGTCAAAATCAACGATGGCACCTCAGAGTGCTGCATACCAGGCTGGGCACTACCACTCAGCAAGAACAGTGTGAGTTAAAGGGTTTTGGAGATGCGGTGCAAATGATCAGGAATGAGGAAAAAAAAAATCTCTGCTTTGAAGAGAGATTTAGAAGAGCGGGATTGTTACCTTAGAAACAAGATGAATAGGAGGAAATATGTTAAAAATATTGAAAATACTGTATGGCTTATCAGAGGGAAATAGGGAACCTCCGCCTGTTTCATGGCACAAGGAGAAAGGGGCATGCAATGAAATTAATGGCCAGCACACTCAAAAGCAGTACGGAACAGTGGTTGTTCTCGACCCTGCAGTTAGTTCAGGAGTTCACTGCCTTGGGACTTGCTGAAGCCAGAAGCACAGTATGATTATAAAAGCATTAGGAGGTTGGTGTGGGTGAAAAAAATACTGTGGGCTTTTATAATCAGTAAGTTTTTGGAAGTATTCTCAAAATTACCCGGAGCACCTGATGGCAAGGCAGGAGGAGGGCAGCTGGGGACGAGTCGAGCCTTACCCAGCCGGGCAGTTCCCGGCGGGGGGAGAGCGGGAGCACGGCTGGGCATGGAGGGGCTGGGCGCCTTGGGGTCTGCTGCGGGCACCAGCACAAGGGGGGCTTGCAGTGCCGCTGGAGGAGCCGGTGGCTCCGACCGGGGTAGCTGCCGCCCCGTCTGTCGGTCCCACGTCAGCCCGTTTGCTCCCTGCCGAGTGCGGGAGGGGTGGGATGCCGCTGCAGGCTTGGGGCTCCTCTCAGACTTGGTGCACAGACCTCCGAAATACCTGCTGAGTGTGTGCGCCTGGGTTAGCCGGCTCTGGGCTGAAGCCAGGGGAAGGCTGCTCGCCGTGCTGCCCGGGGCAGCTCAGCAAGTACCCGGAAAGGGTAGAAGGCGGCAGTTGCCTCTTTGTCCTGCTGCCAAGTGCTGCTGGAGTGAGTGGCTGCCCCATTTTCTTCTGTCTCCTGCTTGTGCAAACTTTTGAAGGATTGCTGGAGGTGGCTTGTGCGTCCAGAGAAGGGCAACGGAGCTGGTGAGGGGTCTGGAGCACAAGTCTGATGAGGAGCGGCTGAGGGAACTGGGGGTGTTCAGTCTGGAGAAGAGGAGGCTGAGGGGAGACCTCATCGCTCTCTACAACTGCCTGAAAGGGGGTTGTGGTGAGGTGGGTGTTGGTCTCTTCTCCTAAGGGACAAGTGACAGGACAAGAGGAAATGGCCTCAAGTTGCACCAGGGGAGGTTTAGGCTGGATATTAGGAACAATGTCTTTCCTGAGAGAGTGGTGAAACACTGGAAGAGGCTGCCCAGGGAGGTGGTGGAGTCACCATCCCTGGAGGTGTTCAAGGAACGTGTGGACGTGGCACTGCGGGACATGGTTTAGTGGGCATGGTGGGGTTGGGTTGATGGTTGGACTTGATGGTCTTACAGGTCTTTTCCAACCTTAGTGATTCTGTGATTCTGTGGCTTAATTATTCCTAGCCAAACGCATTTTAAGAAATGCATATAAAAGTGCATTTTACTCCATTATTTTCAGAGACTTGTATATGTTTGCAGGGATAGGAGGATAATGAAATTCATTACACTGAGGCTGGGGCAAGTGAAAGTCACACGCATGCAGCCTGCGTCTTCAGGGGCTGGTACACACTGGCAAGTTCAGAGCTGTCAGGATCGTACAGAGGTGGTCTTAGTGCCGTGAGAGAACCAGGGGTGATAAGTCAGAGGGGAGGAAAAGCAAAGGCTGTTGATCAGGCAGTGGGGTTTGAGCCCGATAGCCGCCATCTCGCGTCCCCTCGTGTCACTTGTGTGGTGGACAGGGGTTGGCTGCCCGGGGCTGTGAGCAGGGCAGCGCCAAAGGGACGTTCCTGTGTAGGGCTGGCTGTCACCAGACGGTGCTCCTCGGAGAGCAGCGCTGCCGGGGCGGCCAGAAAATCCTGGAGGAGCAGAGAGGGGCCGGGGGGCCTCCTGCCTGCTCCCCCCGTCCCAGCCGCGGGGGCTCCCGGCGATGCCTTGGGAGGGTGTCAGCTCTGCCGGCCCTTCCCGCAGCTGCCCCTGCGTTGCCTCCGCGGCTCTGCCGCGCGCGCCCTTCCTGCGGCTGCCTCTGCATCACCACCACCCCGCGATGGCCGGGGGTGCTGGGTGGGTGCCGCTCTCTGAGTCGCATGGCTGATACTCTTTTAAATTATACAGATGTATGCGTGCACCGTTGCTGTTCAGCGTGAAGCTGTGTGCTAACAAGTGCTTAGAGCAGCTAATTAATAGTGGTATTTTGTTGGACGCAGCATTCCTTTCACTTGTTGTTCGGCCTTATCACCCTCCCGGTCGGTTCCCAGCGTGTTTGTATTGGTTTTTGACAGAGCTTTTATTTACTCCGGGGCTGGGGAAGAGCGGTGCAGTGATCCCTATCTCATCTGAATACTCAGTTCCCAGGGATGCTTTATTTTCAAACAAGAAAGCCTTCACATTGTGGTAAGTGACAAGGCATCCATAAACACATGGAGTCCTCTCACATCTTCCCTGAAAAGTCTTGCAGAAAAATTGATTCTGGGTCAGATTTTTATTAGAGTAAATATAAAGAAAATTTAGTGTCTGCAATGTTGCCCCAAAATTCTTTATTCTGAGGGCGAAAACTCCCAGCAAAATTCCCATTGTTTTGCAAATATATTCAGGATGGCAAAGAGAATTTAAATGAAAACTAGTTTCGCATTAGCGTTTCATTTTTTCCAGAAACGATGCGCAGATGCACCTCGTGCGCCTGTGGACTGCCCGGCGGTAGCCTCAGCGCTGGTGCTCAGCCACGCTGACAGCAGGAGCAGTTATTTGTCCGTGTTGCTCTCACAACTTCAGCCACGCCAATGGTTCTGGTGGCTGAGTCCTCCCGTGGGCTGCGGCTGTCTGACCTCCGCAGAGGCTGAGTGGAGGTCCTGGCCGGCCGGGGGAGGCTGAGCGTGGGAGCACGGGTCAGAGCTTGGAGCAGGGGTGGTGGGTGCGAGCCCGGGGTGGACCACCCTTGCGACGAGGGATGGACCGTGGCCAGGAGCCTCGCTCGAGTGGGATGAACAGGGCTGCACGGATCCTGGAGCAAAGGACCTGGCTGATGCCCGAGGTTAATCCACCCCAGCGTGGCTTGGGTGAGCCTCACACGGCATGTCCCCAAATGCCTTTTGGTGGTCGGCTGCCTTTGTGCTAATAACCCACTCCCGGGAGCAAGCCCTGGGGGTGGCTGTTGCCAGTGCAGTTGGCTCTGAACCCCCCGGTTGTGCTGTGGATCATCAGGGGTCCAGGGCAGACCAGAGGGAAGGGTCTAACCCACAGAATACCGGCTGTGCTCATCCTGCCTGTTCTTGGGAAACCCTGGTGACAGATGTGCCCTGGCATTTTCCTCACTCCTGCCTCTCTCCTGTCCACACCACTAGGAAGTTTTCTAATGTCTGATCCAAATATTTCTTCCTCTAGTTTGTTACGCCACGTTTACTCTGCACAGGTATAGCGAGGAGCTCGCTCGCTTCCCCCTCACAGCAGTCGTGCGCACGCTGAAGACTGCTTGCCGTGTTTTCCTTGGTGTCGTCTCTTCTGTCAGCTGTTAGCCTCCGCTGGCTGCCCTTCCCAAAGGTCCGTCTTCTCCCAGCTCCTGCCATGGCTCCTCTCCAGGCTCCCGCCGTCCCACTCCTTCCCGGCAGTGCGGTGCCCGGAGCAGGCACACAGCAGCAGAGGAGTGCGGCAGCAGAATTGCATTGCATGTTTTTCAGGCTGTAGTTTTGATAGCTCATCATATTGCGTTTTATGAAATGGTGTGATGTGTGACTCACATTCAGCGTGTGATAGCCTCCACGTTTTTCCCCCCCTCAAAACCCACTATATAACCAGCGTTTCCCTATCTGAATCCTTGTGCGGTTGATGATTCCTGCGTAGATGTAGTACCTTCAGTTTATCAGGATCCATTTAAACCCTAATCCTGTTCTTTGGAGTCGTTTGCAGCCCCTTTGTAGTGCCTGTAGATTTGGCAAGGATCTTCTCCAATCCGTCATTCTTTTTGCTAAAGGAGGCACGGACCCGGGTCAGCCCCTGGGTACCTCCACCCTTGGATGGGGAGGCATCGGAGGGTCGTTCTCCCGCCCTGCGGTCGGGTGGTCTCGGGTGGTCTCGGGGCAGCAGTGGGGCTATGGGGAGCTCAGCGAAGGCCAAGGTGTGCGGCTGCTGCTCGGCAGCCAGCTCCTCTTGCCGTCTGTCCTTGACAAATCCCTTCTGACTGTTACCACATTGCTTCCTTCTAGGCAAGCACCAACGCTTCAGCTTGTTATGTGTTCCAATGGTTTTTTTCCAAGAAGTGAAGTGACGGTATTTCTTCAGCTTTTCTTTTTCCCCCTTTTTGGCCATTTGCAATTTTCCACTCTTTTGGACACACTCTATGTAACGTGAGCCTTCAAAGATGACCTTAGGTGTTCTTAGATTGCTGCCATCTGTTCTCAAACTTCCTACCACATGTGTAGTCAGGCATATCCAAATATTCTTAATTAATTCCTGCTTCTGGTTTCCAGGTAGGATCTTAACACTCTGCCTCTGAAATCTCACGGTTGATCTCTGATTTAAAGACAAGTCAGTATTAAGCGCATTGGTCTTTTTAGTTTCATCCCGCTCTGCGGTTAGCCAAAGGAGCACCAACAATTACCAGCAGTTCCTGGGATCTTTTTCTTGCTGTCAGTGTATTTACAGAGTGAATACCTGCTGCTCGCCATGGTGGCATTTCCTCTCATGCTTGTGCTGTCCAGGTGTTTGCTTCTGTTGGCTTGTGCTTTTCCTTTACATCTGTCCCTAGCAATCACTCCTGTTTTCTGGTTTATGTAGCGTGTTTGAAGTCAATGCTTGTCTTATGGTCTAGCTGGTTTTTTACTTCACTGCTTATGCATCCTCCATGTTGGGACAGGTCTGAAGTCTGTTTTCCTTTGCCTTTTCCTTTGCCTTCCCGATCATGGGATCATCATTTGGGTTAAAAGGGACCTCTGGAGCCCACCTGTCCCACCCTGGGCTGACCTTCCATGAAACTTTGCCTCTAGGATTGAAGAACGTGTAGAGGTTGGCCTCAAAATGCATTGCTTGTGTTTTGCTGGTCTCTCTCACGTTCTTCCTAAGAAGTGCCGAACACTTACCGGTTCCTGATTGTTCCTGCCAATATTGCCTCTGCCTTCACATTTTCAGCCACTTGGAATCAAAGCACTGAAAGAGCTTCTATGGCTGTCTTCTGCACCTTCTCTATAAAAATAAATTGTCATGAATGTAGTCCAAGGGCTTGCTGAACAGTCAGTGTCCTGATCCTTCCCTAGTAGCCTCTGGATAGATCCCGAAGTCCCATAAGCTAGCATCAGAGGGGCATAGTGTAAGACACTGCACTGGATCAGCATGGATATCCGCCAAGCCCGGTATCTTGTCTGATGCCTGTGGCGTGTGCCTAAAGAGCAGGACATGTGCTGAGGAAACGGGGCTTTTCCTCCCCACTCCCTGAAACACCTCCTCCTTTGGTCCTATCCGCGAGCATCTCTGCAAAAGGGAATGGGAATTGCTGACGAGCGGCTGGCTGGTAGAGGCCTCTTCAGACAGATACTCCCCATAAAAACTGCACGGAGCTCAGTGCTCTTCATCAGCAAGTGAAGATGGAGAGCATCTTTTTCTAGCGCCTCCCCCGAAGATTCTTGGCACGTTGCCACCTTGAACAAACATCCTTCTTCTGAAATTGCTAAAACTGCAGTTATTGCATCAACCAGAACCTGGGGACTTTATTTCTAATATTCTTGACCTCTCCTTGGGGGGAGTAATAAAATAAATGCCTTGTCCCAATCTCTTTTTTCTTATTATTACTTTTAACAATATGAACTGATTCACTATTCCCAAGCCCTTTTTTTCCTCAGCAATGTGAATGAGATCTTTGCCCTAAGTGCTAAGTCACTGGTTTATTTATTTATTTATTAAAAGCCTTAGACAATTTGTTTTCCCTTCCTGGCTTTTCAAAGGGTTAGATCCATTTGATTTGTTCTACCTGCATCAGGGATTTGAGAAGAAATTACCACAATTTGTTTCATTCTCTCCTCTGTGCCTCCGTTTTCAGCTTGGCACCAGCTGTTGATTTGAGTCCCCTCTGCGTCTCGGCTGTAGCCTCCGTCCCCCTCCAGCCGCTTCTCAAAAATAAATCCCTGGGGTGGTGGGGGGGAGCCTGAAGGCGGGTGATGCACAGGCCACCCGCTTCCCTGGATGCTCCTGGGGCTACCGGGCTGCTCACGGTCCTTCTGCGCCGTTGGCAGCTCGGCTGATAGCGCTGAGCCGTGCAGCAACGCTGGCACCGTGCCCAGCGCTTCGGGTATGATCTTTTATTTTAGGGTGGGATAGTGAAGACCGTAGGTAGGGGATCTCTTGCTGCTAGTGTGACACCACAGTCCAAGACAACTCCGCCAGTAAGCAATTAGATGGACGGTGCTTTGTGGGGAAACGCGTGGTGAGGAGACTGTGAGTCCCCAGTTGTCAGACTGGAGACCTTGTGCAGCGAATACGGGGTGTCTGCAGAGGAGGTGCAGCCTTGCGGAGTAATTTAAGTTGGAAGGACATCTGGGGGTCATCTGGCCCAGCCCTCCCATCTAAAGGAGAAAAGCGGGCTCCGAAAACTTGTCGATAAAGCAGCTGGAAGGGCCTCATCTCTGCGCCCCGGCTGTGCTCCTGCCCCTCGCTGGGGGCTCTGGCTGCCCCAGCCGCAGCCGGGGTCCGGCTCCGGGCAGGCGCCGAGTCAAGAGGGTGCGGGAAGCCTCGTCGGGGGCAGCCCCTTGGCTGGGGAGCTGGGACCTGCCTCCTGCCAGGGCTTGCCTGGCCGTCCCGGGATTACCGTCCTGCCGGCCCGTCGTCTTTGTCCCCTGGGACTGCGCCCCGGCCCGTGGGGCCGGTGCCCTGCCCTCGCTCCCGGCTCACCGGCCCTTGCAGGGCGGCTGCCATGGCTGCTCCCGGCAGGCCCCCGCTGCAGACCCCGTACGCACCCCGGAGCCAGCTCCCCTCCGCCGTCCGTCCGCTGCAGGAGAGAAACCTGCTTTGGCAGAACGGCTTCTCAGGACGGAGTCTCACCTAACATGCGAGTAACTGCCCGCGCCACAAAACGTCTCTGAGGCGTGCTGCTCCCCTCCGTGCCTGCCAAAACGCGCCTGAGGTAACTAGGACAAATGCCTTTTAAGTTCTGATAAACCAAGAGGGAATCTGAGCAATATTCAAGTGAGATTACCTCCCTGCCAGGCGTGTTTGTCTCTGTAATAGCTTTTTCTGTTTGCCTCAAAGTTCCCATAAGAATATATGCCGTCAATTTGGGATAGCAGCGAAGCTTCAGGAGTATTTATTTTAGTTGAGCAAAATTAAAGTGGGACTAGATCAGAGGAGCGGAGGCGCCCGGCGGAGCGCTGTCCTCCGCTGGGCTGCAGATGCCTGACCCGCTCCAGGACTGGAGGGCTGCCCCTCGTGACGATAGTCCCAGCTTTCCGCCGGGGCGTTCTTACCCAATACGTACAAAAATCCGCAGTGGTTCAAAGAGAGCGAGCGATGCACGCAGCTCTTACAATAAATATAACTCACCACTGAATAAATAGCAGAGCGTTTTGACAGGCTTTCACGTATTCTGTTGGTTAAAACATTGAATTTTGTGTTGGAAAACTACACTGCAGGATTTCTGAAGGGCAGCGGAGTTTGCAGGACCCTCCTGGAGAGCTGTTTTGTTCCGGGTGAAGCGGAGCGCCCAGCAGTGGAGGAAGGTCTTGGCATGATGGTAAAGTGAGGAGACACGACGGGCTAGCATTAAATCTGATCTGACACGTGGAAGAGGAGATTAGGTCTGGGATGGTTGGAGCAGTATTTGAGAAGGTTTGGCAGGGTCTGAGGAGCTGAAGTTCGAATGCCTGACATGATCCAGAGCTGCTGTGGAGACAAACCCCGAAGCCTTGGGAGTGTGGGAATGGGAGGGCTGCCAGAGCCCAGTGGTGGGGTGGCTCTTCGGTGGGGAAGGGCTTGACGGTGAGAGCCCCGTGGTCGTGCGTCCCAGGCCAGGAGCTCTGGGGGGTGGCTCGCGCCCTGTCGGCGATCCCCCCGGGGACGCTGCCTCCAGAGTGCATCGGAGGAGCGGCTGCACTGCGTTTATCTGCACATCGTGCTGGTGCTGCCTGTGCACGGAGTTACGGAAGTAGCCACCTTTCAGAAAACGCGGAGTAGTGAATGACAAGAGTTTTACTGGGCTCAGCATCTTGAGGAAGGAGAGACGCTGAAAACACTTACTGTGCCAGCTTCAGAAGGGGAGTTTCAGAAAGATAACAGAAATTCATCAGAAAGGCCTGAAAAATCAAAAGCCATACCAACGTCCATAAGGGCGATACGGGAAGCGCTGGCGTGTCCAGGCAGAGCTGCACGAGGCAGGACCTTTGGAAGAGGAGATCATCAATAAGGCAGCGGAGCTGGTCTAGGAGACTATCTGAGAGTAAAGGGACCACTGGGAGTGGGAATCTGGGTTTGGGGAAGACAGCGTGAGCAGCCAAAATCAAGGTGAACCTGTCTTCCAAAGGAGGAATTTGCACGGACGCTGGTGGGATCTGACGTCTTTGGCCAAGGTGAGGTCCCAGTGCAACAGGGGGGATGGAGAGTGTCCCAAAGGAGAATTCCTTGATGCCCTCTCCCCCTGAGCTGGCAGGGCAAAGCGAGGTTTGGGAAGAGAAACCGTGTCACCCCAAGCAGAATACTGTCACGGCAAGTGTCGGTGGGGTTCCGCAACATGTTTGTGTTTAGCAGGTGGTGGCTACAGGAGGGGAGAAGGGCTTAAACTGTAATGGGATTTTGTTAGCAGGGGATTTCAGTTTCGCCAGTCCAAAACGTTAGAACTTTATGTTATAAACGTTACAATGATGTACGAATAACACATTATGGGTTTTTCCCGCCCCATACAGCATTTCGGTCTTTTTGATAGTACAGGGCTGAGAGCAGCAGGATGAATGATGGAGATGAGGAGCAAAGGCCGAACGGGAGACGGGAGTGGGGAAACACATAGAGAGAGTAAAGCGAAGCGGACCGCTGACCAGAGCTAACGCTCAAGGGTTTTGAGTGCTTTCATTAGGTTTCCCCTCGTGTGAGGTTAATGTGGAAACTAGGCACTTATGCAGAGCAACGCCATGAACTTCATCTAAGAGAAAAGAAATTATCCACATTAAAAATGACTCTGCAATGACAACAATATAGCAAAAACTCATGCTGTTGTTCAAGTCGGACTGGCAGCCTTTCAGGGTGAGTGCTGGTCCCTACTCTTACCTGAGCTGACGATGCCCTTGGCGTTGGCTCGTGACTCCTGCCCCGCAGCGGGCTCGGCGGGAGGCAGAGCCGCTGCCCCCGGGGGTGGCCGGCAGCAGGCAGCCTGCGACCAGGCAGCAGCTCTCCGTGTCTTCCAGAATCCTAATTCAGGACAGCCTGGGGCTCTGAGGCCCCTGCGAACCCTCCAGAGCCGGTCTTTGTGCTTCTGTCACTCCGCATCTCTGCATTGCTGGTCCCTGGCTTAGTTATTTTGTACTAGAGGAAACTGTGAGATTTCAAAGGCCGATGGAGTTTGTTGATAAATACAGGCAATGAGTACTGAAAGGAGGAAATTCAGACAGCTTCTACTTCTTGCTGGATTTTAAATTAACTGCAGTCCCATAGGCTTCCTTGTCAGCGCCGCTGTGAAAAATCTCTGCTTTTTTATGAGGACTCACTCATTAAAATACAGAACAAAACATCAGAATGTATAAAATGAGATGGAAAATAATGTCAATAACACGAGGACGCTATTCTGTTACTCAGTGGGACGCTGTTACCTGGCTGGAGCGCAGCCCTGGTCGCCCCGGCCGAGCAGAGGACACGAGCAGTGCCTCGGGCGGGCAGCAGCACTGCTGAGGAGGGGTCTGCCAGCGGAGCAGCGATGGGCTGGGGGCGGCCGGGGGGTGGCTGGGTTTGTGCGGAGGAGGGGAGTCGCTGAAGTGGCAAGAAGGACATTGAGGTGCTGGAGCGTGTCCAGAGAAGGGCGATGGAGCTGGTGAGGGGTCTGGAGCACAAGTCTGATGCGGAGCGGCTGAGGGAGCTGGGGTTGTTTAGTCTGGAGAAGAGGAGGCTGAGGGGAGACCTCATCGCTCTCTGCAACTGCCTGAAAGGGGGTTGTGGGGAGGTGGGTGTTGGTCTCTTCTCCCAAGTGACAAGTGACAGGACAAGAGGAAATGGCCTCAAGTTGTGCCAGGGGAGATTTAGATTGGATATTAGGAAAAATTTCTTCACGAAAGGGTTGTCGGACACTGGAAGAGGCTGCCCAGGGAGGTGGTTGAGTCCCCATCCCTGGAGGTATTTAAAAGACATGTGGATGAGGTGCTCAGGGACATGGTTTAGTGGTGGACTTGGCAGGGTTAGGGTAGCGGTTGGACTCGGTAATCTTAAAGGTCTTTTCCAACTTAAATGATTCTATGAAATTGGGAGGCGACGTTTAAAGCTACCAGAAGGAAACGCAATTTCCTTCACACCCAGCTGCGCCATGCAACTCCCATGGCTTCATTTCTCCCAATTTGTACTTGGTTGCGATCTATGCTTGTTGCGATTTACTGCTTGTGATTTACACTTGTCATTTGACCATCAGCTTGCTGGTGAGGAGATGTTTTCTTGGGACCATCTTACCCCCACGGGCTTCTCCGGGGTGTCCAGCCCCCTCTCGGCAGGGTTACCCCAGGAGGGTCTGGGCAGAGGCGGCCGCGTTGCCTGTGCCAGCCCTCGGGCAGGTGAGTCCTGCGGATGTCCTGGCTGTGTCGGAGGACCGCCGGCATCCTTCCTGGTGCACCGCTCCCAGTCCATCGCTGTGATGTTGCCCTCCCAGATGAGCTTTTCAATCCACAGAATATTTCTGCTTGTGGGTCTGTCTTTCTTCTTTTAATTTTTTAACCTTTTTTCTTTTTAAAGGGGTGTCTGCCTTCAGCTACAGGGTCTCAGTGTGAATTTCTGGTCCCTTACTTGCTATTTGCGTGTCCTGTTAACAGAACAGCCCCTGCTCCTCCCTGTGCCCACGGGGTGCACCTGGGCATTCCTCTGTCCCCATGCTGGTTTGGGGAGGGGATGTCCTCAAAAGACCCGGGGCAAGTTTTGGCATCTGCGTGCATTCCTGGCAGGAGCCGCACGGCTCGGAGCAGCGGGCCGGGAGCGAAGGCAGTGCCCGGCGTGCGGATGAGCGTTGCAAGGCTCTGCAGGCGCGAGCACCCTGCACGTCCTCGCCGGGGACCTGGAGAGCAGACAGCAGTGAAAGCGGTTCGAGCAGGTGGGTGATGCCGTCCCGAGCGAAGTTTGCCAGGAAGGAAGCTGTGTTGCAGTAGACAGTCAGATGGCACGGTTGTCTTTTCTGATGCGGTGCCCCGGTGCGTGCTGGGCTGGTTCCAGCAACACGTTTTCTGGGTAGTCATGTGTCACGACTCTCAACTTGTGGCTGTCTACATGTTCTCTGTGCATCCAGCCTCTTTTCCCAAATACGTTAATAACACTATTTTTTCCTCCTCTCCAACGTCATCCAGCTGTGGTCTCCAAGTGCTTCACATTGGGGAGTGAGTTAATATTCTTGGCTTCAGTCCTCGAGTTACAGGAGACAGCAGAATTGCTGTGCTTTGCTCCTGTCTCTGAGGAGCTGTAGGTGATGTCCCTGGGCCCTGCTGCGGGAATTCTCCCCTTCATCCGCAGTCTCCTGCTGCCTCTCTCTGTGTATTTACCCGCTGTGTTGCCCACCACCCTTCGCACCGTCTCTGTGCCATTTCGGCGCTGTTTCTTGGTGCTCCACCTGCAACCGCTGCCTGAGGCGCCTGTGCGAGTGCCGGGCAGGAGTCAAGATGTCATTGCAGCCGCCTCGGGGGAGGCGTTGCCCGCTGTGCAGGTACTGCCAGAAATTAAACAGGCTGTTTGGCAATGTCAGAGACAGCATAGTGAGTAGCAGCAAAGATACCCTGGTGCCTTCCTATCCATCAGTGGCACAGTCTAGTCTGAATATTGTGAGCATTATTGGGCAACCTGCATTGAACAGAGCTGTGCGGGGTGAGGGCAGAGATGAATGCTGCAAAGCACTGGGGGGCCTGGAGATGCTCTTTTGTATGCAGAGATGTTGGAAAGAATGGGATCAAACAAGGAGGATGTGACTGAATGTAACGGTTGGTTTGGAGGAGCCATAAAACTGGTAGTCTGTTCTGAGCAGGGTGGTGGCACCCGTTTGTAGTGATGCCCTCCCCATAGCGATTCACTCGCATTTCTCCCAGCGTCGCTGTTTCTGTGAATGTGAGCAGGTACACATTTATTTATAGATGATAGATGAGCAGGCAGGCAGAGTGGCGGCTGGTCAATACTGACTGTGCTTCTCAGCGGGGAGCACGCTCTGCTCCGGAGATGCCGCAGAGCCATGTGCCCTGGCAAGGCAGAAGGATGCTGTGGTGCAGGGAACTGGTAGATGATTTCAGTTTTGCCAGGCCAGAGTATTTAAAACGGACATTGGCTGCAGGGCTGACTCACAGCAAAAAGAAGCAGGGACCGAGCAATGAAATTATGAACTGTAAAGGAAGTCAGGACTGCCCGTGTAACGAACCTGGGGGACTCCCTGTGCGGGTGCAGAGGAGTGGCGATTCTGGCCAGGGCACAGGAGTGCTGCTCAGAGGAGTTCTGGCAGGGGTATTACAGCTCCCGTCAGGTCTCGTGGGAATGTCTAACTGGGAGTAGAAAACTGCCTGTGTGTGGGCAGGTTATTCCTGGCTTGCTACTACGGGTTTTTATACCTTCTGCCTTATGAATTAACCCTGCCTCCCACTGGTGATTGTGCAGGCTGGACTTTAGTTCTGAATCCACATTGCTATTTCTAGGGTTATGCTGTTGTTTTGCCATAAACTCTCTCAGTTACGTAGGATGGTGCGTGGCAGAGGCTGCCGTTCCTTGCTCCGTGGCTGTACCAGCAGCGGGGCCGGGCGGGCAGTGCTGCCCCGCGGTCCCGAGGCGCTGGCCCTTTCCTGGGAAAGCACGCGTCCCCTCAGAGCTTTGCAGCAGGCTCAGGGCTGAGTCCTCCTAGAGCTCAGTGCGGCAGTGTGAGCCGGCCAGCCCGGGTGTCTGCCAGCAAACGCTGCTCTGCACCGGTAAGAGCGTGGCCAGCTGCAGGGAGGTGACTTAAGCTCCTGCAGGCAAAGATGGGTCCAGTGTGCTTAAACTGGGCTAAGCCGCGTGTACAGAAGTTCATGAAGTGTCTGCAGGCTTGCCAGCATGCCATCGGTGCTTCGCTTTATCTGATGCTGCAAGAGTGGTGTTCACCTTCAGCACAATTGCCTGCATCTCCAAAGTCTCGGAGCAGAAAACAGATGCCGGTGCCGGGGGTTTTCCTGAGCACGGGAGGGACTGCAATAACCCCGGCACCGCATACCCCGGTGCGAGCCACCTGCACGCCGTGCAGATGAGCACGAGGCCAGAAGGAGAGGAGGGAGCGGTGCTCATGGCACCTTGGTCAGAGGGGATTTTGGCTCCAGGACAGCTTTTAATTTTATCTTTGAAATTTTAATTTATTTAATATAAAATACTACATTTTAAATTTAAATTTTAATTTAACTTTGAAATACACTCTAAATCTGGAAGGCCAGTCCATAATCCCAGTTCTTACCTGCTTCTCCCAATCAAGTGCCCTAATACAAGGCCAGAATGATCAAGCACCTCCTCCTTTCTGGGCTCATTTTGGCATTACAATTGTTCTCTGCCTGCCTAGAGAGCGGCGGCCCGGGTTTGGCAGGAGTTTGGCCCTGGTTTGGACAGTGGGATCTCTTAGATGACATGCTATTTTGGGAGGGTCATTAGGCTGCACCTCCAGGACACAAGGCTGCAGCGTCCAGGGACTGCCTGGTGCTCCAGGGCGTGCGCGTCCGCGTGCGCCTGCTTCCCATCCCAGCAAGGGCTGGGCAGGGGCTGGCGTTGTGCACCCATGCCTCTCGGGCATCTCTGCTGCCTCCGTGGGAGATTCAGCCAGGTGGGCTCTCAGGAGGGATCAGGCACCCGAGAGTGGTGAAGAGATGCCCTGGTTATGAGGCTGGGCTTCAGCCCAAAATATCTGGTATTTTAAGAATTTTATGTCTTGGTTTAATGTTTATGTGGCTCATAACCAGCGTGCAGAAGTCCCCTGTAAGACTGCCAAAGGCACTCAGGACCCCCAGAGCTTTCTGGTATGAGCCATATGGAGTGACCCTGTGCTGAAGCAATGAATGTATCATCATTGCCATTTCAATGATGCGGTATTTATTACACATTTTTATAAGGCTCCCTAGCTATGGTATCTGCACCCCCAATAAGACCACGCTTTATGGCTTGGCATGAAATTGCTAATATATCGCCTGGAATTCAGCATTGCTGGCACTGGGTAGCAATCTCAGCTGTTGTAAAGTGGTGGTGTTTTCCATTTATGGAGCTATTACTTTACGGTGGGCAGAAGTCTCGCCAGTGGCATTTACTGAGCTAGACTGCTCGTAGTGAAGAATTTTTTTAGCTGGTTTTAATCTTTCTGTTCCAATATCTTCCAATCTGAAATTTCCCAGGTTTTTCATTGCTTCTGGCTCAGTTTCCGTTAAAACGGACCAGGATTTTTAAAATGAGGCAAGGTGAAGGAAAAATGGTTGCAATATATTCTTTGAGTAGACATGATGCTTTTAAAAAAACCCCAGCATGATAGAAAGCTAATATTTTACATGGGCGTTAGCAGTGAAGCGAATAGGTGACAGTGGTTCCGAGGAAATGAATTCTGATTTTGCATGGTAGTAGAGATTAGAAAAATCAGGTTTTGTAGTTGTATATTTATTTATAAATGGCAGTTTACTAAATCAGGGTCCCATAAATGCTGTTGTGGTCTAGGTCATATCTCTACAGAGAGATTTACCTTGGCTTCACTTCCTCTCTCCTGCAGTCGCTTACTGATCCTTGCCCCAACAAAACCACATGGACAGCTAGTAGAGCGTGCAGATTAGAAAGGCAAGTGCAGGTCCTTGTCTCCCAGGTGTGCCGTGAGACGGTGATGGACATTCATGCCTTTGGCTGCACTAAGTACTTGAGCCAGCGGTGACTCTTCTTGCTCAGAATCCTGAAACAGACCCTCAAATTCACAGCCCATATAAATACCTGCCCTAGAGCAGGGTGGGGAGCCCTTTCCTACAGCACTTCACTCGCATTTCTCATAGCAGAGCTGTCCGTGTCAATGTGAAGAGGATGACAGATGAGCAGCCGGGCAAAGACGGTCTGATGAGCACTGGAGAGGCCACCTCGGGTGTCCCTTGGTCAAGGTGCATGCTCCTGTCCCCGGGGCACGCCGTGGAGCCTGCCCTGGCGAGGGACCAGCGTGGCTGCCATGCAGGCAGGCAGCGGATGCGTGCGGTTCAGCACGCTTTTCCCTCTGCAACGGAGCTCTTTGGGATCCCCAGTGCTGGACCAGAAGAGAGGTGGCTGCGGGGCCCGTGGCCCAAGGTGCGGGCATGCAGCCCAAGGTGCGGACGTGCACCCTCATCTTCTGGTGCTTCTACAGCTGCCGGGGCAGGTTTTGTAAAAGCTGTCAACTTTAACTTGCGTTCTCCTTTGAGGAGTGCCTGTTCAGGACGTTCCTGCTGTTCATGCGTCAGTACTCTGCACGATGATGAGAGTGAGCGCTGTGCCCAAACCCAGGGTGGAGCCGAGCGTTTGGCTTGCAAATGGTAGCAGAAACCTGAGGTTACGATGGTTTCTCGCTCCCACCTCCATGCCACAGAGCTCCGGTCAGGAGGGCTTCGACTGTTTCCTGCGCCGGCTGAAGAGCGGGTGAGTTCGGGCGGCTGTGGACAGCGCTGCCGATTGAGCTGAGGTTTGCCCAGAAGCGTGATCAGACATTTGTGCCTAATGTGTGACTCTTGTGCCCTCCTCCACGCCTTCTTCTGTGTGATCTGTCACACCTCCCTTAATTCCAGGATCGCTGGAGCAAAATGGCTCATCTTCAATCTGGAATCCCCGGCACTGTGCCAGTTTTCTGTGCAAAGCCTTCCCTAACGAACACAGCAGATGCAGTGGTGTCTGCCCTCCTTGTTGCAAGCCATCGCCTTGTCAGAGTCTGTTTGGGGTTCCCATAATTGTAAAATTACCCCTTGTACCTGTCGGGAAAATGTTTCTCGCGTCGTTTGTGCCTGTGGACAGTTTTGGGTCCCACTCTGGCTGCTTTAGTAGTGTGGGTGCTACTGAAGTACTTTGTTGCCCATATCAATTTTCCCCTCTGTAGAATAGACGCGGTTGTGCTTGCTGCTCTCGAAGCAATATAGTATCCTTCCCTGACTTGATAACTTCATTAAAAATGCTACTGGTCCACTGCTGTCATGTGCCAGCTCCTTTAGAAATCTCAGATGAAGATTATCCAGTGTCCTGTCTGAATGCAACAAACACTCGAGGGTTTGCCTGCACTTCGTATGTGTTGGTTTCCATAGTCTCATCTCCATCAGCCAGTGAACCTTTGCATTATATTCTTATCAAAAACCAAGGCAAAGCATTAATTTAATTTTTAGACTATCTTTATACTACTCTCACCACATAGCACCTCACCTCTTTTGTCTCTGTTCTTTTCTCCTGAGTGCCTGAAGAGCTTTTCCCCGTTTGCTTTCATTTCCTTTGCAAGGTTTTCCGACTGCTGCAGTTACACAATCCTCGTCTTTTCACTGCCTTCTCGCACGGGAGTCTTTCCAGAATTTTAGCTGCTTGTTTCTGAACCCTCCCGCTCCCAACTTGTTGCATCTGTTGAGAGAGAGACCTAAAGTCCCCTCCCAGCAGTGAATTACGCACGTGGGTGCACTGAGTCACTTGGGGTCTCAGGCTGGAGTCATCCAGCAAGAAGGAGGAAGCTGTGGGTGAGTATATCCATCGACGCAGGAAGGGATTTGAAATGCCCTCTTTAGGCACAGACCAGCTTCTGTCTACGCGACGTTAGATGTGACTTCCCTGGTTGACGATGTTTTGTTCTGTTTTCCTGGAAGAAGCCGATATCGGTCACTGCCAGGATTCGAAGGACTGCGAAGCCGGTGGGGACTGGGAGCCTGTGCTTCTGTCTTTGAACAACTGAGTGGGCTGTGAAATTATTTTACATACAGAAGGATCCCCTGAGTCTTGTGCTGAGAACGAGGACAGCTCTGAACTTCTCCTTAGCAAGAAAGCAAGCTCTCGGTTAAACTGGTGGCACATCAGACTTGATGCCTTGCTCCCTGGAGGATCCCCTGAACTTGCAGAGCTCAGGACTGGCAGCAACGGGCTTGGGAGAAGAGTCCTCTGGCCACACAGTTCAGAAAAAGGAGCTGCCATCATTCACAGCATTCATGGCAAAACCCAGCACCAACCCTCCCGAATATGATCCAGGCCTGCAAAAGCCAAGCACGCCTTGTAAGGGAAGAGCAAGCACGAGCAGCATCATTTCTGCACAGAGCGCTGGTTGAGCGTCGCTGACTTTTGTGTCCTGATGCGCTGTTCGTATTTTCAAGAGGAATTTGGAGACACGTTGGAAAGGAGATACAAGAGCTACTGCTGTTCTAGTCCAGCTGTGTGATGGAGGGCTAGTGCCGGGATGGCGGGGTGCCATGCTCTAGCCAGGGAGCGTCATTCTGAAGGCAATTTCTGCGGTCTGTGTTAGAGGAAGGTTAGATTAGGTGACTGCAATGATCTTACCTGAAATTTTAGGAGCCGTTTTTAGTGCTCATCTCAGCTTAGGCTCTCTGCTTCCTCTGGCATTGGAAGCTACCAGTGCCCTGGAAGCCCTCGTTACTGAAACACATGCACGTGAGACGAGACTTCCCAGTGTGGGCATCGCGTCTTCTCTTCCAGGTCATCTCTCGCCACTGAAGCTCTCCATTCCCTTCTCAGTTTTACCAAGCTTCTCTCAACTGCAGCCTTTGCTTGTTGTTCTCATGGTGTCCTGGCAGACGTCTCCATCCTTTTCTAACGAGGTGGCGGGTGTCTGTGCTGAAAGCAGCTGAAGGAAGCGTCCTCCAGCAGGAGGGTGCTGGGCGCTGTGTTACAGGGCTTCTGCTCTTTTCCTGGTATTGTAGAGGGACGAGGTTGCCCAAGAGCTTCACACCAGCATTACTCTGGGTGAAATGACAGAGCCCGGGACATGGGTGGTGGCATCCCGACCGTGCTGCCCCTCGTGCACACAGGGCTGAGGGCAGGCACCGGTCTGATGTGTGGTCCGTGGATCGTGGTGGTGCAGAGAGGGAGATTTGGCCATGGGAAGAATGGGGGAGCCTTTGGGGGCAGGAGGGACCTGGAGAGGAGAGACAGGACCACCTTGCTGGTACAGAGAAGTGACAGGTCACGGGGGGTATTTAAACCTGTGTTAGAGCTGACACAGCTTCGCTCCAGTGTTGCTGTAGTGTTGGGGCCAAGTCTGCGACTTTGGTTGAGTGGAACCTCTCAGACCACATCCCTGAAGTTTTCTCGCTCTCATCTCCGTTGTGACAGTTCAGAGGATGCCTTAGAGAGGAAGAATAGCTCTGAACAGGCTGTCCAGGTCCTGACACAGACCTCGTTCCTGGGGCACTTGGCCACTTCTGTCACGCTGGCTCTGACTGACGTGTCTCAGTGCGAGGTGGGAGTGAATGATCTGAGGCTGGCTGAGATCCGGGCCCTGAGAGGCTGCCAGGCTCAGGGGTCTTTGGGCATGCTGGAGATTGGAGCTGGCCTTGGCGAGTGTCAGTACAGTGCTGTGCCACCCAGCCTGCCCGGTCTCCTTGCTCCCACCAAGTCCCGTTCCTCCAGCAGCGGCAGCCTGCCAGGGGCAGAGGTTGCATCAGTCTCAGACAGCCCTTTCCTAACCCATCTCTAACAGGCTGGAGGTGTCCTGAAGCTCAGGAGCATGGAGGGACATGCCCTCCATGCGAGCCTGGCTGGAGACTCACAGAGATGGGCAGTTACCTTTCCTGGTCAGGTCCTGCATGTCTCATACCTGGCAGCTTGTGGCAATAGCAGCAATTTAGAAGTTAGTTGGTCCTGCAGAGTTCTTGCACGAAGTTGCTCAGGTTGTATCGAGGGCCTGATAATTGCATGTTCAACGCACGAGCCGAAAACCATCTCTATCAACACAGCTGTGTCCTCGCCCTCAGCCCCCGCAGCAGCGCTGTCTCCAGCCTGACTCCAGCTCGGTGCAGGGGACCACTGGAGCTCTGTGGAAACGGCTCCTTGTGTCCTCTGGTGTGGTGAGGTTTCTTCCATCCCTGTGACCAGAGCCTGCTCTCATGCTGCTCCAGTATGTCCCTAGGCATGGCTCAGCTAAGTCCCTCTTCTAGGTGAAACATAACCTCCAGCAGCTGATGGTCATCTGGGGGTTGTTTTGGGCCCCTTCACAAGGGGGAAAATGAAGTGGAAACTCCACAAGTCCCCTTTGTCTTCCTCCTAGAGTTTCTTTTGAGGTATTTACATGCTCTAGAGATCCTCTTGCACACTGACTACCAGGCACATCCCACTCTTTCCATCAGCTCTTCCTCCTAATCTGATTCACATATTCAAGAACCGGTTCTAAAATTCAATCAGATCCCCTTTCCAGTTGCCTAATATACTCCAGCAGAGTTTTTATTATTGGAATATATTAAATTATGTTGTTCCTTTCACATTTCTTAAAGGTGCAGTTCTAGTTTCCCTTTTTTCCCGCGAAATGAGTAACCGTATATCCTGCAAAACCACGTACACAGGACTGCAGCGAGCAGAGCTCGCTGTGTTTTTTCATTCATCGTCCGCAGAGAGAGGAACGTCTGACATGTTTTTCGGCTAAGGCAGTTCAGTGAAGTAATGTTTTGTGACATCCTTAAGTCCAGTTATTTTGCTGCTGGCTGATTTGTCTCCTAGGGTGCAGGCATAATTCAGACAATACCAATTGTGCTGGCAGATAACTTGCGGGTACCTGTGGCGATTCCAGCTTTGCTGTTTAGATGCGGGCCCGGTCGCTACGCCAGCTTCCCCAATTTTGTGGGGGGATCTTGCGGAGGGGAAAGGCCCGGCGGGTGGCTGGGGCTGAAGTCGTTGTGTACTTGTAGTCCACAGGGAGGAAACAGCCTTGGCAGTCGCTGCTGCAGGAGGGTTTTATCAGCACTGAAATCTGAAGGCTTAGTCAAAGACAAAGAATAGATACTATGGCGACAATCTGCTTGAAGAATTACCGCTACTGATAAGCGATGTCTTCCTCTCAGTTAAATTCCAGTTTGTGTATTTATAATCTGCTTATCTAAATTCCCTGTGTACTTTCAATTGAATATGGCATTCGGCTTCACTTCCTATATTAAAGTGATTTGTAGCATTGCCGTGCACAGCAAACCGGCTCTCGTAGTTCACCCCAAATTTCCTTGATCGGTGAAATTACTGTCCCTCAGCCTTTGCCTGAGAGGGAACGTGAGCCCCAGTTGCTGTTGCAGAGGACCTGAAAGCTCTTCCCGAAGGAGTCGGTGCAAGTGCGGGTTACTGCCGGGTGCCGACCGCAGCGACTGCCGGCCCAGGAGGGCTCGCCGGGGTGGCACGGGCTGGCTGCAAGCAGCGTGTGGGCTCCCCGAAATCGTGCTGGTAACGTCAGGATGGGGATTACCATGTGGCGTCAGGGTACTGATAAGGACCGCGTTGCTCTGGGAGCTGTGGCTTCCCGTTCCTTGACTGATGTGCCTGAGGTCTGCTGGGGTGACACGTCTGCAGCAAAGAGCCCTGCCGTGGCCGGGGGTGCTGGCAGCCGGACGGGGTGCAGGCAGCGGGGCTGCGCTGTTGAGCACCGGGGCCGGGCCAGCCCAGCCCGTGGGCACGGTCCCAAAAGCCTTGGTTAGCCAGGCAGGCAGGTGGGCAGCTGGGAGCGGGTCCCGGGTGCCTTCTGCTATCCAGGGTGGCAAGCGTGGCAAGCAGGCTGGAGTTTTCCGCATCGCCTTTTGTACCTTTGGGAGAGACTGGCTGGCGTGGAGCCTCGGCAGAGACCCGGAGTAGGGGAGGTGTGTGTTGGGTGGTGGTAGGGATCACCCGTTCACGGGAGCTGCCGTAAATACGGTATCATACAACCTCGTTTTGTATAGAAATCAGCGTACCTGGCCTCTGCCCTGAGAGCGTCGCAGAGCCTGTGGCTGAGGACAGCGCAGGAGACGGTGATTAGCGGGTGTTTGTGTTTGAGAGGGACACGTGGACACGTGCGGGAGGCAGCAGAGTGATGGCAGTTTCAGAGAAGGTATGAAAGCTGTTGAGCTCTCGAGGTGTGAAGGCACCCGGAGGACACTGGGAGCAGCAGGAATGGGGCAGGAAGGCTCTTCCAGGGAGACGGCCCGTTGTGTGCAGGGCCAGAGCTGGGACACGGACATCCGTCGAGGGTCCATCTCCTGAAGCTCTCTTGCCCGTGCTAGCTCCAAGAGGGCGGCCAGCTGGTGGGTTTGCGGTTGCAGGGCCATTGCCTGGGGCCAGGTCACGGGGATCGGGGCTGTGCCAGCACCCGGTGCGTCTCTGCTGCTGCCACGGTGTTGTGAGAGCATCACGGGGGTGGGAGGACCGCTCGGGCATTTTGGTCAGGGCTGGAGGTCGCTGAACCCCAGGGATCCAGTCTGGCGTTGGCAAGGAGGGGATGCGTGGGTGTAAAAATTCCCCATCTGGAAAAAGTGCTGTAGGGAAAGCCAGGGCAGCGAGATGTGGGTGTTGGAGGGGGACAAGGCAGCGAGGTGGGGAGGGGATGATGCCCTGCCCGACAGCAGTAGAAAACACACTACAAGAGAGCTGGACCTTTGGGAAGTGGCTCCACAAGGGTTGAGGCAATGAGGGGAATTGCTGCACCCCATGAGAAGTGTTTCTGGGACACGTGCCCACGGGGGAAGGTGTTAATTTGGGGAGCGTCGGGATTACAGCAGCCTCCCCCGGGCTGCGTCAGCTGCGTCACCAGCCCTGACGTGCACGGTCTGGACCGGGCAGGACAGGGTCCTCTTCTCAGAGCATCGCTGTTTCCGTTGCTGGTGCTTCTCTGCAGCTGGAGCCTCGGAGCAGTGCCGGCTCGCTGCCTCCGCAGAGGGCAGTCGTGGAAAATGCGGGCAGGAATTGGCCCACGGTCAGGCAGGGATCGAGGGCAGGCGGAGTCTCCTCCTGCCTGGCCAGAGTATGTGGAGGCTGAGTTCATTTTTACAGTGCTGTGAAGATGCACACACATTTATATATGCATGTATAACGTATATAAATGATTTATTGTGGCTTGCCCTTTATCTTTATAGTCTGTGATTCAGGTTTTAGGGAGCATGTGCATCTTTTTTTATCATCGTGAAATCGAGTCCTCTTAGATTTATACTTGCTACATGTGCAGTTCCCCAGCAAAGGTGAACACAGTAGATCTAATCTGTCTGGGCGACAGTGGACATTTGATATAATGCCCTGTGTTAAATGGTTTGTTCTCATGGAGAACATGGCATAGTGCAGAGGTGTAATGTAAATAAGCAGTGATCTAAATGTGCAAGAGCACAGGTTGCCGAAAGGGGAAGTGCCGGGGCGGAAGGAGGTTAGGAGGAAAAAATTAAGTGTTGGTCTTTTGAATGGTCTTTAGTGTTTTCTCTAGTGTCCTTGACACGAGAAGCACACTCTTGAACTTCACTGATGATATACAGTCGGTGCTTAGGAAGACTGGAATATTAGGAAGAATCTGAAGGATGGGAAAACTAGAAATAAGATAAAACAGTAAGCAAGCTGTATTTAAAAGATAACAACAAAAATTTCTACTATAAGTTCATAGTTGCCTTATCTGGTAGAAACAATAGAGGAAAATATTTGGGAATATTAATCAGAAGGTGACAGCCAGCGTCTGTTGTGACATGAAGGCAAGTGCTACCATAGTTGTACAACATCCCGTAAGACCATTTTTAAAGTACTATGCACTGCTCATCGTTACAAATGCTCAGAAAAAGATGAACAGGAGCTAGAGCAGAGGAGCGCTGCCGGTAGGGCTACGAGACACAGGGGTGACCATCCCGGGACCCGGCCTCCTTGCGCCCCGGATCCTGCCCCCGGCGACAGCAGGTAGTGCGTACGCAGGGGAGTCACAAACCAGAGCAAATGCCCAGGAGCGACTCCCACGACGTATTTGCCCATGACTGGCGATCAGCAGTCAGCGGGCTCCCTGAGACAAAGGCTGCCTGTGGATTATCATTTCCATTAACCAGCGGTGGATTGTCCTTCGTGAACTTGTCTAATCCCTTTTTGAAGTCATCGCTGCTATTGGCATTCATAACATCCTGCGACACTTAGTCCCTTAGCTGAGCGGAACGGCATTTTCTTCTTGTGTTAAACCCCATGTCCCTGCCACAAGGTTAACTAATACAAAAGCCCTGGAAAATGGGCTTGTTTATCCTAAAGAACTGGAGACAGAGATGGGATTAAGCATCAAGAAAGGCCCAAATTAACAGAAGTGAGCGAAAATGTTGGCACGGATACAAGTTGGTAGAATTTTTCCACACATCAGTGTGGATCTGGGAAGTAAAAAGTGACCCTTGGAGCTGCAAGGGGAATTCTTCCAGTAGGAGCACCTTGAGTCAGGTGTCATCTTTTAAGTCCTCCTTGAGTCAAACTCGGCACCTTTTGTACTTAACGGCTCTCAGCGGAGCGGTTTCTGCCTTGAGTTTGTTCTGTGGCTTTTTAAGCCCACGTAAACTTTTCTTTCCACAACATCTGACGGGGAGAATTTTGCAGCTTCCTTACCCGCATATGAGTAAGTACCTCCTTTTCTCGGTTGTGGACCGTCCCTCTCCCTGCTTCATTTTACACCATCCAGTTCCTGCAGCTGGAGAGCCTGTGAACAGCAGATCCCTACTGATCTTCTCAGTCCCACCCCAGTTTCACAGATCTCTGCGTGTCCCCCCGGTTTTCTCCGCCCAGGCAGAGGACACTTTGGTTATGGAGTCGCTCCTTGTGCAGAAGCCATCGTAGACCTTTGCTCATGCCGGTCACGGTTGCTTGGCCTCTCCCAGATCTGCAACAGCCTTTTGGAGGCAACTGCAGAGAGATTCACAAAGACGGGTTGACTCTTCCCAGTAATTCCTGTTCGTCCATCCATACAGTAGTCTTCGTCTTTAAATACCCTCTCAGTTTGGCTGGTAGAGGTAGCAGGTTTAATGGTGTGCTAGTTCTCCCCCAGAAAGTTATTAAAAAATTGCTGGCCCATTTGCCACATTCTAGCGCTGAAAGCAGATGTGAGGAAAAGGTTACGCACCACCGTCCAGCTGTTTCAGACATGAGTTCCTGGTGATTTCTTACTGCCGCTTTGCTGATCTGCTTTTCTGTTGGCTCCTATCAGGGCAGAGGCAGAGTCTCTGATACGCCATCGGTCAGGAAGGGATCCAGTGTGGGGTCATTGCCAGTCTCTGTCCAATCTCCTGAAAACATCGATGGCAATTTTAATTTTGTTTTTCTGCTATGGCTTTATTCTCTCTGAGCACTTCTTTTATACCTTGGTTAGCTATTGGTCTTTTAAGTCCCTGACACGTTTTCTGTTCTTGATGTTTCTGGAAAATGACTTACTAGTTTTTATGCTTTCTGCATGTTATTCTTCCAACTCCATATTTCCTTCTTTTCCCCCCTCCCATTTAACAAAATCATACATGATCCGTTCTGTTTTTTCTCATTTAAATACAACTTTGTCTTTTTGACTGGCATTCCTTGCTTCTTATAACCTTACGTACCCTGCTGTTCCTTAGGTCTAAGTCCTTCTTGATAGGTAGTATGTGTCTGAACATCCAATAATGTGTCTTGAAATAGTCTCCAGGACACCAGCAAAGGCTTTACTTTTAGCCGTCCCTTTTAGTTTCTTATTACCAAATTAATTTTTATGAATTTTGAAGTCTCTGTGTTTTAAACTGAGTACAATGGCAGTTGATTTATTGGCTTCCATTGCTTTGGCGAGATTATGAACCTAGCTATATTGGGGTCACTGTTAAATAACGGCTCTTAATTAATAAGATCATGAGCTACAGCATGCTCGCTGGTCAGTGCGAGGTCAGGAATGCATTTTCCTGCGGTCGATTCCCTGCCTGGCTGCTCCACTGGCCATGCCTAAAAATTTAATCTTGCCATCATGCCCCGACATGGTGTTTGCTCAGTTTGTGCAGAATTACCTGGCGTATCTCGTTCCCCTGCCGTTAGCTGACCTCTCTGGTCTCCGGCAGATTACGCTCAGCATCACCATGCTGCCTGGGTGGCTGAGAGTTTAGTCCTAACCACGTACGTCTCCGGCTGCAGCATCAGCCCATGGCAAGTCTACGTTCCTCGTTGGCACGGCTAACTTGCTAATCTGATTTAGCTCTAAGCTGTCTTTGCAAAGCCGCGCTCCTCCCCTGCCAGTGCTCGCTCTGCCTTTCCCGAGTGCTTTGGGTTATGCTTTCCCACCGTGTCTTTCTTCCACTGAGTTTCCAGTGCATCCATTCTATCACTATTTTTATTAAAACTAGGTGTTCTGGTTCTCCCATCTTATTTCTTAGACTTCCAGCTCCTGTACAGAGGAACATATGCATTAGTTTGGGGTTTCTATTTTTTTCATTCTGTTGTGCAACTGCTCTTCACGGTTTTGTACGTGACTTTTGCCAGCTTCTGCCCTATCTCTTTATGGCTTCACCCCTACAGCCTGAGTCATCCCAAAGCAGGTCCTTTTCTGCATATGCTGGCTTTCCTGTCCCTTTAGCTAAAAGCTCTCCTATAACCTTGTTAATGTTAAATCCCAGCAGCTTGCTTCCACCGTGGATTTAGAAGTGGTACGCCTCTCCTGCACGGGTATCCTGTTTTCAGAGTTTTCCCCGGTTTCTAATCAGTACACATCCTTCTTTTTTACACCGTTTTCTCAGCCATGCAGTGGGATTTTACCTCCCTGCTCTTCTATCTGGCTTCTGCATGGCGCTGAGGGTATTTCAGAAAACATTAACATGCAGGTCTTGATCTTCAGCTCCCTAAAAGTTGCCTCCAGCTGCTCTCTCCCGCCCTCCCCATTTCACAGACCCAGAGACCTCCAACATGGGATCCTCCCCGCGTGTCCAGACAGCCCATGAGGTTTGTGATCTTACCAGGTGGGACGTTGGTCACCGTGAAGTCTACCTGTGTTTCAGACTTGGTCATCTCTGTGCTTGGTAACCAGGCTCTGTAATTTGCCTTGTCGGGCAGCATTTCCCCCTTCTCGAGCTTTATTCTTTTCTACCATGAGACTTGCCCACCTCTTCACAGCACCAAGACTGAAGTCAGAGGGGAGGTGGCTCCACGCAGTGGGACTTCAGCTCTTCTCTCCTAACTCTGTAGCCATGGCTGGGCCTCCACCTTGGCCAGATCCTGTTACGGATTCAGTGATTGGACTTAAGTGCTCACTCACCATCTTAGATCTCTGCAGGGGTTCACTTTTTTCAGCTGTCACGTTGTCTTTGCTTTTGCAAACTTGCATGCTTATATCCCGTGCCTTTCACACCTCCGTGCAAAGCTACAAATCATGTGCACAGCTTGTCATCAGTCGTCCTTATGGCATAAGTTTTAGGGTTAGACTTTCCAGACTCGGAGATGTTAAGAGCAGTCATACAGCGCTCCATAATAAACTCATCCCGTGTGACTTCAACAGCTCTAATCAAGCGGCTCGTCTGCAAGACGAAGTTAGTGCTAAACAAGCTGAGGAGAGACTTTGCAGCACAGAAGCCAGTTTGCACCCGGTGTGGATGCTCTTCCTCGGGAGCTGTGCAGGGCTCCCGACACCCCGTCTGCGTGGGGAGCGAGTGCTCACAGCCCTGTGCACTGCAGTTCGTATTTACGCTTACTGTAATTCTACGCAGATAAAACCCTTGGAGTGCTCTTCGGCTGTTGCTGGGTTGGAAACAGCTGCAGTTGTTTTAGTAGATAACGCAGGGTTGGAGCACCGTCTGAGCGGCGTGGCTGTGGCCGTGTTCCCAGGCAGGGCCAGCGTCGTGTGGGGTGGTGGGGCTGGGGACCGGCTGCACCCCGGTGCGGGGACACGCGTGGATGTGAGCCAGCGTCTGCTGCTTGGCGTCAGGGCCAGGGAACAGCTCTTGCCTCTCTTATCAGTGCTGTGGGCCCAGCTCGTGGTTTCTGTGCTCACGGAGTTGTTCTGCACCACTGTCTCTCCTCCCTCCAACGTGAAACCTGAAGGTGCAATCATTTTCGTTTTGAAAAGGTGGTCTCTGCATCTGAAGCTGCGGATGCCATAAGATCCACTTGCCTTTGGGAATCGTTGCCCTTGGCGTGCTTTGCCCTGCTGTGGAGATGTTTGCCATCCGCGGCTTATGGGGTGAGGTGGTGCAAGGGCTCTGTGCAAGAGACGCAGTATGAGAATTACTTGCTCTGTTGTTCACACATAGCATTTTCCATCGTTACTTTGAAATTTGTGCCCGATACCTGGCTCCTAATGGTCCCAGCCCCTGACCGGGGAGCTGACGTGGAAACGAGCTACAGAGAGCGACTCGGGAGACGGCGCGCTGGCGGGTGTGCGGGAGCCCCGCGGGTCCCTCACAGGAGCCGTGCAGCCGCCGGCGTGTCTGTCGGCGTGTCCGGAGACCCTGAGTGCCAGGGCAGGGCTGGTCCGTGGGGTGGACGGAATCTGTCGCACCCTCTGCGATCTCGCCAGGACCTTCCAGCTTTCCAGGCGCAGGAGAGTCGGGGTACACCCGCAGAGAGCACCTCCTCCCTCTGCCCTGAAAGCAGAGGAAAACAGCGCAAGGCGTTCACAGAAATCACGTATGTGCCTGGGAAGTGGATTAACACGCTAGCCCAAACACATGTTTTCTGTGAGCTGTGAACCTAACCCCGGTCCGGAGGAACATGCCTTGCTGTAGGTACGGCACTGCTCAACAGGAGCTGCGGCCACAGCCCCGCTCCTCTTTGGCTGCCTTCATCTCCTTGGGCACCGGCTAAGCCTCTGGCACGTCTCCCAGGCGAAGAGGGGACGTGTTCCTGGGACGAGGCGCTTGCTCTCAGTTACAGATGGAGCTGTGCAGGCCAAGGTCACGGAGATGAAGGAAAGGGAAGGATCATGCATCCACTGAGGGCTGTCGCGGATGTGGCTTTCTGAAGTGTACTATCGGTTTTGTGAATCCTCACATGCCGAAGTGGCGGCCGCTAAACCTTTTGGTACCTTCTGGCAAGGCAGACCCATTCTGAATTCTTCCCTGAATACGCTCTTCCATCTTCTCTTGGTTTGTGCCCTTGAGATGTCTTCTAAAACTGGCCTGAGTGTGTTTGGTCCGTGACATCTGCCTCGCAGGGAAGAACTTGGTCTCCCCCCTTGATGCTGTTTCTCAAGCTGCGAGCCCAGAGTTCTGCGAGGGAAGAAATGTGTGAGGCAGTCTTTATTCTGCCATTTAACTCCCAGCTTGTGTCTCGCATTCCAGCACCTTCTCCAAGCAGGACCTTGTGCCTTGGCTTCTTAAAACACCCCGTCCTTCTCTCCTGAGCGCGCTCGCGAGTCGTGTCGCGTGTGTTAACAGCTATCCCATGGAGCTTCAGGCCATTGGCAAAATGTAGTAACTGCAATGCCGAAAGCTTGATTTTAGCTTGCTGGAACTGTTTTTGTTGCTATTTTAACGAGCGTACGATTTATAAGTAATATATTTCCTGAGCAGTGTCAGTGGGCTTTGCCAGAAGGACTGGATGGTTGGACTTGATGATTTTACGGTCTTTTCCAACCTTAGTGATTCTGTGATTCTGTGACAGTGAGATGCGATCTCAGCCTTGCGGTGCTTAGCCTGTCTGGGGCGTCCCAAATGGTCCTGCTGGTGCCGGTACTGCCCGGCACAGCCCCGCGCAGCGCGGCAGGGCTGGCGGTGGTGGCTCCTTCCACCTCCACCCCGTCCTCAGTGTTGCGCTGTGTGGACGTGGCTTCAGCATCCCCCTACCACTGTTGGGGGATACCTGGCTTAGTTCATCTTCCAGGCTTTAGTAGCGTATTTTAAAGTTCCGGGACAAACCTGTCGGCCTGCTTAAAGAGTAGTTTCTATTTGAAGGAGCAGCCCATGTAAGGATGGTGAAATTACTTCGATGAGTAAGTGCGGTAGGGTCAGGCTCAAGTAAATGCTTTGAATGTGCCATAACTGCTCTTCGCTGTGCAAGAGCTCAAGATAGTCACGTGCACTGCGTGCTTTATGCAAAGCTGGTCTAACTTTGAGTAGAATTAAAGCATCAATAATGTAAAATAAAGCAGATCTGGCTTTATTATTCCCCCAAACTGATGTTCAGAGAGATTAAATAGCAAGGAAGAAGATTTTCTACAAGTATGAGAAGTTTTTAGCAAAAAGATCACCATGTTTTATAGACAGAAGGACCATTGCAGAGTGAAAAAGGTACCCTTCAGGGACTCTATTGTCTAGTTTATCCTGCAGGTCTGTTTTCCTAGATCCAACTGTATCATTTTAAACAAAAGGGCTCGTTGCTGTGTTTGCTACATATTCCCAAGCAGTCATCCCCTGTTTTTCTGGGGTGACACCTGCAAACTTGCAGTCCAGTCCCGAGTCATGATGCTGCGTTATTCTGGGGGTGAAATGCGTTGTACAGTCTGCGTTGACACCCCGAGGACTTCTGCTGTTCAGTCTTGCGTTTGCTGAGCAGGGGCAGTAAGAAATGGGCCACACCACCCCCTGTCCCCCAGGGGACCTGTTCACGGTGATGCTGCTCAGACGCTTCTTGTCAGTACCTTTGGTAGATCTCAGCTGGTTGGGGTTCGTGGTGGAAACCTCAGTGTTGTTATTTTCTGCACAGTCACTGCTGCTCTGAGCACTGGGAGATAAGGGACGACCCAGTGGCTCCACTGGGTCCACTGCCAGTGAGGTTGGGTCCCGTTTCCTCCTGTAGCCGTCTTTGTTGGCAAGCCTTGTCTTTGCATCATTTTGCCAGAAGCTGAAGCTTCTAATCCTGAAAACGTTTGGAGCACCGAGCAAACGCCGTGGCTGGGGCTCTAAGTCAGGTCCCATGTGAAGGTCACCCCACAGCCGCCGTGAGCTCTGCCTGATGCCACCACATCTGCAAGAACTGTGTCACTGCTTGCATCCTGAATCAGCCTTGGTGGTGGCAAAGTATTTCTGGCAGCATGGTAGACAGTATGCCCTTTCCCAGGTGCCTGTCTGCTAGAGGCGTCACAACAAGCCGCTCTGCCCAGGCATATGACTCAGGCATGCTCCCTTTTTTTGAGAAATACAGATGCGGAGTAAATGGGAATCAATTACACTTCCTACACAAAGAATCCCCTTGATTTGGCATCTGACACAGACACATCCTTCCTTCCAAGGGAGCAAAATTGAAAATTAATACGAGTTCCAGGGAAATATCAGTTATGACTACTCTTCCTCAGCAGTGACTCTCCTTGGCCGTGTCCCAGCCGTGCAGCACGGGCTGCCCAGCGTCGGCCAGTGCCTGAGGGGCCCTGCCCGAGCGGACCCCCCCAGGGCAGCGCCGGCACAGCTGGGCTGTGCTCAGGGCCTGTCCCCATGGATGAAGCCGCTGCTGCCCCTTCCCCTTTCCGGCATGGGGAAGGACCCGCTTCGCCCCAGCACCTTGCAGCCACTGCGGTAAAACAAGCCACTGACCTGAGCAGCAGCCCCAAGAGCATGGCGTTCCTTCGCTAGTGCCTGGACACGCCACTCCCAAACGTTACGTACAAGAAGGCGTCTGTGTGTGCATGTCTGGGGACGAAGAAGAAGGGCTGATTTAACTGCTGAGTACCCAGGGCCTGTGGCTCGAGGGGCTGGGATATTCATCACAACCTTCACCCTGTTGCTCTGTCTCTCAGGCAGAGGCGGTGACGGGACGGGGCGAGGTGCGTGAGTGGTCTCCAGGACATCAGTGACAGACGGGCTCCCTGCGGTCTGGGGGTGTCTGAAAACAGATCTGTTTGCAACGTGGCGTAGGGCAAAATGCCTGAACTCCTGCTTTGGGGCTCAAACAGACAGAAAGTTGTATTCGTGTCCAGCTGAGGAGTACATCTTCTCTATGTTCTTCCTTATTTTGCTTTATTCAAACAACAATATGGAAAATAGAACAAGGAAAAGGAAAAAAAAATACTTCCATATATCAAGGAGGGCCACAGTTGTTCCCAGACCTCTCTTATCTGTCTGGAGATGCATACTGGCAGCTCCCAGCAGCTGCAGATGTGGTTTCAGCAGGCCTGGCATGCTCATGGTGCCTCCTCATCGCCTCTGCCGGCTTGGGCTGCATCTCCAGCAGATGCAGCCCTCCTCGCTGGAGGTGCAGCATGTCATGGAGAAACCTCTGTGGCACCATGAATTAGGTAAAAAATTCTTCAGGACTGAGTGTCTTACAATGTCATGGAAGAGAAAACATCAGTATTCCCAAACTGCCGTTGAGAAGAAATCTCTTCCTTTGTGCCACACAGGTCGGCAGTTGTCTTTGATCAGTCTTTGGGCAATGGCGGTTTTAGTGAAAGAGCGGTTAGTGACAGCAGATCTGGACCTGAGTGACACGCAAACCGCAAGGAGATGGCTGCAGCCACCCTGGAGGTCCTCTGGAGGTCATGTCCCAGGCTGGAGCTGGTTCTCACGTCTCAAAACCAGGGCGCTTTGGCACCAGCTTTCTTGGTAAATGCTTTACAGCCCAAGTTTCGAAGCTGCTCTTTTCTAAACAGAGCCAATGCCTGAGCAGGGACTTTGCTGTCAGGGGCAGTGACGTTTCTGGGACGCGCTCAGCCGGGCGCTGCTCAGCTTGGTGCCTCTGCTGTCTTCTCTGGTGCCTCAGCCCCACTTGCTGCCACGGGTGCTCCCTCCAGCACCTCCTGCTCTCCCGGTGTTGCAGTAATGGCAGGGGCTCCTCTCTCAGCTGTAGAAGGAGAGGAAAACGAGTGCTACGGACCAGCCGAGAGACAATACCCTGCACGCTCTGCCAGTGCAGTGGGAATTCCGTGCAAAGTTGCTGTCTCCTCTGGATCTGAGGCATGTCCCGTGTCCTCTCACACCAAGGGCTTCATCCGAAGCTTGGGTCAGGAGGTGGTGCAGTTGCGGGGTGAGTTGCGGTGGTGTTGCCGCACCCAGTGGCAGCGGCCTTTCCTCTCTCCGGGCATATTCTGAACTGCGTTTTGGCAGCGTGGCGTATGCTTCTGTGCAAGTCCCCGTTCTTTGGCCTTATTTTAATCCTCTAACAGTTCCAAGCAGTTCCAGTAACTTCTGGACTCAACTGTGGCTGTCTCCCAGCCACTGTTCCTGTGATTAAGCAACTATGTGGGCAGAATGAGTGAATATCATTTGGTCAAATTATTTAAATTCACCATTGAGAGAGGGTTGGAAAGTAACTTACAGCTACGGTCACTAAGACAGAAAATGACTGCTCGAGTCCACGGGCTCTGTGAGGGAGAGATCCGTTAGGAAACTCTGGACTTCCAACAAGGAAGGACCAAGAGGGTAATGATCTATGGGCATTAGTCCAGGCAAGCCATGGCATCAGCCTAACAGAGCACAGAGTAACGGTGGTCATGTTTGGAATAGAAATACTGGGATCTTTGTGCTGATACTTGAAACAAACCTACAAGAGTTGGGATATTGAGCTTGACAAAGGCAGTTTCAGGATCACCTTTGCTGGTTTCTCAGAGGTGTGGTGAGCTATAGGTCTCTGGCTGAAGGGTGTGCAAGAAGGGTGCCTTAGGTTGAAGAATCTGGTAAATGCACAAAGGAGAACTTAAAAGTGGGCCAAGAAGGCTGTTCTTGGGTGAGTTGGCCAAGAGGTGCCGTCATTTTCCTAAGGGGGGGAAAGCTAATGTAATTCAAGGAGTTAGCTGCAGGCTTCTGATTAATAAAATAATAAAAATGTTAATGAGTTAAGCAAATAAAGAATCTGTAAAAGAAGTCCTCTGCGTTGCTAAGTTGTAAATCTGTAGATCTGTGCTGGTGTGTGCACACGTTTAGCCTGGTGCTGTTGATGCGTTGGGATGGGTTTGGAAAAGCTCTCTGAGTGCCGCCTGTTCATTGTGCCCGTAATGTACGGCGTGTTCAAAGAGGTAGCGGTACCGACGTACGTAGGCACTGCAACAGCCGGCACTGTGGTACCACATTTGAAGTGCATGGCATAACAAACGGGATCTGGCTGCTCTCTGAGGTGTCCAGGCTCCTGACGCAGTGCATGAGGTGGTTGAGAGTCGACGAAGGTGGGAGTTGAGGGCTGCACTATGCCACTGCAAGAGGGAACACCCTAATTACTTCGGCCTCCCTGCAGCTGCCTTGCTGCGAGCTGGTTGCTCCTCCCATGACCCGGCAGTCTGGGCGCTGGCCCCTTCCGAGGCTGATGTGCTGGTCCTTATTGGTAAGGAGGGTAAGAGCATGGGGGTGCTGTGTCCCCCCCTTATATCCGATAGCTCAGTGGCTTTGATGGAGAACTTGGATGGTTTAGTTTAGGGCTCGCTAAGGGTTTGGATGCGCTAGCAAGTCAAGGGAAGGAGCAGCAGCTGATGACAGCGGAGCAGCTCGGGTGCTGTGCACACACAGTCAAGGCTGAGCTATCCTGAGCAGCACTGCGGGGGTCTGGGGACGTTATTGATGATGCTGGAGAAACTCTGCAGGTGTCAGTCTCTGAGGATGTGACAATAGCTGAATAATTTTGAGGACCAACGTTTCGGACTACAGTGTCCAAGTCTTAGCTCATTCTCCTCGTGGTTCTTGCTCCAGATGCCTGTACCATCTAAACGGTTTTCCCAAGGTAATTTTGGTGAAGGCAGAAGGTGTCAAACTGTGGGTTGCGGAGTCAGAAGTTGTTTAGCGGTTGCACTGGAGTAACCAGATCTATCTCAGTCTTTGTCACGGTGCTCTGTGGAGCTGCCTGGGCACCTGGGGAGGACGTTCTAGGAAAGGTCCTTCTAGACCTCTGGGCCTGCTCGGTGTCTGGCCATGGACGGGGAGGGGGTGACGTGAACATGTGTTTATGAGGAACGGAACGCGTACCCCAAAACCAGTTGCACGCAGCAGATGCCGAATGCCATGTGTAGGGCACTGGGTTTTGACTGAGACACACGTAAGGTCTTAGCAACCAAAATGTTAAAGGTTTCGTAGTCATCGGCTTTGCAAATGATTTCCTTCTTTATGAAGTAGCTCCTGCCTTCTGCTTGCCATGGGTTCCTCCACTCCTCGGAGCTGCAAAGCCCCAGACCTTGGGGGACTGGAAGGTTCATGGTGCCTAAAGTAGGCAGGGACTGATTAATCACCTCCTGTCACTCCTGGGTAACACTGACCCGGAGAGACTGCTGAGATGATTTTTCTTTGTATTTTTTTTTCATAGAGCAAAATTTTGGAAATAGCTTGTCTTGATCAGCAGCAGCTTGCGAGGATCCACCCGGACCTTTGCCCCCATCCGCCAGCGAGGTGCGGGGTTTGTAATCCTCTTGCAGCTCCCTTCAGTGACTCTCTACTGTAAACTTGTCATGCGCCTTCAGCAGAACTAGGCTTTCTCTCACCTTTGTGAAGAGCATCTGCCAGAGAGTGAGGTGCATGTTAATTCACGGTGGTTGCCTGTTCCTGCATTTGCTAGGCTTATCAGGCAGGTTGTCCAAATTCCTAAGGACTGTGATCTTGCAGCATAGGCAGGATTAGAGGCATAATTTTCAGAAATCCCGTTATCCTCTTTGTCAACTGATAAAACTATATTTTGTCTTTTCAGTAGGACTCTAAGATCTGATGGAGCTACCCAGTGATACAAAACCCTTCCAGCTGTCAGGGTGGAGGGGCACAAATCCAGCTACCATTGGGGATGTTTCACTGGCTGGGATGCGCACAGAGTGCTTTAGAGTGAATCAATACCTGTGATTATGTAAAGGGAGACAAAAACCTCTTAATTAATTGCCTCTCTCGGGTTTCCAGTTCCGCTCCATCTTCTCCAGACGCATTTGTAAGGCTGTAGCCACAGCCGGGGGGAGGTGTTTATACTTCAGGGGAGGTGGTTCAACATCCAGACTCATGACTGCGGTAAAGCGCGGGTCCCTGCCCAGAGAGGAGGGTGCCTGCAGGACCTCTCCCAGGCGTCGCTTTGGCCAGCTCTCACAGCCATTGTCAGTGTGTCCTTGGCGGCAGACTCTCACGCCAGGTTTCTGAAGCATCTTGTAGGTCACGATTGCCCGTGCTGCTTGGCCGAATGCTCCTCTTCTGAGGATTTTCGCGTGCGGTCGCTGGCCGCGTGGCCGACGTCGTCCCGCGGCGCATTTCCCTCGCGCGGTGCAGCGCTGTGCTCCGTCCTCACTGCGCTGCGCTGGGAGGAGCGGCCCCGCCGAGCTCCCGCTGCTCCTGGCGGGTGCCGTATCTGACCGAGGGCTCCACGGCTCCTGCTTTACATCGTTGCTCAGGCCCCTGTGCTAATTAGCTGGAGCGCTGGTCTGGCCGCTGCCTGAGGAGGAGCAGGGGAGGCGAGTGACTCCCGTTCTCCCGTTGCCTCCCTTTTCCCTGACAGTGTGAATCTGCCACTAATTGGCTCTCGTTAGCAGGTGACTGTGCTATTCCCGTTCAGTTGTGCAGAGATGGTCTGAATCCAGAAGTTTCTCAGCAGACTGAACAGCAAGCTAAATGAGCCGTGCTCTAGGAACAGAAAGGAATAAAATAATTTTGTGCGAGAGCACTAGCGGTCGACCCCAGAACACCAGCCCAGGTCTGCCTCGTTACCCAGCTCGGGGGGCCTGTCAGGGGAGAGGGTGGGGGTCCTGCTCAGCTTCTGTGGCTGGAGGGAGCCCCAGAGGTGAGGAATAAAGCTCTCCCTGTCAGAAACTGCCTCCTGAATTTTGGACAGAAACTGTGTCTTTTGGTCATTGTACCAGGTGATACCCTAGGCAGAGCGTCTCTGAAGATTTCCCTCATTTCTGAATTCAAGATCGCTCCCAAAATATAGCTGACTGACAGCCAAGGGAAATTCCCGTTGACCCCAAATATATGCTGAGGGGCACCCAGCTGGAAAAGAGCTTTGCGGAGAAGGCCCCGGGGGTCCTGGCTGACACCAAGTTGAACGTGAGCCAGCAACGTGCCCTTGCCGCAAAGGCGGCGAATGGTATCCCGGGCTGCATCAGGCGAAGCATCTCCGGCAGGTTGAGGGGGGTGATCGTTCCCCTCTGCTCAGCACTGGTGAGGCCACACCTGGAGTGCTGGGTCCAGTGCTGGGCTCCCCAGGGCAAGCGGGAGATGGACATACTGGAGAGAGTCCAGTGAAGGGCCACGAAGATGACGAAGGGACTGGAGCATCTCTCCTACGAGGAAAGACTGCGAGAGCCGGGACTGTTCAGTCTGGAGAGGAGGAGGCTCAGGGGGGTCTCACCCATGTGTATAAATACCTGCAGGGAGGGTGCCAAGAGCGGACGGAGCCAGGCTCTTCGTGGGGGTGCCCAGTGACAGGACCAGAGGCCATGGGTACAAACTGAAACACGGGGGGGTCCCTCTGAACATCAGGAAACACTTTTCCACTGTGAGGGTGACTGCACGCTGGCACAGGTTGCCCAGGGAGGTTGTGGAGTCTCCATCCCTGGAGATGTTCAAAAGTCACCTGGACGTGGTCCTGGGCAACCGGCTGTAGGTGTCCCTGCTTGAGCAGGGGGTTGGACGGGATGACCTCGGGAGGTCCCTGCCAGCCTCAACCGTTCTGTTTGATTCTGTGCATCTGGGAAAGTTTTAGAAGCGATGAAGCTGCTATTTTCTTGCTGGAGCTGAAATAAAACCCAGTCTATTTCTGTATCCGTCAGCCACGCTTGTAGTAGCAATTTGAAGCTCCGGAACAGCAAAAGCATTTCTTCCAAAGGACACGTAGTAAGTGCCATAATCGAGAAGCAGTGTTTGGTTGTCAGTCAAATTCTGTCTAACGGCACCAGGTTATAAGGACCTGGTGGACTTTATAGTACCGCTTGCGTGATGGCAAAATCTTCCTTACCTAAACACCGAAGAGTGCGACTCGCAAAGGAGACCGCTACAGCTCTCGCTACTGGACAAAGCTGAAAGGCTGTGGCAGGGCATGCCTTGTGCCTTTCTTCCCACCAAGCTCTGGGTACGGATGTCTCCAGAAAGGTTCCTACAGAGAAGTTGTCTCCAGGTGCTCCGTGGGTGCAGAGCTGTACGCGTGAGAGCATGTAAATGTTCTCAGAGCAAGAGGAGTAGTTTACAAATCCTTCCTCCCATGGCTGAAGTGAGAGGCAACTCCAGCACCAGAGACAAGTAATTCAAACAAAAAAAAAGAAAAAGCGTGCTGTTGGGATTGGTGCCTTGCGGACAAGAACAATTTAACAGTCATACAGTTACTCGAAAGGCTAACAGGTTAACTGCAGAGCTGCCAAATGCATTTCATTCCCGAAGCGTTCCGTTTATAGCACATTTTGAAACAGTAGGAAGTTTCCCCATGCAAAAACCTTTCTGTATCCTAAAGCAACAAAACATCTGATATTCAGCTCTCAAGGGGGGAAAAAATCAGGATCTGTAACAGATACCTTCATGACGGTGTGCAAGACACCTTAGTATGTTCCCTGCCTCCCAGAGATACGCAGAACTGTGGCAAGGCAAAGCTTGAGTTGTTCCCGCAGCGCTGGCACAGCCTCGTTGGCTTGGACCAGCCACTTCCCCTGGTCCTACCTTCACGGCCCACGCTGTGGCAGCAAACGCTGCAGTGCCCATAGATCATCGGCTGTGCTCTCCAAAAACCGGCGTGCCTTCCCCTTGCGCCGTGGGTGCTCCGCCGAGACAGTGGTGGGCAGGAGTTCCCCAAAGAAGGGAGGAGGAGGAGGGTGGTTTAAACCTAAACCAAGAATCCTTCAGCCAGAACTCGCCTGACAAAAAGTGACTCTCTTCTGATCAGCCCCGTGAGAGCACATAAAAATTAACGCAGCCGTCCTGGGTATTTGGGACTGCTCGGTATGTCTGAAGTAATTGTGGGGACTGTTGCGGTCTGTTAGTGCACTTGCAGTGATTTGAACCTACCACCAGCCGTGGAAGGGAAGTCTGTCTTCCCTCAGAAATGACTGTGGCTTGTCGAGGGGATTATCGTAAATGTCCGCGCTCGCGAGGAAGCTCTTCCGTCCTGGGACCCAGCGCTGCTTCTGATGGAGGCACCCTGTCAGGTGGGCAGGTCTCCATCACCGTCTCCGGGCACTATCGAGTCTGGATGCTTCTGGGGGCTAAAATACCTGTAAGAAGCATGAGACGTGGAGTCACACATCAAATCCATCTCAAATAGCCATTTTCAACAGGCAGAGCAAGTGTGAGACCTCAGAAATTTTATACAAAGGCATGCCGCCAGGTTTTCATACCGATGCATGGGCTTACAACAGTGTTTCTTGAGCGCTCGTTTATCCGCCGAGCACCTGGACCACACGCAGCCCCTCCACAGGACCCGACCGGGAGGAACACCTTACGCAGGCTGCTCGGGCTCCTCCTGGCTCCGGGCGAAGCGTCCAAAGAAATCCAATTTCAGCTCACCGGCCTCCAGAGCAGGTTGCTGGTTGCAGAGGCAGCAGGTGACACTGGGAGGACGAGTCCTCCCTCTGCTGTTGAGGCTCATTCTAACCAGACCCGTCCCTCTTGCCGGCGTGCTTTAGTTGCGCGATAACCTCCCGCCGGGCCGATATACCCAGCGTCGTTCTCCAGTCGCTGTGGTGAAACCTGGCGTGCGGTTCGGACGGACGGGTTTCAGGTAAACGGCCGCCACGAAGAGCAAAGCCCTGGGATCCCCACGGGCAGGATCTCTCTGCAGAAAAAGAAAGGGCTGCTGCTCTTCCGCGGCGACGACGTTTTATTTGAGCCGCCCCCACTTCGCCACCTCCGTGGGGAGCGGTCTCCTCTGGCGCCCAGGCATCTTGGCCGCGGCGTCCGTCCTGTGTGTCTCGGCGAGGAGGAGGAGGATGCGGGCATCGCGCGCGGTGAAATCACGGTTATACACTGGGGACGTTAAGAAGCTCCTTAGCTGCTTAATAAACACTGCCGCGGTAGTGTTTGTTTTATTCATAATATACAAGGCGTCCTGGCTGCTGTTCAGAAATAAGTTACGGATCCGGCAGCGATTAGCTACAGCTTAACCAGGCGGCGCAAAGGACGCAGCCCGCTCCGTCAGGCCTCAAGGTGCCTTGTGGCGCAGGGCGATAAAGAAGGTGAAGAAACATGCTGTCAGTTGAGGTGGAAACACGCCAAGAGCCACTCCGCTCTTGACTGATAGAAAACATAAAACCCATTCCAGGCAGTTTTTCTCACGTTTTCCGGTTGGGAATATAGGTAGAAATGTTCCCAGAGTAGAGCCTGAACCTGGAGCAGCTGCCCGGCTGCCACAGGTCTCTATCAGGCAGGCATTAACATGAAATATGATTAAACTAATTAACAGCCTTTAATTGAAATCCAGCCTGCCAAAAGAGCCCAAACAAAAACGGAGGTATTCTTCCAAATTATTGCAAAACTTGTTGTAAATGTTCCTCTGATATAATAGATGAAGGCTTCTGAGACATTTTGACTTAATAACTCCTTAACGATTAAAAAATGAGTGTGCTACACAATCAATATGGCAGGCACGGACTGGATTGCCAGGCACGTGGTCAACGCTTCCCCGGCGCAACTGCCGAAGAGGAGCCGTGGAGACTTCGGGCCGTCGTTTTCATCTTCACGTCACCTGCGCAAGGACCGGCTCCTGGTCCAGTGGCAGAATTTTTGAAACTCAAGTGAAAGACGATGCAAGGTTGTTGCTGAGAAAACGGATGAGCGACGGCGCGTAAAACTGCCGCGGTCCCACCGGAGGGTGCCAGGGCGGGGGATCAGCGGAGGAGCTGTGGGTTCCCGGGCAACTGCCGTAGCTGCCCGTCGGCAGCACGGTTGTTTGAGAACAGCGTTGGTGCCGCAGCGAGGGGAGGGTAGACTTGTGGTCAGTAGCTCGGAGAAGCGAAATGGCGGGAGTGGGATCCCGTTTGCCGACACCAAGGTCTGCGTGGGCACCCACAGAATCACAGAATCACAGAATCACTATGGTTGGAAAAGACCTGTAAGATCATCAAGTCCAACCTGGAAAAAAAAACAAAAACAAAAAAACCAAAACCCACCACACAACAACAAGAAGGCACAACACACAAAAAACCAACCCACCCAACACCACACAGCACCATGTCCATCAAGCTACATCCCACAATGCCACATCCACACGTTCCTTGAATACCTCCAGGGAGGGTGACTCTACCACCTCCCTGGGCAGCCTATTCCAATGTTTCACTACTCTCTCAGTAAAGAACTTTTTCCTAATATCTAGCCTGAACCCGTGGCAGCCAGCGGAGCTGGAGAGGGTCCACGGCCCCGGCGCCGCAGCCATCCCACCGCGCGCCGGCAGCCTGGCCGCCCCGCTTGCGTACCCGCACCCGCGGGCAAAGCCCGAAGCACGGGTGCCCGGCCCTGCGGGCTGAGCGTCCCGCGGCCGGCGCGAGCAGGCGGCGGGGAGCAGAGCTGCAGTGTCGGCGAGGCGCGCTGCGCCGCGCAGAGATTTCTCTGAGCTGTCTGCAATACCTACGTTTTCTGCATGCTTCTCGTGACTGTTTCTAAAAACATAAAGGGGCCTTTCAGAGATGTGAGCCGGTCTTTAATATCTCTGCACTGACTCAAAACGATACTGGAGTGACATTTAGGAGTATTATCCGGAAGGCGCAGCTGTTTATTTCTTACTAAGTGTTTTTTCCCTTGAGGGGCTGTGACTGCGCGCAGTGCCGAAGCTGCTGCGCTGGGGCTGGCGGGTTCCCCGCCGCACGTCCCCGGCCCGGCAGTGCCTTCCACCGAGGCCCCGTGCCTGCCGACGGGCAGCCGGGGCGGCGGCTGCGGGCAGCCCGCGGGCGCCGGCGGGGAGCTCCGCCGCGGGCACCGGCCGGCCGGGGCGGCGGCGGGCCCCGCTCCCGGCTCCCCGCCGGTCTCCGGGCGGCACTGCTCTGAGCGGGGCCCGCGAGCTGACGGGGCGGCCGACGGCCCCGCCGCCCCGCGGGAGGCTCCGCCGGGCCGCGGCTGCGGGAGGCCGTCCCGCCTCCTGGCCGCGCCCCGGCCCCGTTGGGGCTGCCGCCCTGTCCGGGCTGCGCCTGCGGGACGGCTTCTCCCGCCACCGCGGCCGCTCCCCGCCAGCGGCACCCTCGCCGGGCAGCCGGGGGGGTGCGGGGGGGACCCCGCCGCGCCGCCCCGCCCCTCCCGAGCCCCGGGGGGCAGCCCCGTCGGGGCAGCGGGTGCCCGGCCCCGCGGGCAGGGGGGACGTGGGGGCTGCGGGGCGCGGACGGGCGCGCCCGTCGGGGGCTGCCGGGGCGGCTCCGGGGGGGCTGCAGCGGCGGGGCGGGGGGTGCAAGCAGGGAGCTGGGGGGCTGCGAACGGGGTGCCGCAGGGGCAGCGGGAGGGACCCGCCCGCCGGAGGGGGGGGGGGGGGGGCTGCCGGGGGGGGCTGCGGCCGACTCGAGCCCTCCCCGCGTGCGGGGGGCTGCGGCGCGCGGCGGTGGCGGGTCGGGGGGCAGAGGGGACCCCCCGCCCCCGGCGCTGCCCCCGTGCAGAAGGCAGTGCTGTCCCCCCCCGGGGCACTGCTCCCCGCCCCGGGAGCGGGAGCCGGGCACCCCCGCGCCTCCCCCCGCCCTCGAACTACTGCCCCGCCCAGCGCGTTGCCCCCCCCCAAGGTGTCCCCCCCGCACCCCGCCTCTCCGGGCACTGCCCCCCCCCCCCCCCGCCACTGCTCCCCCGGGAGCCGCCCCCCGCCCCGGCTGCCCGCCCCCGGCGCCGCCCCCCGCACTGCCCCCCGGCCCCCGCTCCCCCGGCCCGGGGCAGCGCGGCGGCCGCCAGGGGGCGGCCCGGTGCGCGGCCCCGGCCCCGCGGCGGCGGCGGCGGCGGCGGGTCGGGGCGGCGGCGCGGCGGGGGCGGCGGCCGGGGGCGGGAGGCGGCCGGGCCGGCGCCGTCCCCGCCCGCAGGGGGAGGAGCCGCCGGCGGCGGCACCTGCCCCGGGCCATGGTGCGCGCGGCGGCGGCGCGGCGCCGGAGGGAGCGGAGCGCCGCGCGGGGCGGGCGGCGCCGCGCCATGGAGCCGGCGGCGGGCGGCGGCCCCCGAGCCGCAGCCGGTGCCCGCGCCCGGGCGGCGCCGCGGCGGCCGGCGCTGCGCTGAGCCCCGCCGGCCCCGCCATGGCGCAGCCCGCGGGCCGCGGCGGGCCGAGCCGCGAGCTGCCGGGCATCAGCACCGTAACCTACGTCTTCGTTTACAGCCCCGGCGGCCCGGCGGGGCCCCCCGGGCCCGGCCCCGGCGCCGAGCCCGCGCCGCACGCCGCGCCCGCCCCGCTGCGCGGGCCCAAGCGGAAGCTGTACAGCGCCGTGCCCGGCCGCAAGTTCATCGTGGTGAAGAGCTACGCGCCGCAGGGCGAGGGCGAGATCCAGCTCAACCGGGGCGAAGCCGTCAAGGGTGAGTGCGGGCGGGCGGGGGCGCGGGGGGGGGCGGGCGGGGCCGGGGGGGTTTGGCACCCGGCAGCGGGCGGTGCTGCCCCGGGGTTCTGCTCCCGCCCGGGGGTCCCGCCCTGGCCGGGGGCCAGCGGCGCCGGCCGCCCCGTCGGTGGCCGTGGGGTCCCGAGTCTGGCGGCGGGGCTGCAGGGCCCCAGCCCAGCTGCGGGGTGGCGGAGCCGCCGGGTGCCCCGTCAGCTGCAGGGCCGGGGGTCCCCCGGTCAGGCCCTGGGGGCGCAGGGCCGTGGGGCGCTGGTCAGGCCCTGGGGCTGCCCGGTCAGGCCCCAGATGTGGGGCCACGGCTCCTTGGCGAGGCCTTGGGGCTCTGGTCCTGCGGGCGTCAGTCCCGCCCTGCGGCAGAGGGCCGTGGGCGCCACGCTCTGCTGGGACCCCCAGGAGAAGGGGGCACCTCTCTGAACCCTCTTCTCCCCAGCCCGGGGTTGACTGTCTGCCCCGGGAGCTGCTCCTGCCTGGCGCCGTACCGTGGGCCATCTGCAAGGCTCCCGGTTGCCAGCCCACCTCTTGCTGGGGGCTGGCGGCGCGGGCCGAGAGTGGCGAGGGGGAGGTGGGCACGGAAGCGCTTCCTAACAAAACTCCCAACCAGGTGTGCTGCGGAGCCACGGCGATGCCGAGCTCACGGGGAGATGAGAGGCTGAGAGAGATAACGGCATTGCCCGTTACGTTGGGCAGACTTCTTGAAGACACGTAAACCCTGCGGTAGGTCGTAAGTCAGCTTCCAGCAGACAAGGGTAAGAAAAGGCTCCCTCTGCAAGCGGGCTGGTTCCATAGTTTTTCACAGAAAGTTTAAGGATCGTCTCTTCATCTTCCTGCCTCCGCTTTTTTTGCTGATGCCTCTTACAATGCTGACTGGAGCAGTCGCTAATCTGCCTAGTTGCATTAGCTGTAATGTGGAGCTGAGCTTGGGAGTGGGAGACAGGGCTTGCTGTTCCATGGTCTGAGCTGCTGCTTCAGAAGCACATGAGACCTCTTAAGTCCTGTGCTGCGGATGCCGAAAACCTCCCCTTGGAGCTGGCAGTCCAGGCAGACTTGCTGTTGCCCCCACCGCTGCGTTTTTGTCCCCTGACTGGAGGAGGAGATAGATGCGAAGTGCCCGTGACTTGGCTGATGTGCTGGACGGTGAGGCTCTCTGCAGCGGGGTGGTGGGAGTTCACGGGCGTTTGATGCGTGGAGCTACATGTTGCGTGGTCGTGGGGTAAAGGTGCTTGTTCCCAGGAGGCTGGAAGGAATCAACAGATGGACAGGCCTTTTGGGTCAGAAGTGCTTTTCCCATCTTGTGTCTTCACCCGCTTCCCCAGAGTTTTCTGTCACACCCTTCTGTATTTCCTCATGCATTTGCATTAGGTGGGTGGTCCTGGTGCCAGTCCTTAGTAATTGCAACAGAATCCTTAATTCACCTATTCACCTGTAATTGTTTGCATATCTTGATGGGATCTCCAGAGAGAAAACACGTTGTGGGAAGTACCGTGGGGAGGAAGAGCGGACTCTGATGGGCAGTGGCTCCTCGGAGCTGGAGGCACTCAGCCGGCTTTCTGAACCTCTGGCTGAGGCTTGGTAAGAGTTAAAAGAGGATCACTTCAGTGACTGCTCAGGAAAGATCTCCAGGCAGTGTAGATGGGCAGCCCTCAGTTATTTACTGCTTTTCAGATGCTGATTAATAGCTGGGAGGGCAGGAATATTAAAGGTCATTGGATCGGCACTTGGATCGGGTGCCCTGGCCATGGGATCGGGTGCCCTGGCCATGGGATCGGGTGCCCTGGCGTGGCGGGCAGGTAGAGCGATGGGGATAAACGGAACCCACCAGTCTGAGCGGAACTGCTGCGGCTGGTGCTTCGTCATGTTGGGTGGACTCGTGACTCCTTTTGGGAACGGGGTGATCTTCGGTTGGTGGGAAGAACTCTCTCACACCCGGCTTGTGGGGAAATAGAAGTTGGTGTGAGTGACGGTCCCTGACTGAGGTGGTGCTGGACTTCTGCTTTGAGCTAGCGGGCATGCCAGGGTGTCCGCAAACGGGCAGCAGCGTTGGGAGAGTGCGGTTTGAGAGGATGCCTGGCCATGGGCAGCTGGGGGGTCCTGAGAAGGATGTACCAGCTGGGTGGGGACTAACCGACCTGCTCAGGGGTCCAAGTGGTGGGGTGGAGGGTCCTGGAGGGAGAAGGTGGTGGTTGGGGGATGCGTTGGAAGTGTGGTGGGTATGAGCTGTTTGGGGACGGCTGGGAGCAGGTCTGGGGAGTGTTGTCACAGAATTGCTGGAGGCAGTCGCCTAATGAGATGAGCCGCGTTTGGGGAGATGTGCGCGTTTGGGGAGATGTGCGAGGGCCAGAGCCCTGCCTGGAGGGAGCTCCCGGAGAGAGTGGTGCTGAGGGAGAGACCTGTCCCAAGATGTCTCCAGGCAGGAGTGTGCTACGGGGAGGGCAGCGCTGAGCAGGCGGAGGCTGGGGACAGGAGATCGCTGGCGTGGAAGCTGTGATAGGGCCGGTGTCTCATCTTAATGTGTTAGTGAGGGGACTTGACAGCCATCCCTTTGACGCAGTGAAACTCGGTGATCTCAGATGGCTGGGGCTGCAAGCAGTTGCTGTCGGAGAGGAGAAAGGCAAAACATGCAAGGGTTTCTGCATGGCCCTGTTTGAAGCGTGACTGTGTTATGAAGCAAATGCTGCTTGTTGGTGCGCTGTCTTGAGAGAAAGCTGAGGATCCTTGAACGTTCACCCAGGGTTACGTTTGGACGCGTGTTCCTTGTTGAAAGCAAATGGACTCCTGCGAAGGTTCTGCTGCACGCTGATGTTAAGCGAGGGTCTTGCATACTGAATTTGGCGGAGCGAGAGATGCACTGAACCTTGCCTTGTGTGACAGATTTCCTCGGGGCTTTTCAGTAGGAGCTGGTTTGGTTTCAAGACCTCGGTGAAAGTTAGGGTGTCTGTCTTGACTGGCTACTGTAACTGTCCTGGTAGCTGTTGGATGACAAAAGGCAATAATCAATACAGTTTCTTCATTTGTAAGATAGCTAAAGAATTCAAGCAGAGGAGAGGCTGTCCTTGATCTGCTTGTTACTGATAATAAGAAATGAAACGAGATGTGAGTGCCCCAAGCAAAGGGAGAACCAGTAGTCACCAGCACTGAAATCACAAGGTCACAGGGAGAAATGGTTCAGAGACAAGGCAGAACGAGGACTGAATCTCCAGCCTGGAAACTAGGGAGAAATTAGGAACACTATGAACGTGCTGGTTTTGGAGGCTCATTTCTTTGCACTTTGTGATTAGGAGGAGTTATTCTCAAGCAACTGTTACCATGTGCATCCGACAGTAGGTTTTCCTCTCCAGTGTGGTTCCGTATTGACATTCCCTACTGCGGTATCTAAGCTAACCCTCTGTGAAATAAATGGCAAACTGAATTTCTGTTGGCTGTGGTTATGGTTTTGTTGAATTATTATTGTAGCAGTTCTCGGTTGTGCTGGAGGTTGTTTAGATAGAGGGGATTATTTTACTTGTGAATAAAGTTGTTACTGCACAGAGAATGTAGTTTTTGTTAGCGGAATGTTTTGCAGTTTCTGTTTGATGCTCAGCCAGCTAGTTTCCTCTGGAATTTCTTTATCCATCCGGAAACATTTAAGAGAGGCTGCTCACGCACAGTTTGCTCCGGGCTGTAGGATCCCCGCTACCCCGCGGGAAGGCAGCTGTCCTGGCGCTTGGATGCAGGTGGTTAGAGACGGAGCCGTTCATAACTTGGAAGGTTAAGCCAAAGCTTTAAACTTCCCCCTCAAACTACCTGTGCCCATGGTGGCCTAGAGCAAAGGGGTGACAAACAGGTATCTCTTTGCCAGACTGCTGCTCCTGCGTTATTCCTGGTGTTGGAAGAACAGAGATGGAGAGAGTCTCATGGTCAGTGAGTTGAGATCTTGGCCCTGCACGGCTTTACAATCACTTGTGAACTGATCACACTCCACCTTGAAAACCACTGACACTTTCCTCCTGCTGTTCTGGTGGGGAGGCTGCTCTAGAACCTTCCAGACTTCAGGCTTCATCTCTTCTGACTTCTGAAATCCGTGTTCATGGCTGGTTTAATCATTTTTTGGTGTGCCTTTAGGCACAACAGACTCCTGTGATCTGGCTGTGAGACATCAAAGGCACTGTGACCGGGTCCTCGTTTGGAAAAAGGAGACTGATTTTTCCTTTCCTAACAAATGAAATGACTTGGTCACGAGTACTACCTGCTCGCCTTATTTTAGCGATCCACCGAGCAGGGATCCCAGGGCTCACTGGCTCTGAGGGCTGTGTGCGTGAGAGCAGTATCCCACCTGATGCTGCGGAGCATCTCCTGGTGCTCGTTGTCTTCATGGTCTCTTCAGCTCGAGCCACCCTGTCCTGTGGGCGCTGACTCCAGGGCACTCTCTGCAGCACCGGACAAAGCTGGGAGTCGTCAAGAGCCTGTTGCCCTCTGAGCTCGTGGTGCTTCACTCTCCCAGTTCTCTTGTAGCCCTTGCGTGCCAACCGTTCTTGCTTTCCGTCTGGGGAACTCTAACTCTCCTGGGAACTGAAACACATTAAAAAACTGTCTTTGATCCCAACATCCTGAGTTTGCTGAGAACTGGACTGTGAGAGTGGATGAATGCTGTTCCAGTTCTCTCCAGCCCTACGTTCCTCAGAAGTAATTAGGCACGAGTGCGGATCCTAGCAGGCCTTTGGAGAACAGAAGTTGCTATCTCCCATCACATGCTAGAGGGGAATGATGGCAGACAGCAGCGCAAAGCTGTCCCCATCTGCTGTTGCACGTTCCCGCCCATCTCCTGTGCCATGGCTTTACCAAAGGTGCTCTGCCATGAGCATGGCAGTCCCGGACATGCGCCCTGGAGCGACTGGAACGATACCTTGTTTGGGAACCAAGCACAAAACATCCTAACTGGGTGGCTGAGGTTGTTAGGTCTTGTGGGAGCCTGGGAGCTATGCTTCTGTGCTGTTTGTCTAGTGGTCAGTGTTTGGAAGTTAAAAGATTTTTCGGGAGTAGTGAATGCTTCTTGAGACATGGATAAATTATTTCCTCTTCTTGTTGTTGGAAACTTTGAAAAATGAGTCATGGAAGAGGAAGAAGAGAAGAATTTCTCATGGAAGACAAAAGAAAATGAACTGAATAAAACTAAGATATCTCAGGGGCGTGAAAAAATTTGTTTGGAAGAAGTGGTTTTGTTGCTTATGATATGTGCACTGCATGGCCAAGCCTATGGTGACCAGGGGACAATCCTGTTCCCTTTCAGGTCAGCGGGACATACTAGTAATGCTTTTCCACTGTAGGCTTGGGTAATTTCTCTCCTAGATCTAAGCGAGGTCCTGTCCCTGTGTGGTAATTAGTCTCCGATTAGCTAATGCCAGGGGCTCCTGGTCGGGGTACGGTAGCGCAGTGGCCGTTGAGAGAGCCCGGTGGTCCTTGTCTGGCTCCTGCCCCATGCAGGAAGATCCACCGTCCCGGCTTTTAGACTGTTCTCCTGAGGCAGCTGGACATAAGTAATTGTTTCGCTCCTCTTCTGTTAGTTTCACGCTCGCTTTCAAGCCACTTAAACATTTTCAACCCCATTTGTCCCATGGGTGGAGGTTTGGAGGCCAAGTTGCTCGAGACGTGGCAGCTGAGGGTGGGGAAGCCAGTGGATGGCTCAGTGAGCCCGGCGGCCCTGGACGCTGAGCCTGGGCAAGCTCCACGGCAGCCGTGACCTGATGTGCCGCGTTCTGGCCGAGCAGGAGTAAGGGGGTGGCTGGGAATATTGCGGTGGGAAGAGGTGGTGGGGCTGTGTGGGGAGCAGGTAGTGCCGGGCTGGGGAGGGAGCGCCGCGATGGGCGCACAGGGAGCGGTGGGCATGGGGCTGATGGGGCTTGTAGGGCACGGGCTTCCCAACTGCGGCTCGGCGGGGGCTGCAGAGGCAGCGGACTCCGTTGTATCCTGCCTAGTTATATCTCTGGCTGTTCTTGTGTTCTGTATAAATATCTGACCTCTTTCTAGTCCCTGCTGTGCTCTTTATGCCAGTTGTGTCACAAGGCAGCTAATTGTGCCTGATGTAGAAAAGTATCTAATCATACTGGTTTATAAAGATGTTACTCTTCAGTTTAAGCGTTCTCTTGTTCAGATGCTCTGTGGAAGTTTTGGTTTTTTGAAATCCCACTGACCATTTTATATGCCTGTTTTGTATCTGCTTAAATTCATGTTGCTTTGCCGTTAACGTGCCCCATTCTTTAAGTCTTTTCCTGCAATTAATTTTTTTGTACCTCTGATCAACCCTTCTGCTCTTCTCTAACCCAGTTTGGTTTCTATTACAAATAAATAGGTCTTTGTGATTGCAGTCTTGGGTGGTGTCCAAGTGGATCTTGCATTGCTTTGGATAAGTGATTTAAAATAAAGAGAGCATAGAATCTATATAACCTGGTTTACTTTTTTAAAGCAAATAACCTTTACAAAGTTTAGGAATATTAAATACATATTTAGCTTCAGCTGTGAACCATACGTCCCTTTCCTCTCCTTTTGCACGTTTATTCACTTGTTAAATGTTGATAGCAGCCCGTGTAAGTCACAAATAAAGGTGAGTGTACTTTATTTGGTGTTTCTTCAGGGGTGTTAACAGCTTCGATTGTAGTTTATACAGTTGTTCCGAGATGGTCCTATGACTGTACCCTCCCGTTTGTTGAGGAGGGGGCTGATGAGCTGGGTTACGTTGGGAAGTCACGGCATCGCGCTCCCGGTGCTCACCGTCACGGAGCCGTGTAGCGCCAGGGACCGTGTCGGGTTTCTCCAGGATTGCGCAGGAGGCCAGTTCTTGATAGCTGGTGTTGACCTGGGCCCTGACACCTGAAATGTCCCACGCTGGTCGTTGGGTGGCTGGAACAGACCTGGACCGCAGGGATGAATGTGTTTTTTGGAGGGAGGTGCTATTTAGTAGGCAGTCTCGTCCATTCAGAGCTGGCTGCAGGTTTGTGGTGATTTTGAATTATACCCACCACAGCAGCACAGCCTAGAAAGAAAGAACGAGACCAAGAGCCTGGGCAGGAGTGGAGGGGTTTCAGCTCTGAGGACCCTGCCTTCCTGATGAACGCAGGTGACCAGAAGTCTGCTGGATACGTGCATCCACCTGGACAGCCCCTAGCACCAGGGACGTGCCCAGGTGTTGGGGCTCTGAGCGCTTGCAAGAAATGGCCATCAGATCCCATGAGGCCACGAGGTATGTTGGGACACTGGGGAAGACAGGAAAGTAGCTTGCTAGAGTCTTACAAGCTTTCTGGAATGCTCTTTATGGTCTAATACCAATCGAGGATTAAGAAAAAGGTCAGGTGGGATCTGATGAGGACAGGGCAATGGGAAGAAGTGTCAAAATCTACTTCAGTGAAGAGAAGAGATGGAGATGCCCTGAGGCCACGCGGAACAAGTAATCCCTCTATGATTATTAAAGCTGCCACCAGTTGGCATTACAAACTCTATTTTTTAGTAATCTTAAACTATAGCCAGAAAAATTGGTCTGGCCTAAAATTTTCTTACCCTGTTTAAAGTTTAATTTTTGCCACAGATCAGGCTGCACACAATCGGGCTTCTTCAGCGTCATCTGAAGGGGTAGGCACGCTTGCTTCCTGAAGGGAGTGCTTCTGTGCCTTGTGCTCATGCCCTGGGGCTCAGAGCACTGTGCTGACCTGGGACGGGCAATCCCAGCCCCTTCCCTGCACGAAGCGGGTAATGGGCACGCGCAAATGCGGGTGAATTGCCTCCTGGCATCAGGGTTAGTCTCCAGAGTTGTCGTATTTGAAGGCGGCGTTGGCCACCAGCACCTGTATCGCTGCTGAGGGCTCTTCGGGTGTTTATTTGGCTCAGGCTCCACTGGCTCTATGTTGCACGTAGAAGACGCTCTCTTGGCATGTGCTTGAGCTGAGTGGGTTTTATGGTCACTAACAACAAAAGTTACCAAAAACCCCTTGATCCTGTGTTTCCCTTTCCAGCTGTATTTCCACGGATTAGTTTGTTACAGGGTGTCTGTGTGTCTGCTTCAGGGCTGGGAGGGGCTCGGAATTACTGGTGAAGCTTTTCCTTCGTACCAGGGTTAGGGAATTCTCTTTCTTGTTCCTTCTTGTTTTTGTCTACTGGGAAGGTCATTTTGAAAGAGATGGGAAGAAGCCAAGATGCGGCTAGTTGCTGTAGCCTGGTATGAGAATTATACAACCTCTTGGGACTGCCGTCTGTCGTAAGTCCTGCTTTCTGCTGTGCTAAATTTCTTTACTTGAGGTTAGGACAGGATTTTTCCACTGAGATCCTACGTGTTGTAGCTCAACAGCATGGTTTCTGGCTTGCTGGAGCTACTGAACTTAAAATGTCCTGCTAAGGCCAAATAACCCTTCTGGAAATCAAGGCGTCGTTGACAAGAAATTCTCTGCTTAAGAATTTGGAGAAAAAAAAATAATCACAAAATGAAGGGAGGATTTAGAGACGATGTCAGGCAGAAGAGCATCGGTATTTCGGTTTCTCTGCCACATGTAGGAAGGACAAAACTGGCCTGAACTGTTGCGGTCCACTTGCCTCCAACTTTACTTCCCATTCAGGTATGCTGGTGGAGAGATCTTGCTTGCTCAGGATAAAACAAATCTCTGAAACTTTTTTGTACTTTCTTTTTTCTTAAGCATAAATTCCTCTGCCAGGGAATGTTAGTCTTCAAAACTTAGGGGAACTTTCTTCAGATGTCAGCTTTTTTCAGTAGCGGCTTTCTACAAAGACGCTCATTGTACGTGTAACACCGTACTGGTGAGATAACTAGAAGCTGGAAGAACAACCGTGTAAGATACAGAGTTTGTATTAACGGGTATCGCACAGGTATGCCGTCTGTCCTATTGTGCCCGTTTCCCATGCAGGACTCGGCTCTGCTGCCTTTGAGTATTCACACTGAAGCTTTAAAAGTATTTGAAAGCCTTTAGGTCAAGATGACTATTTTCTGCAATGTTCTGGATTTTCCATTATTCCTTCACCTGCATGTTTTTAATGGAATTTCTTCTCTCCTTTTCTTAAGAGAAGGGTAGTAAGCCTTTCGTATGCCAACAGCTTCATGTTTGCATATTCAGCAATGAGTAACGTTGCCCCAGCGTCTCTCTGAAATACGCCAAAATGAGATTCTTTAGTGCGTGGATCAAATACCATTTGAAAGTCGTATAGGTACCCAGTGTGAGGTTGGATTATTGCATATTGCCATAAAAATGACAGCATTTGTACTTGGCATCTGCGATGATTCGTTGAGAATTCTCATCAGCTTGTCACTGTAGGAGAGGAAACCTTGTTGACGAGTCAAAAGAAGAAGATACCATCAAAACTCTTACTTCTGTAGCAGAAATCCTCTGTTTCCTCTATTTTCTCCTCCTTGGGTACCCGGTATCTACGGCTGTGTCCTGAGCCCAGCTGCACAGCGAGGAAACAGAAGGTTCCCAGCAGATTTTATTGGGGTGGTTGTACTTGGCTTGTGTGCATCCGTTCAGTAGCTGGACCCAAGTACAGGGAAAACATACGTGCTCGAGACTGACTAGCACAGAAGTTATCCTTTAGTTTTAGTCTTATTTCCAACAGGTTGTTCAGAATGCCTGTATCCCTTTTTTGTATCTTGCTTTTGGATGGGCTTTTTCCTTTGAAGAAATGTTTTTTTTTTCCTGAAGATACCCCCCTTTTTAATTTATTTTTTTTTAACCAAACCTATGATTCAGTTTGTTCTTCATCCACTATTGCTCTTCTAGCACTGCAGTACTTATGGATGCAAGTTCTCAGGGGAAAAACGTAAAATCAAATAATCTTAATTTAACATTGAGAGTGTTTTTCAGAAGGTGTGTTTGTGGGGGCGGATTTATGCTCCTGAACTCTTTCTGAAGGTCTTTCTCCATTTGCTATGCTTTGCCTACATCTGAATTCTCCAGCAGAGAGAAATTTGTCTCTAAATAGTGCACTGCTAAACAGTATGTTTGAAAGCGTAAAGAATTTAAAAAGCATCCTCATGAGTGGCTCCCGAACCAAGGCACTTGCCAAAATAAAAGCCAAGATTATTCCCTCCTCAGGTTTCTTCTAGCAAGGTGGAGTTCTCCTTAACGCGGTGACATTTTCTGCTTGTTGACACAGGAAGCGCAGGGCAAATACAAATGTCTCATCTCATCTACCACATGCTCCTCTACTTCTCGCATCTGTCAGATGCGCTTTCAGGACAATCGGGTACTGACAGCTAGCATTGCCTCTCTGTCTGAAATCAAATTACAGCGAGGTTTGCTTTAGCTGCCGAATGTCTTCAGTCAAATTCCTGGCGTGGTGCTACCAAGCCATCTTCCCGTGAGCACAACCCACCCCATTCCTGGACCACGGCTCAGCAATGAAACAGTTCTTCCTTTTAGTTCAGTCCCGTCTTTGGCCCGTGCCGGTTGTGAACCTGACGCCGGCTCCGGCTGCCTTAACCAAGCTGCACGCCCCTGGTAGTCCCTGACCCGCTGTCGCTCCAGAGCTGAATAGGCCGGCTCTTTTCTGCTGTAACCTGCTTTTGGTTTGTTTTTTACAAACCATGAAATAGCTTGAAATTTGTGTTAGCTTGTTCTCAGAACTTTTTTATATATATATATATATATATACACATACCCACACACGTGTGTGACTCTCTAATTTTACATAATCCCACAGCCCCTTTCTGATATCCCATAATAAATTTCACACAATCCTACCAGACCCCCCCATACCCCAAAACGTTCCTGCTTGTCGTGTTTCCCCGTTCTTGTGGGTGGCGAAGCCCGGGTCGCCCGCTCCAGCGCTGTGCCGGCCCGGTTCCCCCGCTGCCGGTGCAGACCCACAGCGTTTTGGTCTTTGCTGTTGGCTCCGGTGTGACCTGCTGTGAACGTGTGCCGGCGTTTAATGGATGGCTTCCTCTGGTAGCTGCGACGTCTGTTATACCTGAGCAGTTCTAACCAGATTCCGTGCCGAACCGGGCGCTGTCCCATCGCGGGTACCATCGCAGGGAAAGCTGGCTGTCCTGGATGGGTGGGTAGTCTCCAGGATCTCTCTTCGCACGGTGGTTTTCCACAACGAAGTGACTGTTTTTTCCTCCCCAAGCCATTTTTGCAGCTCTGGAAGTTTTTCTTCTGAAGTTTTTTGTCCCTTGCACTTGAGCCATTTCTGTAACGGGCAGAAAATCTGGTATTTTTTCCTGTAGGGTTTCTCTGGCTGATCTGGCATCCTTAGGAAGGAGAAGCTTAGGTGGAAGATACATTCTCCCAAAGTCTGGGGTCTTCAGAAGCTCTTCCTGAGGCAATCACGGCTCCCTCAGGGCAAAGGCCCCTCTGACCGAGCATGGCCTTAGGGGCAGGAGGTGTCGAGCCCAACCCAGAAGCAATTGGTGGCTGCGGGGTGGCTGTTGCTGGAGAGCCGCTGCCGAGGCATGGGTATTGCACCTCGAATACAGTGTTCAGTTTTGGGCCCCTCACTCCAAGAAGGACATTGAGGTGCTGGAGCGTGTCCAGAGAAGGGCGACGGAGCTGGTGAGGGGTCTGGAGCACAAGTCTGATGAGGAGCGGCTGAGGGAGCTGGGGTTGTTCAGTCTGGAGAAGAGGAGGCTGAGGGGAGACCTCATCGCTCTCTACAGCTGCCTGAAAGGGGGTTGTGGTGAGGTGGGTGTTGGTCTCTTCTCCCAAGTGACAAGTGATAGCACAAGAGGAAATGGCCTCAAGTTGCGCCAGGGGAGGTTCAGGCTGGATATTAGGAAAAATGTCTTTCCTGAGAGAGTGGTGAAGCACTGGAAGAGGCTGCCCAGGGAGGTGGTGGAGTCACCATCGCTGGAGGTGTTCAAGGAACGTGTGGACGTGGCACTGCGGGACATGGTTTAGTGGGCATGGTGGTGTTGGGTTGATGGTTGGACTTGATGATCTTACAGGTCCTTTCCAACCTTAGTGATTCTGTGATTCTGTAACCGTGGGGTTAGGGTCACCCTGTTACTGGCAGAGCTGCCATCGTGTTCGAAGGACCCGTGTGAGTCTCCCCTCTGGTCCAGAGGGAAGTGTAAAGGCTGTCGGAGAGGAGAGGGGGTGATTCATCTGTCTGCGTGTGGCTGGCTGATGTACACAGCTACACCTGAGGTAGTTGTCTAGACTCCCTGTAGTCTGCGGTAAGAAATAGCTCTTCCAAAGTGCAATTTATCTCATCCCAAGTTAGACATTTAAAATAAGTCTGATGAATCACACTCTGAAATAGCCTATTTCTCTGTTGACTAGCTCAGATATAGATAGCCTTTTAGCTGTGTCTTTCATCTGCCTTGGCCATTAGCAGTGGCTCTTGCCATAGCAAGAGTTTGTTTGGTTTTAGCATCTACCTTCTGTCCAGAAAGCCTGCTCTGCCATTGTCTTTAACGTCTTGCTATGGAAGTTAATGAAGAGGGCAGCCATCGGTCTGCTCCTCACCTATCCCAGGTGGGTATTGACCAAAGTTATGGGTCTTCCCTTGGAACCGGCCAGACGTTCCCTAATGAATCGTTGGGCTTTCCCAGCGCGAAGGCTGCTTTTGGTGTGGCCGAAGCTTCACTTTGCAAAGGGAGCAAGAGGCAGATGCTCGTGGCTGCCTCAGCATACACTGCTTCATTTAAATAGCGAATTCATATCTTTAATCTTTTAAGGGTGAAGTTAATTAACGACTGAACAAACCTACCGGTGGGTGTCTTTTGCATAAAGATCAGATGTGTTTCTATTCAAGGCTTTCCAGCTCAGGAGAGGCGAGACTGGCACTTTAGCAGTTTGCTCCCAAGGTGGAGCTCTGTTGTTTGACTGTCTGGGACTCTGCTGGCACCGAGGCTTGCTGGATAATCTGAATCTTCAGCTTTGGGAAGAAGCGTGCCAGCAGACATCTCTGTGCCTGACAGTAACAGCTTGCTTCGAATCCAGCCACATGTTTGTGGATTAAATATGGACCTTGGGTCTAACACCTGTAAGACGTACTAGGGGCTGCCTCTCTTGGGCTCTCCAAACGATGCGGCTCGGTCTCCTAAAAGCAGGGGTGTTGCTGTCACACCAGCTGGGAATAGCTGGTGGGCATGGGGGTTTATCCTCAGTGTGTTTCTAGTCTTGATTAAGAATTAGTAATGATCCACATGCTCTGCTCCTTGTTTAAAGCTTACTGTCAAATCATATCTGCGTATTACCGCTCTCCTTTGATCCTCTGCTGCCTGTCAGAAGCAGCATTTCCTTCTCGGTAAGCTCAGGATTGATATTGTTGAGTAAAATGTTGGGACAGTTGTTAATATAGCCTGCCCACAGACTGGGCAGGAGATGCTGCTGTCTCCGAGTGCCAGCGCGTCGGTTGCTAACTCACAGGGAGCCTTCGGGAAGGACGGATTGAATCTGAACGAAGTCTTGGAAGAGCTCAGCTCTGATGTAATGTGAAAGCTAAGCCCAGGACGCAGATCTTGAATCCCATCCATGGGAGGTGTGGAGGGATGGCCCAGCAGATTTTTAGGAGGTTGATGAGGAGAAGGTCTGTTATCTATTTCTAAAATACAAGTAATGATAAGCATGATTTTCTGTAATTTCTGTGTGTTACCTCTAAATACTGTTTGGTTAATTTGTTAATTGTAAGAATAATTGCGGTTTCTTAGGAGCACAAGAGTTAAAGCTCAAGGCGGTTGCTTTAGGCTGTTGCAGCGGGTAGCTGGAGAGATGCCCAGTGCTCCGTACGAGTTCATACACCTAAAGGAGACAAGGGGGACCTCCTCCACTCAACTGCAGGGGGTCATCTGGGCGCGGGCCAGGAAGAGGTGTCTTCGGAGCCGCTTTGGGCCAGCGTACCGCGGGTCTGCGGGGAGAGGCTTCAGCTTGGCATGGATCCACAAGGCAGGCACCTAGTCGGATAAAGATTTTGGTATACGCCTTGTGGTTGTCAGCCCAGCGTCTAGCCCTGGGCTCATCTGCCGGGGGTTACTTCTTCAGTGCGGAAGCTGCTGGGTGAGGCTGGGTGCTGGAAGAAATCAGACCGGCTGTGATTTGCCTTCTGGCCTCACCCAGAGCGCTGCTGGCCTTGAACCTGATGACAATTTTCTTTGCACTTCTACTCGGCTCTGTTTGGTGGCCCTGACACTAGATCTGCTGCTGGGAGCTGGGTGACTTGTTTAGCTAAAACTTCCGATTGTCATCATTTTTGGACCCAGGGGTTTCTTGCTAATCGGCACAGGCAGTACTGAGTGTTGAGCATCTGCCTATCAACAGTGTGGTCTTTTGAGGCTTCTGTGTGTTAGATCCCGCAATTCATTTTTCCTTTATGGCTTGGCTAGATAGGGTAACCAGAAGAGCTGATCCATGCTGCCCTTTGTAATAGACCAGTTTACCCACTTAAAGCAGTTGTGGCCTCTGACTTGGAACTAAAATAGTTCATTTGGTTTAGTTCAGTTCACTCCCAAAGCTGTAATTATGATAAAAGAAATGATATTCACTTTAATGCTGCTTAAGAGCATCCACTTAGAAATTAGCTGTGCTAATACATTTCAGTTCAGATCACCGATATAAATTAACTAATCTTTTTGCACATCAGAGCCTTGACATTGTAATAGGTTCTTTATCGGTGACAGACGAGGGGATGTACCTGGTGGTATAACCTTGCTGATCTGTACAGCGTGGTCAGGGTGCACACACATCTTTCGCCAAAGTTGCTGCTTACAAACTTATGGACACACAAATAGTAAATATAGTAGCAAACTTACTGTAGTTTTAAAAAATAAACAAACTTCCCTCTGTTTCTTTTAAGGCTTAGTTAGGATATTTCTGCATTTCCTGGCACTTCTTGCTGCATGTATGATCCTATGGTTTGGTTCTTGAGCATTGCTTTTCCCTGTCCTCTGGGAAAAAGAGTTTCCTTGTACTCCCCCTTCCTCGCCAAGATTTCTGTAGGCTATAAATCTGTTAGTAGGCAGAGTTACGGGGCATTCCGACAAATGCACATAAACAAGATAGTACCTGCATTCTCCTCGGTAATGGAGAATGGGTTTTGGGGGTGGTTTTGGTAATTGTTGGCTAGACTATCCCAGGAGTACGAGATAGGCTTGCCTCTTGCCTTGGCTGCAGGCAAACCTGGGAACATGGCAGAGTTGTGTCTTCCTGCCAGACGTATTGGCAAGCAAATCTGGGGCTAAAATGTGTTCTGTAGATGACCTCTAAACATGACCTGTTGGAATTTGGGGATGCCATTTTAGCAATACATAGTCTGTCTTTCCTTGGAAACTACTTAAATTAGTAAGACATTCAAGTCAAACGCATCTAGGTGTGCACTGAGCTGGCAGCTGTCCCTATTTACCTTCCAGAATTAGAAAATGCTTCATTAATTCAAGTCAGTATCTTCTATATGCCTCAGCTTGACCTTAGTAGTGTCCCAGTTTTCGGCTATGGGGGCACACAGACCTATTATTAGAGGGAAAACTCAGGTGTGAGCTTGCTGGGCTTTAGTTGCCGTAGGACTGATGCGCACTAGGATAACTTAACTTTCTGCCCGCTGAAAGAGCGCACGGACCGTGTTCACAGCAAGGTAAGGCTGTGCATATGGACAACTGCGCAGAGCAGCTGAAGCACTGGCTGTACGTTTGCATGCTTTTATGTTCTTCAAGAGCCTGCTTATGTCGTCAAGTTCTTAGACATCCAGAGAACTGCCTCATGAACTCCTGGCTTCTCTCTTCACGGGTGTATATTCTTTGCATCTGTCAACTTAGTGGTAGCAACAGGTTTGAAAGGGCTGTGTAACAGTCTGACGTGGGTATTCAACCTGCTCTGGGGATCTGTGTTGAGGATGCTGACCATTTGTGTGCAGCATGGTGTTTGTTTTAGCGAAGGATGTTGAAATCTGCTCAACCAAGTCCAAGAGCTCGGAGCTGAACCTGGAAGCAGGTGAGCCTGAAAGCACCTTGAGGGCAGGGGCTGCTGAGAGTGTCATGTGTGTGCAGTCTTGGTGGACTTTGAGGTGCTTCCAAGTCCATGCTCGAGATGAATGTGTGTTTAGCATCCCCACAGTTTACACAAGCACTGTGCTGAGGCTCGCATTAGTTGAATGCATAGGACTGTTCACATCTCTGCACAGCACCAAGAAGCAGCAAGGCCATCTTCTGCCATTGTGGGGTGTTTCTATAGACTGGTGGTTTCTTCAGGCCCTTTGGTTCGAGAAGTTGCTAGAAAACACACCAACTCCTTTCCTTTTGCTTACTTCTGTGCTTCTAGAGTGACGTTCCCTGACCGTTTTTTGCAGCATCATGGTAGCATGTTTCCCCGTAGGTGTGGTGGGAGCCCTCTCTGACAGCACTGTAAGCCCAAGACCCAGCAAAGAACCTGGGCAGGGAGGGGCAGGTGGTGAAGCGTGGAGCCAGCTCTACATTAGGGTGCTCTGACCTGCAGCACCAGCCACCTTCTGCTTTGTACCGCGTGGCACGGGCACCCTACGGCTGAGCTGGAAGGGACTGTGCCCTCCCCGCACAGCTCCTCACTGCGTCCCGGGTTGGGCAGTGCAGGAGCCGGCACTCCAGCACAACGTGGGAGAGGTTTGTGCGTGTTGTGAAGGAGTAAGGTTGGTCTTGGTTTAGCAGTGCCTCAGGGTTCAGCATCTTTTGGGAGGTGCTGTCGACTCTCTTGAGGGACAAGAGGCCTTGCAGAGGGATCCGGATAGACTGGAGCATTGGGCAGTCATCAGTGGCATGAAATTTCACAAGTCCAAATGCTGGATTCTGCGTCTGGGACAGAGTAACGCCGGGCACAAGTATAAACTGGCAGAGGAATGGCTGGAGGGCAGCCCTGCAGAAAGGGATCTGGGGGTGCTGGTCGGCAGCAGGCTCAACAGGATCGAGCAGTGTGTCCTGGCACCAAGAGGGCAAACGGCATCCCGGGTGCATCAAACCCAGCACGACCAGCCGGTCAAGAGAGGCGATTATCCCGCTGCATTTAGCGTTGGTGCGGCCTCACCTTGAGTGCTGTGTGCGGTGCTGGGCCCCGCCATTTGAGAAGGATGTGAAGGTCCTGGGGTGCCTCCAGAGGAGGGCAGCCAAGCTGGTGACAGGGCTGGAAGGCATGTCCTGTGAGGAGCGGCTGAGGACTTTGGGCTTGTCTCCTTTGGAGAAAAGGAAGCTGAGGGGCAACCTCTCTGCAGCTTCCTGAGGAGGGGACGTGGAGAGGGAGGTGCTGAGCTCTTCTCCCTGGGATCCAGGGACAGGACACCTGGGAAGGGTTCAAAGCTGCATCAGGGGAGGTTTAGACTGGACATCAGGAAGCATTTCTTTACCGAGAGGGTGGTCAAACCCTGGAAGAGGCTTCCTGGAGAGGTGGTCGATGCCTCAAGCCTGTCAGTGTTGAAGAGGCATTTGGAGAATGCCCTTAATATAATGTGCTTTAACTTTTGGCCAGCCCTGACGCGGTCAGGCAGTTGGACCAGGTGATTGCTGTAGGTCCCTTCCAACTGAAAACATTCTATTCTATCTGAGTGTAGGCTGGAGGAAGGACAAGTTCAGTGGAGAAAGCCAGCAAAGAAAGCAAATTTAGAAAGCAGTGGTTGGAACAGTAGGTATTGGTGCGTTTCTTGATGATGAGATCAGTTGTTCAGATCTGGAATCACTTGGAGCTTCTTGAGGACTTCAGTGGACAAATCAGATAGACATCTGTCTGGGTTGAGTTTGCAGGAAGACCAGGATCTCGTGGAGATCCAGCTCAGCTTAAGCAGGCCATACGTTGTATGAGTTAGGGCTTCTGGCTGTGTCAGCAGCATGCCGGTTCATGCAGAAGTGCTGTTGCACCCCGTGCATCGGGTATGAGAAGGGGGATCGGTAGGTGAGTGGGCTGTCTGGGGGATGGAATATAGTGGGCTGTCCAGATTTGAGCAGGAGGTGGTGCTGGGAGGAAAATGGAAATGCTTTCTATCTCCCTCCTGGGCAGAAGGGACAGAGGAGACTCTTTAGTACATGGACTGTTTTATAAATGGAATTTTTCTGGTTTGGACCGACAGGGCCTTGCCGAATGGGTTTGTCTCTTGGATGTGAGGCCATGGGGCAGAGGAGTGAAGAAGCGTTGTCCTCTAAAGGCTGTGTGGTTAGAAAGTGTGTGGACCTCTGGGTTTTGGTAGACCAGACACTGGGGCCAAGGTCAGTGGGCTGTAGGATGCCAGGCTGGGAGTGCCCTGTTGCTGCCCACGGCCCAGGTGTGTCCCGGTGACTGAGCTGGAGACAGCTCTTATGCTTCATTTCTGTGTTTTTCTGCTTTGCTCTCAACTAGTACCATGTGTCCCATGTTTTTTCTCTTTCATTTTCATTCATGCTTCGCAGTAGACGAGCAGCTTCGTGAACTAGGTAACTATGAATTTTTTTCTTCTTTTTTCCTCCACTCCGCTGCATCCTTTTCCACTTTTCTCCTTGCCATGTCCTCCGTGTGTGGGAGTTTACAAGGGCTTTTGAAGACCAGTCTTTCCTCTTCTTTCCTTGATTCCTGCTGTCTAGCCTGGATGGGGTTGGGGGGACAGAGTAGAAGGGCCCTGCTTTTCCATCCTGATGGTTTTCCCACAGTCCCTGAAGTTTCCCTGTTCTTGTATGTCTCTTGTGACGTACATGGGAGGACCAGCTGAGGAGATGCACGTGCCTCCTAAGAAGATACTCCTGTGGTGCCTGGTGAGAGCTTTGGAAAGGAATGAGCTGGTCCCAGGAGAGTCTCTGCGGAAGTGCTAGCCATCTGCCTGCTGCTCGCCGGTGTCCCTGCGGAGCAGGACGGCAGGGAAGAGGCAGTACCAGACCCTGCTGCTTCCCCCCTTGCTGTCCAACAAGGTGTCAGAAGCCGCACCCGCCTCACGTGGTCGTGGTGTAGGTTGTTTGGGTTTTTCAGTGCCGGGATATTAGTGTTTGAACCTCGTCAAGAGGGACAGATACCAAAACCCTCTCTGTGACAGCGGTTCCCCCCGGCTGGAGATCCAGTCCCCTGATCTGTGAGGATGTGACTGGGGAGCATCGGTCAAGCAGAACTGGTCCCAGGAAGTGCCGCGTTCCACCGATGTCCCCATCTGCTCCCATCGCCCTCTTCTGCGGGGGAGCCTGGAGCTGAGTCCCGCTGAAAACGCCGCCTCTTCCCTCCGTCTGCAGAGACAGCCCCGCTCGCTCCAGATAGATGCCCGCTCGCTGCCAAACGGGTCTCACCTCTTGTTCCAGCACAGGGGGGACAAGGAGCTTTAAACCCGGAGTCTGCCTCCTCCAGGCTGCTGTTCCTGACGATAAAGCTAGCTGCTAGTCGATGCAGGAAGGGTAGAGGAAACTCCACACGAAACAAAATTGTCTTCCTAATTCACGTTGAATAATAGCTGGCTTCTGCCCGTAGACTTTGCTGTAGTTTACAGTCGCAGGCAGAGCTGGCAGCTGGGGTTGCCACGCACCTTCTAGGCGTTCCCAGGCTTGCTTCTCCCATCCACAGTATCTGTTGTGGCCTCGGCACGGGAGGGCAGCTATCCACACTGGAAAGCAGGAGGAGGAGGCACAGCTTCACCAGAATGCTTTGCACAGCTAGGGACTGGCTTCAGGGTAGGATGCAGCACAGGAAAGGAGAGAGGCAGAAGACCAGGAGCAGGTTTGGAAGTGGTTTTCCTCCCTAGGACGAAACAGGACCTCTTAGCCTGTCAGAGCAATGGGCACTACATGTCCTCAATGTGAATGGGCTTCAGAAATTTATCTGCTGACTTGGCAAAGTGACAGCAAGCGTGTGTTCAGCTGTGATTTTTTAAATTATTTTTCCTTTTAAAGCATAAACTGTTCCCAAATGGGGTTGGTTTTGTGTGCTGGTGGCAATAGGCACCTTGCAGAGACCCCTTCTGCCAAATTTAAGTCCATCGGATGCAGTGTCCAAGTGTCACGACTGCCTGTGCAGAATATTTGTAAGAGGTTTTTTGTTTGTTTTAGACCCCGTGAAAATGTTTCCTTTCAGCTGTAGTTCTGAACCACAACTGGGCTCCAGTTCAGTTCCAGGCTCAGCTGGAACTTGCTGTTTAAAAGATCATTGAGGCGAATACTTGGTGTAGGAAAAGTCATACTAAACAGTTAACTTCAGGCACGTAAAGGTTGCTGAAACAGAATGTTTTAGTGAAAAAATGTGAGACCTCTTAACGCGCTGGCAGCTCCACCATGATGATTTATCCTGTTGTAAACCGTTGCCAGTGTTTCCCTGAAATGCTGTTAGGTTTGCAAATGCTGATTCTGCTGGGGAGTGTTTCCTGGGGCTCTGCTGACTCACAAGACCCGATCTGTGCAGCAGCGTTCTCTGCTTGGCTGGCGTGGCGGGGCGGGAGGAGGAACCTGGCTCTCCCGCGGGTACCACCCTGCCAGCCGGCGCCGGGTGGGCGCGAGCCCGTGACGGGAGAAAGCCGATCTCATCCGTCTGCAGGTGGACTCCGGCGGGCTGTTCAGCGGCGCGTATCCCCTTCCTCAGCATCCCGAACCTTGTCTTGTAGGTGAAGTGCACTCGTGAATTTGAGCGTTGCTGTAAAGGGATTGGCGGTTCTTTAAGGAACAGCCGTGCTTGCCAGTGTACCGTGAAGTGCTCTCATTGCCGAGCTCAATGAAGGGCACCATGAGGTGCTCGAGCAGAGAGTGGAAGCGCTGCTTCAAGAAGGAGAGGGAAGAAAAAAAGGTGTTATCAATATCTGCTTCAAGAAGGAGAGGGGGAAAAAAGGGGTTATCAATATCTGCTTCAAGAAGGAGAGGGGGAAAAAAGGGGTCATCACTATCTGCTTCAAATGTAGCAGTATTTCTGCTGCTGCTGGGGCCTCTCTCCTGCCTTTTTTACTGGGAACTTCCCAGCAATGCTCCATCCTGTCAGTATTAATTTTTGGATCCAGTGCCTTTCAGTAGCCTTTGACTTGTAATTAAGAAATAGAGTACCTCCACTGTCTACTTGCTCTTCATCCTTGGCTTCCCTGGGCTACTTCAGAACCACTCCTTTAAGAACTGTCATAATAATGGAATATTTTTCCCTTCCTCCCTTGTAATTTTCTTTGAGCTTTTCTTCCCTCCTCTTGTTCTGTGCCAGGGATGCTGCTCTAGGACTGGCATGAAGCATGGCTGTGAAGGACTCGTTTCTAGACAGGAGCTGCTCTCGCTTTCCCAGGCAGCTTCATTAATTAGCACATTTCTTTTTCCCCCGAAAGGTTTTCCTTCACTTTGCAACACTTGCAATGTGGATAGCATATGTTGTAAACCGTGCGCCATACGAAGTGTTTACTGCGCATACGTCTTGCTGGGTCGATAACTTCTAGTCTCTGCTGAGACTGTCGCCCGCGTGACATCGGATCGCTGATGGGATTTCACACTAAACACCTCTTTCTCAGTGCCAAAACTGACAAGCGTGTGCAGGACAGTACGTAGGCTTCATTGTTCTATTTCTTCATCGTTCTCCCCTTATTTTCTCTTCTTTAAAAGTTCCCAGGATTTTTAGTCTTTTATGATAAAAAGCCCTTTCTCGGCTCTGGTCACGTCACTTGTTGGTCTCTAACTTCTCTGCAGCTGAGAAATACTCTTGAAATGAAGTGGCCAGTGTTGCGCTTGATGCACAGATGAGGTGGCTCATTTGTTGTGTCACGATGCATTTGGTTCTCCTGAGCTTTTTAAAATGTTTTTTGTAGTTACGGCAGCTATCCAGAAGTCTCAGCACCTGCTCATCACACTTCTGGGTCTCCTGGCTTTGGGGGTATACTTAGTTTGAATGCAATAAGGTGTGAGCTTCTCAGATTTATCTTCACGTTCGCTGCACGGTGCACATCATACAGACTGCTGTCCACGATCGAGTGACGCAGCTGCCCTGCGAGGCTCTGGGTTTTTCCCGTTCCTTGCATGATCACCACATCCCAGTCAGCAACGGTAGTTTTGTGTGATGTCGGCTCAGTGCAGTGGCATCTTCTCTGCGTTGTTGTCCTTTAATGTAAGAATGTAAAACCGCTCGTGTGGATCAGGACAAAGGACCATCTGGTTCCGCTTCTTGTTGGTGAGAGTGGCCCGAAGCAGCCGTCTGCAGAAGACTCTGGAGGGAGGAAGGTGCATGGCAGCGCTTGGCTGGCGGCTGGGGGTCACACTTCTCATGACTCAAGGCTGATTTGGAGCTCTTGGTGGGTTTTTTTTCTTTCATTAATTTCTCCAGTGGCCTGTTGAACCCAGGATAACGTCCCGTGGCAAAGTGTTCCCAGGCTTAGTAAGCGTTGTACGAAGAGGTGCCCCGGTGTTGTTTCAGACCTGCTGCCGGCATTTCGGGTGACGCACCCCACCTCTTGTGTTAGCAGCAGCGAAGAGCTGATGCGTGTCCGTCCTTCCCCGACCGCGCGCGGTTCCACTGACCTCCCGCTCCACTGGCCTCTTGCAAGCTGAAGTGTCCTGGTCTGTGTATTATCTTGTGTGCAGATGCTATTCCAGACTTCTGTTCTCGTTGCCCTCCTCTGCAACTTCTTCCAGTTCTCTCTATCACTTTTGAAGTGGGGAGACTGGAGCTGTGCGTGCTCTTTAAATCGGTGGGCACACGCGGGGCGATGCGGTGGCTCAGTGACAGCTTCGCTCGAGCTTCATCTTACTGAAACTGCAGCAGCGAGAGAACAAAACGTTTAGGTCCCCGCCTAACCTGAAGAGAAGTAGTGCTGGGGAACGATCACAGGCCCGGCAAGAAGGAAGATGCTGATGAAGCTGGTCTTCATTGTATAACAGTGTGCTAAAGGACGGTTATTACCACCAGCTTATTCTTTTTTTACAGAAACTGGCTTTAAAAGCCCTTTTAACCTTGCATTAACTATGGAAATTAAAGGAAAAAAAACCTTTAAAAAATACAAAGCAGTTAATGTGACTTTCAAGTTAACGTTTCCTCTGTGTCCCGGGAGAGAGCGATGTTTGAAAGCCCCGTGCCTGGTCATTTTTCTGTTGGTACCTGCCATTTCGGGGAGATCAAGTGGAAGTGAGCTGTGATGATCTAGAGCAGCGGGGTGGAATCGAGTCCTTTTAAGGGCAAAATACACAGTTTCTGCTCCTGATGAAGCTTTGGGGTTGTTCAGTCTGGAGAAGAGGAGGCTGAGGGGAGACCTCATTGCTCTCTACAACTGCCTGAGAGGGGGTTGTGGTGAGGGGGGTGTTGGTCTCTTCTCCCAGGTGACTAGTGACAGGACAAGAGGAAATGACCTCAAGTTGCGCCAGGGGAGGTTTAGGCTGGATATTAGGAACAATGTCTTTCCTGAGAGAGTGGTGAAGCACTGGAAGAGGCTGCCCAGGGAGGTGGTGGAGTCACCATCCCTGGAGGTGTTCAAGGAACGTGCGGACGTGGCACTGTGGGACATGGTTTAGTGGGCATGGTGGGGTTGGGTTGATGGTTGGACTTGATGATCTTACAGGTCTTTTCCAACCTTAGTGATTCTGTGATCTGCACACTGAACTACCTTGTGCGGCATAAACACATCCTTATTTTCAGAACTGCTGCTTGGAAAACACTGCAGGAGTGCAAAATATGATCAGCCCTTCAGAGACCTGATCAACTCATCTCCCCTCGAGGATCTCTGAGGCTGTGTTGCTTTCAGCTGCTTTTGGTCAGATGTTCAAAGTGGCGTTATATTCCTCATAAGCTAACTCAGGCTTTGCACAAAAACTGAAAAGGGTAGGAAGTAAAGTAGTAGTAGAGGGACAAAGTGGAAATGCACGGAGGAGAAGGCAGGGAAGGAAAGGTGTGGGGATGCGCAGAACAACGCGTGTCACTCGCTCCGGGTGGAAGAGGTGGGAAGCTGCCGATGTCTGGCTGCTGTCTGAGAGCTGTGGGCAAGCCCTCGGCGTTGTAGGGCTGGTTGGAAACGCTGGCATGCCAGCCACTGTCGCCAGCCGCTGTTGCTGTGCTGTCTGCAGGGCTGGCTAACGCCGCGCCTGCCTTCGCTCGGCGGTGCCAGGAGCGATAGCCGCTGCGCAGGAGTGCCCTCCTCCCCGCCCGGGCTGGGGTCCGCGCGTCCCTCCGCTCTCCGCAGGAATGGGCTGCGGGGGCAGCTGCTAATCAGAAATGAATCCTTCCTTTCTTCTGCTCCCTTCCCTCACTCAGGTCTGTGTGGGTGTTTCTGTCTCAAGCAAATTGGATTGCGGGCTGATGGAGCAGCGCCTATGGGAGAGGCGGCGAGCGCGGCTCCAGCGCTCAGGCCGGCGGCGAGAGGCGGCAGCCACCTTCAGCGAGGAGCAGCGGCAGCAGCTAGCTCCGGCGGCCGGCGCGGGCCATGGGGCGGCTGTGAGCCCGGTGACCGGTGGGGAGGCTGGCGCGAGCCCCGGGGCCCCAGCGGGCAGCGCAGCACGGGGACGGGCGCAGCCGCCATGCCTGGCGGGTGCTCGATGGCCTCGGGGAACCTTCCAGCATCTGGTGCCCTGCCACTTGATCAAACCCAGCCCCTGGAGCGGCTCTGGCAGAGCTGTGCGCTCGCCTGTCCATAACGGACTTTGGAAGAGGAAATTAAATACGGTACGAATGAATGCGGGAGTTCCCCCAAGGACCGAGCGGTGTTTCAGTGCCTGCTGTTTATTTCACGAGGAATTTTAACGCTGACTCTGTGGTCGCTCTGGTGTCTGCTGTGAGTTGGACCTCAGCCCGTGAGCACGTGGTCCCTTTCCCCCCTTGCCGGCTCCGAGCAGAGCACTTCCCAGCTTCCCTTCGGCCCCCCCCCCGGCTGCCGTTATTTCCTACGGGGCTGTCAGGCTTTCGTGTCAGCTCTGGAGACTTTTGATTGTGCTTCCATAGGCGATGACACCAAATGGTTCCTCTGCTCGGGCCGGAGGAACGGGGTGGCGCGAGGCGTGGGCTCGGGGAAGCACGGTAGCTCTCCCTGGCCCTTTCCCGGTGCCGAGCTGGCGGCTCCGGCAGAGCTGGCGGCTCCGTGGGGCCCTGCGCCACCATATCCCGGTAACGCGCCAGGGTAAGTTGTCCTCTTGGTCACTTTGTGCTCTGCCGTCACGGGAGATGAAAGCCGGGGCCATATCCCTCCGGAAGCTGAAGTGATGAGCTGAGTGGCCCTGACAGCGCTCTAGTTCTGCGCTGTGTACGTTTGTGTCGAACTCACTGTATTTAATATCAGAGAAGATGTTTAATTTTCAAAGTGCTTCACTTCTGTTTCGAAGAAGTGCAGTGTCATGCTGCAAAGCGCCTTGGACGGGAGGAGAGGTCTGCGCTGCTAATTACAGAGCAGCGAGCTCTTGGCATTTGAAATTGCAAAGGTGTCAGTGGGCTGCTCAGAAGTATATGATCTGGTAATTTTTGCTTTAAAAAAAAAAAGCAGCAGTGAAATGGCTACGAGCATTAAAGGCAAAGGTGACATGCTACCGCTCGCAGTGCGGCAAGCTGTCTGCGGAGTCGGGAAGAGAACAGCCCCCCTCGTTCCCTCTCTCCGAGCAGTCTGCAGACAGCGCAGCATCCACGCTTACCCAGGGTAGATAGCTGGAAAGCTGACAACTGAGAGCTGTGGAGGGATAACATGATGCAGAGTGAGCAATAAAATGTCTGTTGAAGTTCAGAGCTAACAAATGCAAATCGTGCACGTAGTGAAGAATAGCCCAAATGATAGGTACGCAGCAACGGGAGTCAAGCAGCTATTGGTGTTCAGATAGTAGATCTTGGAGTAGCGGTTTCTCTGTGGCATTGTCAATAATAATCATAAATAAAGAGATAAGCAGCAATACTCTGTAAAATCAGTGCAGTGCTCCGGAACTGGCCAACCCCACCCCAACTCATGGAAGTTGGGAATTACTAGGAAAGCTCTTAAGACCAACACAAACCCCATCAACACACGTAGTGTAAATCCATGACGTACTTCATCTGACAGCTTAAGCCCCCCTCTCCCTACAGCATACTGCTGTGCTGGCGGAGAGGCTATCGGGGGCGATCAGAAGCTTTCAGTGGCATCTGCACGAGGAGGTACCCTTGTGCAGTTTGACTTACCCGTTTGGGAAAGAAATGGTGTGACAGCAGTCTGTAAGTTCATGAATAGTCTGGAGAAAGGCTGCTTACTAATCCTCTAATAGAGGAACCTGGAGGTGCTCAAAGATATATTGGCTCCAGCCTTAAGACAGAGGAGAGCACTTTTTTGTGCAGTGTGGTGTTAAACTGCAGAATTTATTGCTGCAGGACGCTGTGGAGGCCAAGAATGTGAATGCATTTTAAAAAAGGAGTAGGTTCATTTATGGAAGACGGGTTTGTCAGCGTCTGTTAGGCAGTACGACTGCTGCGGTCTCCGGCCCCGGAAAACCCCCTGGACCATCAGCTGCTGGGAGCCGAGCGTGCTGTTCCTCGCAGCCCTTCTGAGGCAGCTGCCGTCACCTGTGGGTGCCGGGGACGGGGCGGTGGGTGCCTAAGCCTTCGGCTGGGTTCACGAGGGCTGAGCTGGCGTTGCCCACGGCTCCTCCTTTGGACGTGGAACCGGGTTCTCTCTCTCTTTCGGGGGCCTGCCGACTGCCTGAATTTACGTGATTTCTATGGCCGTTGTTTTCAGTCCGAGACGGGCTGAGAAACAATAGTGATTTTGTCCTTTGTGCTGCACTTGATGTGCAAAGGGAGGAGGGAGAAAGCGAGCGTCGTGCAGGGCAAGACGAGGCAGCGCGTGCTGAGCCCTCTTTGGGTTGCCTGGGCTCTAACCGCTGAGTTTGGCTCAGCTCCGCTCTCGCGGAGAGCGTTTTGGACGGCAGCCTTCGCTCCGAGCTCTCGCAGCTGATGGATGGCTGTTGACGCCTCCGCGGCGAGCCTGTGCTAGTCGCTCTGCTTTCCTGCCTGCTTCTAGAGAGTGATGTGTCAGGGCGGGGATTCCTTCCCAAGAGGCCCCCAAGTGCTGTACAGTGCAGGATTTCCTCTCTGTATGGCTCTTGAGTGGATCTGGGGGATTCCTCATCCTTCTGTCTTTAAACACAAGCTTTCTCAGCTGCAGCAGTAAATTAGAATTGCAATTGCCAGTCCTGGCCTAAGTATCTGATCCCGACATGTTCCTCAGAGCGGGATTCATTCAGCGAGGGTTTAGAAAATCACATCAGCCTGTAATAACCTCCAAGACGCATTCTTGCCTTTCTTTGACAAGGCATTTTAGCTGCTTGAGTGGTGTTAATACGGCAAAGCATGTCACAGCACTTCAATGGAAAGAGGATTCAGGCAGCAGACAAAGGGATTTCCCGAACTCCGGGACTCTGCCGGGACTCCTCCTCCAGGAAAACAGCTTGTCAGCGAGGAGCAGGGGGGAGACGAGCAAGCAGTGTGATGCAGCTTGGCAAGGCGGTTGCGTTTCTCCTGGATCCCTCTTCTTCCTGGCAACCCGGTGCTAGTGCGTGGCTGCGAGTTTGTCCTGTGGGCAGCACGCGGAGCTCTGGGCGCGAGCCGGCTGAGAGAGCTCTGGCTGCTTTTCCGTCTTCAAGAGCTAGGGATGCATGTGCTGCTGCCACGCCACTGATGCCACCGACAGCCTGCGACTCCTGCAAACCAACGGCGCGTGTCCTGCTCTGCAGTGCTGATGAAGGTGCCCAGCGTGGCGAGGCATCGGTATGCGCAGCAGACAGTGGCAGTGCTGGGCTCTGCAGTTACGCGCTCGAACGGCCCCACTCTTCTCTCTGATTGCCCACCGGAGGGTTGGAAATGAGGTGGGCAAGGGCGTGTAAGATGGTAATGAGGCAAAAGAAGTGAAATGTCTCGTGCTGAGGAGAAAACCGAACCAGGCGACAGCAGGCGCGCGGCGGGTGCTGTGCCTGTGTCACCCCTTTGTGCAGAAGACGGGGTGATGTAAAGGCCCCCCCTCCAGCACTGCTGAGCTGCGGTCTCTGAATGCAGACAGTCCTCCCGTGGCGGAGCTGCCGGGGCTGAACCTGCCGGCACAGGAGCTGGGGGCGGCGCGGGGAACCCTCCGCAGGGGCACCGAGCACCCTTCCCAAGGGCGTGCTCTGGCCCTGGGGGATGTGTTAACGGGTGTAACCTGGCCAGGAAGGCGGTAAATGGGCAACTGTGAGCGCTCTGTGCTGGGCAGCTGCTGCTTTTCCCTCTGCTGCCCGTACTGGAGAAGGGAGAGGCTGGCTGCTCTTCTGCCTTGCTGGTGACAGTGGTCTGAAGAGCACGTCTGCTCACCTTGCGTGCTGCGTGCCGCACTGGACGTGTGCAGTTCTCCTTCCTTCCCTGTGCTGGGAAATCAAGTAGGGATTATATATCATTTTGAATGAATATATTACACTTGTTCTGTGCTCTGTGTACATATTAGCAATAGGAAAAAAAACCCAAAAGACCCAACAAAACCCCAAACACCCTAGGAGTGAGCAAGGAAAAGAAAAAAGACTTCAGTGTTGCCTCTCCTGCAGCGAGAAATGCCCTGGCCTCTAAGGAGCAGAGAACGCCTTCTTGGGGCCCTCCTCCCAGGCCTTTTGGCCCCTTCAGGTACTCTTTGAGAAGCCAGCGCAGAAGTCAGCGTGCAGGAGCCCGCCTCCTGCGCGGCTGGAGCGGCACGCGCGCTCTGCGTGAACGGAGTCCCCGAGGTCTCGGGGGCTTTATGCCCCGGTTTGTTGTTTCTTGTATCTTGTGAAATCAAGACCAGGCTATCGCCCTTCAGGGTGATACTGAGCCTGCAGGTGACCAGGCGTCACGCAGGTGTTTTTCATACATACTGCTCTGCAGTGCTCAAGGTGGTGAGGAATCCAGGAGCCTCCTAAATTTTGGCTGTGTAGTTGTATGTTAAAAAGCCCCCACAACACCACGTCTGCAAGGTCGTGTCTCTCAAGAGTTTCACAGGGAGCAGCCAGAAGTTAGTGTGTTGCCAAGTAGTGGGTCCTCTTGTTGCTGGTTGTGTGGATGGACCTGGTGGAAGGTGGATAGAGCTGTGTTAGGTGCACACAGTTCTTACTTCCATTTCTTGTCATCCAGCCATTTCGTTGCCTGCAGGTGTCAAACGTACTAGAGAGCAGTGATCCTTCCAAAATCTTGACATCTGAGGGATCCAGCAGCAGGAATATAATTGCCCACAACTCTTTCTGGGTACATCTTTGAAGAGTTTCCTATGTGTCCTCTTGTCTCCTCCAGACGATAGAGGAGTGTTCCATGAGCACTGCCTCCGCACAGCTGGCAGGAGTTCGGCCCCTTCCCGAACTCTGTCCCTCTGCATGCCCTTCCCTTGGCAGGAGATGTCTGAGGACCCGGAGATCGGCAGGGTGCAGGTGGACTAGAGTTACGTGGTCAGCCCCAGATAACTCCGTTGGCTGTTAAAAACTTCTGTGTGCTGACAAGAGATTTCAGTGACCTTTAGTCCTTCTCATCTGGGCAACCCCTTTGTAATTCTGTGTCTGCCAATCGTGCGGGCATCGCTGTCTCCTGAGTCTGTCTGATGTCCGTACTTTGGGGGAGATGTTAGCAAACCAGAAGAAGTGTGGAGGAGATCTAGGAAAGGGGTCTGACTCTGGAAAGCTTACACAACAGCTATATGGGAGGAGGCAGCTTATAGAAGGGACTCTAACGTAGTGCAGAAGGAAACAGGATGGTAGAAGCTGAAATGAAAATTCAGACTACAAGAGCTGAGTGTTGTGGTTTTTCTTTTTTTTCCCCCCCCCCCCCCCCCCGATCTTGGGGCTATTTAACCACTGGAGTAACTTCCCAAGGGCTGAAGTGGGTTCCCTGCCTTAGGCATCTGCTGGGGCCCTACAGTCGGTGAATTGTTGGGTCACTGAAGATGGGATGTGGTAAATTCATCATCCCCTGAAGTTAAAGAAAGATTTGGTGATTCTTTCTAAAACACTTGTCCTAATGCAGGAGTAATGGGCAGGACGCAGAGATTCTGGTAACTGGCAAAGGAAGATTAATACAGCAGTTTAATCCGTGGAAGGTGTCCAGCCTTGGCTCTGATTTCCTGCTGACTGGTGGTTAATTTCCAGTGGCTCGTCTGATTTGGACTGAGCTTAGTGTAGATGTTGAAATCCTTTACCTATGTTTCTGCCTCGCTTACGGGTTGGTGAGAGACTGCGTGGCAGGGAGAGCAAAGGCGTCCGGGATGGGATCGCTGGAGTTGTGCTGCTAGTCCCTGTTCGGCAGCTGTCAGACTTTCCGTCTGGTGAAGCCCATGGACTCAGTGTTGTTTGTCATCTGTTCATCTCGCTGTGAACAGCAGCGGCTGTTGAGGCTTGGTTTCTGGTTTGTGCAGACAGCGTGGTTTCAAGACAGAGAGGATCCCACAACCATTACTGTCCCACCTTTTCCGGTCTTGTTTCTCTCTGAACTGGCGGTCAGTGACGGTGGGAACGTGCTGGCCCCCGTTCTGCTCACATCTGTTAGAAGGAGCCTTGCTCCTTCCCCCAAACATCTGCCTCTTTCTCCTTTCACAGGCAGGAGAGTGGGTTAGATCAAGTCCTCAGGCAGCTGCATGACGCCCGTCTCCCTCCTCGCTCGCCAGCATCCTGCGCAGCGTGTTGTGGTGCTGTTGACTGCGAGCAGCGATCTCTGCAGAGAGGTTTATCCCAAGGAAGCTCTGGCTCGTGCCTGGGATGCTTCACCGGCTCCTCCCGCCTGTTCCCAGCCTGCCGGCACCGCTCCTGTTGGTGCCCGTGGTTGCGCGGCAGGCAGTGGGGGTGCGCACGGGCACCGTGCAGACCGTCCGTAGATGCGGTGGATGTTCAGTGGCTGGGGCCCAGCTGCGCCTCCCGCTACTTTCGGCACTTTAGCCCAGTCGCCTGGCTGTGACTGTGCCCCTCAGGCTGCGGGGAGAAGGGAGGTGCCGGAGCACAGGAGGGTGTGCGGGCTCGGCTGCCCTTTGTCTCCCTCCGTGCACCGCCCTGGCACCGCGGCTCCCAGCTGGGGCTCGTCGCCTAACGCTTGCTCCAGTGGGTGCTTCGGTTAGGTGACCGCGATAGCCAAGGTAAACCTGGGCTTTGGCGGGGCTGAGCTGGCCTTTCTGTGACTGGCGTGATGGGTGGACAAGTGGGAGTTTGGGCCAGTGTGAATCGGAGCGTACAGCGTACAACTGCCCTGTTGTCCAGGTGGGGTGTGTGCAGAGCAGCAGGAATTTCTGACCTTCAGGAACTGCAGATTGCCGTATTGGGTACCGAATCACCAGCAAAGGTGGAAATGGGCTATTCTCCGGATTTTCTGTTTGCTGCTTTTAGTACTGTTTCTGACCAGGGGTTATTGACTAGTTTCCACTTTACCCTTCTGCGGTAGACACTGCTGTAGCCTTCAGCTCATCCTCAGGCATCATCTTTTTGATTGGTTTGTCCAGATCCAAAGACTGTCAGATACGTGTTATCGTCTGTTGCTGGCAGATTGGAGGAAGAGGGAACGAGTGTCGGGGGTGTATGTATTGTATATTATGCAAGATGCACACCCTTTTTTTGTTTTTCTTCTCATTTTTATTTACCTGGAATGCCTCCGTAGTCATTCCTCTGTAACGGAAAGAAAGAAGCAGCAAGGAGGAGAAGCATTACACAGAGCTGCACTGCTGCATCACTCCAGCGTTGTTCTTGCCGTGCCTCTGAGGCTCAGGCAGTCCTCACACGCTGCTTTTTATCGCGGATGGTCTCTGAGCCCACCCGCTCGCAGGTACCGCACCTTCTGTCCAGCGCATCAACAGCTAGTTATTATGGGAGTGGATCTATTGCTATCTAATTACCAACTTTGTGTTATAATCAGGGCTCCTTAAGATCAACCTGTTTTGTGCTTTGCACGTATATCGACATCTTGGGTACAGAAAGGGCTAGATACGCCTGCTGTCTATACCTTCGTTTGCACATTTGCTGTCTATACCTTCGCGCTCCTCTTTGCACATGTTGAAGAACTCTGCTGTGCCCGAGCTGCCCCGGTGTGCTCACTGCTCACGTCTGTGCTCGCTGGCACAGATACCCCAGCGGCGCCTGTGACCGGCAGCTGGATTTAGACGTATCTGAGGTGCCCCCCCCATGCTTTCCCAAAAGTCTTTCCATCCTGCGAGGCAGATGCTGATGAGCACAGGGGAGGAAGAGACTGAGTAGAAGTGTTGCAGGCTGAACTGTGCGTATTTCTGGTATGTGGAGTGAAGAGCATCGATGGGACTGGTTTTCAGTTCAGACCAGCTTGCTTTGGGGCACTTTCCGAACGCCGGCGGACTGGAGCCTGGGCTTCTCCCTCCCTTTCTCTGTCTCAATGCGATCGGCCATGCAGGGACCGGGTGAGGAGCTGTGATGAATCCCACTGAAGTATGCAGCACCAGGAGAACTCCCAAAGGTTTTCCCATCAGGTCTGCTGCGCCACTTGAAATGAAAGGGGGCTGAACACATACACACAAGAAGCTTCAGAGCCAGGACAGGTCACTGGGCTTGTGGTAAGGTGCCAGTGGCACCCAGTAACAGGGAGAAGTGTCTCTGCGGGAGTCTTAGGCCAGTCCTGGTGGGATCTCTTCGGGGGATGAAGGAGTTTCTCTGGAGACCTAGGAAAGGGGTGGATGGATGGATGTGAGCAAGCTGGAAGGGCTGGATGTGTTGGTGCTCTGTGGAGGGAGGGAAGGAGCAAGTTGGCACTCGCGGGAGGGGAGATTGCGATGGGGATTGCTGTGGCTGGTGGGGATTCCTCGGGCCGGTTGTCTCCGACCTGCTTTTATCCAAAGTTTGCCCTTTCAGCTGGAGGCTCTGTTCGGTGAGCGTGCGTATCGGGGAGCCTTGGAGAAGCGCAGGTGGGGGAGTGCTTGTTGCCGCCTGCCCTGTAAGGCACCGCACGCCCGGGGCTCTTCCTCCCGGGCACGCGGGGGAGAAGGGCCGAGTCGTGAGCAGTGCTGCATTCTCCTCCTTTGCTGGAAACTTGGAATACTTCCTAAAAAGTCTCCTCCTGTTAGTCCTTGGCATGATCCTGCCTGCTGGGAACGGGAATAGGAGCAGCCCCATCAGCCTGTCCTCAGCAGTGGCCGGCACCGGGTGCCTGGGGAAGAGGATGAGACTGGGAGGCGTATGAGGCTCGGAGCTCTTCATCTGTGTTCGTAGTCCCTAACAGTACCCTTGGGGGTTTTTGTAGGGATCTTGTCTCTTTCCTCTTTTAGCCCAGACAAATTCTTTGCAGCTACAGCAGTTTAACTGCGTTGTGTGAAAAGTCATTGCTTTTGAGGTGGTTTTGGTCTGCTATCTGCTTGTTTTGCTTGATGACTCCTAAATTTTTGGTGAAAGAAGCAGCGGGCAGGGGATCCCTGTTCCTGCAGTGCTGCTCTTGAATTCGTACACATCTGTCTTAGCCCTTTGCTTCCAGGCTACCTTCCTTGTCCAGGAGCCATTACTTCACTGTGCTGGTCGCCCTTCTCCGTATCTTTCCCAGTTGTGCTGTGACCTCTCTGAGCTGAGGGAGCCGAACTGCGCACGGTATTTAAGATACTCTCCCGTTCCTGACCATTCCTAACACTTGGTTAGGTTTTTGCTGCTGTCAGACACCGAGCTGTTCGCACACAAAGACCTAAATCAAAACCTCATTTCTGGGGGACAACAGGTCAGAGCCCAGCATCGTACATGCCGCATTAGTTACTTCTGCTCGTACACAGCCAGGGCATGTTGGCCTGTGCTCCATCTGACCCGCGCTTTCTCGCCCTTTTGCTTGGTGTCGCACAGTGTAAGTGTTAGGAGCGACGGCTGTGGCCTGGCTCTTCTCCTCTGGAGCACTTCCAGCCCGCGGGGGCTGGTGAGCGCAGGTGCCTTTGGACCTTCCTGCGGGCTGAGCCCCAGCCTGTCCCGCGGCAGGAGCGGTCGGGACCCTCCCCGCGTTCCCAGCTGTTGGCAGCAGCCGGCATCCTGGAAGGGGCCGCCCGCGTTGCGGAGGGGTCGTGGGCCCAGCTGGGTCATCGTGACAGGTTTTTATGAAAGCTCTCGCTTTCCCCCGGCCACACCGAGTGTCCGCAGGCAGCACCAGGCTCCCGTAGGGGAGCTCTGAGCCTGCGGGGGGAACTGAAGGTGCGAGGGGCTCTGCTGCG